>NW_027397078.1:26792972-26867423 GCF_003265705.2 Callorhinus ursinus
AACATCTGTCGTTTCCTGACATGTTAATTTTAGCCATTCTGACGGGTGTGAGGTGGTATGGCATTGAGGTTTTGATTTGCACTTCCCTGATGCCGAGCGATGATGAGCACTTTTTCATGTGTCTGTTGGCCATTTGGATGTCTTCTTTGGAAAAATGTCTGTTCATGTCTTCTGCCCATTTCTTGATTGGATTATTTGTCCTTTGGGTGTTGAGTTTGATAAGTTCTTTATAGGTTTTGGATACTAGCGCTTATCTGGTATCTCATTTGCAAATATCTTCTCCCATTTTGTCGGGTGTCTTTTGGTTTTATTGACTTTCTTTTGCTGTGCAAAAGCTTTTTATCTTGATGAAGTACCAAGAGTTCATTTTTGCCCTTGCTTCCCTTGTCTTTGCTGATTTGTCTAGGAAGAAGTTGCTGCAGCTGAGGTCCAAGAGGTTGCTGCCTGTGTTCTTCTTTAGGATTTTGGTGGACTCCTGTCTCACGTTTAGGTCTTTCAACTATTTTGAGTCTATTTTTGTGTGTGGTGTGAGGAAATGGTCCAGTTTCTTTCTTCTGTATGCGGCTGTCCAATTTTCCCAACACCATTTGTAGAAGAGACTGTCTTTTTTCCATTGGACTTTCTTTCCTGCTTTGTCGAAGATTAGTTGACCATAGAGTTGAGGGTCCATTTCAGGGCTCTCGATTCTGTTCCATTGATGTATGTGTCTGTTTTTGTGCCAGTACCATACTGTCTTGATGATGACAGCTTTGTAATAGAGCTGGAAGTCCGGAATTGTGATGCCACCAGCTTTGCTTTTCTTTTTCAACATTCCTCTCGCTATTCTGGTCTTTTCTGGTTCCATACAAATTTTAGGATCATTTGTTCCATTTCCACTAAATTCCAAGGTGATTTGGGAAATAATCGATTATGATCAGTGATAAGTAGAATAGTTATAGTGTAAGTATATAGAGAGTACATCAAATCTGCTTGGGTAGTTTTGTGGAGATTATTTCATAGATTTTCCTTTAATAATTAAAATATAGGAGCAGTTGGGGCACCTGGGTGGTTTGGTTGGTTGAGTTTACAACTCTTGATTTTGGCTCAGGTCATGATCTTGGGGTTGTGGGATTGAGCCCTGAGTTGGGCTCTCTGTGCTCGGCATGCAGTCTGCTTGAGATTCTGTCTCCCTCTGCCTCTGCCCCTGTACATTCTCGGGCTCTCTCTCTCTCAAAATAAATAAATAAAATCTTAAAAATATAGAGGAGCACTTAACATCGTTAGAGAAAATTAAAATCGCAGAGAGATAAAACATGGTTTTTTAATCTTAACAGACTACACCACTTCAGAGCCATCAGATAATATGGTAAATTCTGACCAAAGAAATGATATCCTAGCAACAGCAATTAGACGACAAAAAGAAATAAAAGGCATTCAAATTGGCAAAGAAGTCAAACTCTCTCTCTTTGCAGATGACATGATACTTTATGTGGAAAACCCAAAAGACTCCATCCCCAAATTACTAGAACTCATACAGCAATTCAGTAATGTGGCAGGATATAAAATCAATGCACAGAAATCAGTTGCTTTCCTGTACACTAACAATGTAACTGTAGAAAGAGAAATTAGGAAATCAATTACATTTACAATAACACCAAAAGCCTTAAGATACCTAGGAATAAACCTAATCAAAGAGGTAAAGGATCTATACTCTAGAAACTACAGAACACTTATGAAAGAAGTTGAAGAAGACACAAAAGGATGGAAAAATATTGCATGCTCATGGATTGGAAGAATAAACATTTTTAAATTGTCCATGCTGCCCAGAGGAATCTATACTTTCAATGCCATCCTGATCAAAATACCAATAGCATTTTCAAAGTGCTGGAATAAAAAATCCTAAAATTTGTATGGAACCAGAAAAGACCCTGAATCTCCAAGGAAATGTTGAAAAAGAAAAGGAAAGCTGGGGCATTACGATGCCGGACTTCAAGCTCTATTGCAAAGCTGTGATCACCAAGACAGCATGGTACTGGTGCAAAAACAGACACGTAGATCAATGGAACAGAATAGAGAGCCCAGATATGGACCCTCAACTCTATGGTCAACTAATCTTCAACAAAGCAGGAAAGAACATCCAATTGTAAAAAGACAGTCTCTTCAATAAATGGTACTGAGAAAACTGGACAGCTTTATACAGAAGAATGAAACTCGACCATTCTCTTCCACCATACACAAAGATAAACTCAAAATGGATGAAAGACCTCAACGTGAGACAGGAATCAATCAAAATCCTAGAGGAGAACATAGGCAGTAACCTCTTTGACACCGGCCACAACAACCTCTTTCGAAACAAGTCTCCAAAGGCGAGGGAAACAAAAGTAAAAATGAACTTTGGGGACTTCATGAAGATAAAAAGCTTTTGCACAGCAAAGGAAACAGTCAACAAAACAAAGAGACAACCCACTGAATAGAGAAGATATTTGCAAATGATACTACAGACAAAGGACATATCCAAGATCTATAAAGAACTTCTCAAACTCAACACCCTACAAACAAATAATCAAGTCAAAAAATGGGCAGAAGACATGAACAGATACTTCTCCAAAGAAGACATACAAATGGATTACAGACACGTGAAAAAAATGTTCAACATCACTAGCCAACAGGGAAATTCAAATCAAACCACATTGAGACACTACCTTACACCAGTTAGAATGGCAAAAATTGACAAGGCAAGAAACAAGTTTTGGAGAGGTTCTGGAGAAAGGGGAACCCTCCTACACTGTTGGTGGGAATGCAAGGTGGAGGTTTCCACTTTGGAAAACAGTGTGGAGGTTCCACAGAAAGTTAAAAATAGAGCTACCCTATGACCCAGCAATTGTACTACTAGGTATTTACCCCAAAGATACAGATGTAGTGAAAACAAGGGCCACATGCACCCCAATGTTCATAGCAGAAATGCCCACAATAGTCAAAATGTGGAAGGAGCTGAGATGCTCTTCAACAGATGAATGAATAAAGAAGATGGGGTCCATATATACAATGGAATATCACTCAACCATCAGAAAGGATGAATACCCAACATTTGCATCAACATGTATTGAACTGAAGGGGAATTATGCTAAGTGAAAAAAGTCAAACAGAGAAAGTCAATTATCATATGGTTTCATTTATTTGTGGAACATAAGGAATAGCATGGAGGACATTAGGAGAAAGAAGGGAAAAATGAAGGAGGGGAGTCAGAGTAGGAGACGAACCATGAGAGACTATGGACTCTGGGAATCAAACTGGGGGTATTAGAGGGGAGGCGGTTGGGGGGATGGGTTAGCCTGGTGATGGGTATTAAAGAGGGCATGTATTGCATGGAGCACTGGGTGTTATACGTAAACAATGAATCATGGAACACTACATCAAAAACTAATGAGGTTCTGTATGGTGACTAACATAAAAATGATATGCATTCTGAAATTTCTTCCATTTTTCAAATATAAAAATAAAATTAAATTTTCTTAATGTTCCCTGAAGTCATTGTTAATTATGAATATAAAGGTAATTGCCAAAAATTTGGGGAAAATATATCAACTATTTTGTTTCTGAAGAAAAGGGTATTTTCATAAGTGTATTAATAAAAAGCTATGATTTTATTAATTAATTATTTAATTAATTATTAATTAGTGATTTTTATTAATTAATTCTATGATACAGAATTGAATTAATAAATTAGAAGACATACTGTTACTCTAAGCTATAAAATTATAATAAATATCCATGTAGAGTGGTAAGTAATAAAGTAAGTTAAGATGAATATGTGACAGTGGATTGAAATAATTAGATAATGATGTAATTTATACACATAAAAAGAAAGCAGTTGTAATCACCTGTAATAAACACTTCCACATACTTTAATGTTAGTTTGATAAAGCTTCTTTCAAATTGTAATCACTGTAACAAACTCTTATTTTTAGATATAGCAGTTTCTATTTCCCTTCTTTTCTTTTGATTCCACATGGTTACTATGATTGGATCAATTTATATTTAAAATATAATGAAATATTTATTGGCAGAGTGAAAATACTCCAAACATCTTCAACTGAAGAATCAACTATTCTTAGTTCTTACTTTAATCATTGCTTACTTTAGCACTGTCAGGCATAGTAGATAACTTTATAATAGAAAAAAAAAAAACCCAAACCTGATAAGTTAAAGGTTTTGTTTTGTTTTTTGACTGCATTTCCCATTGTGCATTATTATATGCAACAGTATTCTAGGAGTTTGGTATATATTTCAAAATACATGAATAAAATTATTCATGCTTACTGAATGAATTTTGTTGTATTGTTTTTCGTTAATCAAAAGCAGCATTTGTGTTTTTGGTCAATTAAAAGCAGCATTTGTGTTTATGCATAAATACATAAATACAAATTTTAGAGCAGTATGTGATTTTGGGATTCATGGAAAGAAAAAATTCTCATTTTGTAGTTGAAGGAAGTGAAGCCTCAGAAAGGCCTTGGGGATGCAAATCTGCAGTGCATTCTACATGTTTCCTGGCAGGGTTTCCAGTGGATTTGAGCCCCAAGTTACCAATATTGAGCACTAGGTAGCTCAATAAAGCACTCTTTGGCTTTCTTTCCTTCACTATTTCAACCTTTCCATTTGCTCAACATAAATCACCTGCATGTAAGCCCTTGTCAGATTGCTTTTGGGGAGAATTCAAGCTAAGACATACAGATTTACAAGTGTCACTATTATAAACAAAGCGTGATGTGTGGTATTAAGCAAAATGAATTTGAGAGGAAAAATACCTCCTAAAGTTCTCATCCTTTTCAACAAATTATACAAGTAATTTTACTTGTATTGTAGAATAACTCTTCATGGTTTAACATTTATATTTATGGTATGTAACATCTATGATGTTACCTGATGTCTGAATCTGGGAGATTTGTCTTAATTTAATCTTATTCCCATGAAAACAAACAATGAAACATGCAGGTAGAATTCATTCTCCATTCTGTCCCTTGGACTTCCTTTCTTTGGAAAGGCCATGTGTATGTAATACCAAAAAATCCCATCAGTTATTTTAAAATTATCATGTTACTGATTTACAGTTGTATTGATAAGGCAACTGTGATGGTTATGAATTTTCTGGTTAAGTAGCAGAAGACCTGACTAAAATTGACTTAATTAGGATGTTTATTATCTCATATAATCAGAAGTCTGGAGTTGAGATTTTTCCAAATTTCAGTGTCTCTGTGATTTTTTTTTTTTTTTTTTTGCTTCTGACATGGTTTGCATGAGATTCTGTTTTCCCTCAGTGGAGGCAAGGTAGCTGTGGCAATTGTAAACAATGTGACTTCATATATGTATGCATGTATTTACCATATAGCATTTCCAGGTGTATATAGTACATATATATGTGCAATTTATAATATATCATGGACCCCTTTCCATATCAGTACAGGTAGCTATACCTAATTCTTTTTTTTTATATTCAGTTAGCCAGCATATATAGTACATCATCAGTTTTTGATGTAGTGTTCAATGATTCATTAGTTGCATATAACACCCAGTGCTCACATAACACATGCCCTCCTTAATACCCATCACCCAGCTACCCCATCCCCCTACCCCCTTCCCGCTGAAACCCTCAGTTTGTTTCTTGGAGTCCAGAGTCGCTCATGGTTCATCTCCCTCTCTGGTTTCTCCCCCTTCAGTTTTCCCTCCCTTCCCCTGTGGCCCTCTGTGCTATTCCTTATGTTCCACATATGAGTGAAACCATATGATAATTGTCTTTCTCTGCTTGACTTACTTCACTTAGCATAATCCCCTCCAGTTCCATCCATGTCGATGCAAATAGTGGGTATTCATCCTTTCTGATGGCTGAGTAATATTCCATTGTATATATGGACCACATCTTCTTTATCCATTCATCTTTTGAAAGGCATCTCAGCTCCTTCCACAGTTTGGCTATTGTGGACATTGCTGCTATGAACATTGGGGTCCATGTGCCCCTTGTTTTCACTACATCTGCATCTTTGGGATAAATACCTAGTAGGGCAATTGTTGGATTATAGGGTAGCTCTATTTTTAATTTTTTGAGGAACTGCCACATTGTTTTCCAGAGTGGCTGCACCAGCTTGCATTCCCACCAACAGTATAAGAGGGTTCCTCATTCTCCACATCCTTGCCAACACTTCTTGTTTCTTGTCTTGTTAATTGTTGCCATTCTAACTGATGTAATGTGGTATCCCAATGTGGTTTTGATTTGTATTTCCCTGATGACTAGTGATGTTGAACATTTTTTCATGTGTCTGTTATCCATTTGTATGTCTTCTTCGAAGAAGTGTCTGTTCATGTCTTCTGCCCATTTTTTGACTTGATCATTTGTTTTCTGGGTGTTGAGTTTGAGTTCTTTATAGATCTTGGATATCAGCCCTTTGTCTGTAGTGTCATTTGCAAATATCTTCTCCCATTCCATGGATTGCCTCTTAGTTTTGTTGACTGTTTCCTTTGCTGTGCAAAAGCTTTTTATCTTGATCAAGTCCCAAAGTTCATTTTTACTTTTGTTTCCCTTGCCTTTGGGAACGTATTTTGAAAGTAGTTGCTGTGGCCAATGTCAAAGAGGTTGCTGCCTATTTTCTCCTCTAGGATTTTGATTGATTCCTGTCTCACATTTAGGTCTTTCATCCATTTTGAGTTTATCTTTGTGTATGGTGGAAGAGAATGGTCGAGTTTCATTCTTCTGTATAAAGCTGTCCAGTTTTATACAGCTGTCCAGTTTATTGAAGAGACTGTCTTTTTACCATTGGATGTTCTTTCCTGCTTTGTTGAAGATTAGTTGACCATAGAGTTGAGGGTCCATTTCTGGAGTCTTTATTCTGTTCCATTGATCTATGTGTCTGTTTTTGTGCCAGTACCATGCTGTCTTGGTGATCACAGCTTTGTAATATAGCCTGAAGTCAGACAATGTGAATCCCCCAGCTTTGCTTTTCTTTTTCAATATTCTCTTGGCAATTCAGGGTCTTTTCGGATTCCATACAAATTTTAGGATTGTTCCAGCTCTGTGAAAAATATCAGTGGTATTTTGAGAGGTATTGCATTGCTCTGGGTAGATTGCTCTGGGAAGCACAGACATTTTAACAATGTTTATTCTTCCAATCCATGAGCATGGAATATTTTTCCATCTTTTTGTGTCTTCTTCAATTTCTTTCATAAGTGTTCTGTAGTTTCTAGAGTATAGATTTTTTATCTCTTTGGTTAGGTTTATTTCTAGGTATCTTACGGTTTTTGGAGCTATTGTAAATGGGATCAACTCCATAATTTCTCTTTCTTCTGTCTCATTGTTAGTGTATAGAAATGCATTGTATTTCTGTGCATTGACTTTATGTCCTGCCACATTGCTGAATTGCTGTATGAGTTCTAATAACTTAGGGGTGGCATCTTCTGGGTTTTCCACATAAAGTATCATGTCATCTGCAAAGAGAGAGTTTGACTTCTTCTTTGCCAATTTGAATGACCTTTAATCTTTTCTTTTTGTTATCTGATTGCTGAGACTAAGACTTCTAGTACTATGTTGAACATCACTGGTGAGAGTGGGCATCCCTGTCCTGTTCCTGACCTTAGGGGAAAAGCTCTCAGTTTTACCCCATTGGGAAAAATATTCACTGTGGGCTTTCCATAGGTGGCATTTATGATATTGAGGTATGTTCCCTCTATCCCTATACTTTGAAGAGTTTTAATCAGGAAAGAATGCTGTATTTTGTCAAATGCTTTTTCTGCATCAATTGATAAGACCATATGGTTCTTGTCTTTTCCTTTATAAATGTGCTGTATCATGTTGATTGATATGTGAATGTTGACCCACCCTTGCATCCCAGGAATAAACTCCACCTGGTCGTGGTGAATAATCCTTTTAATGTACTGTTGGATCCTATTGCCTAGAATCTTGTTGAGTATTTTGGCATCCATGTTCACCAGTGATTTTGGTCTGTTATTGTCCTTTTTGGTGGAGTCTTTTTCTGGTTTTGGGATAAAGGTAATGCTGGCCTCATAAAATGAGATTGGAAATTTTCCTTCTATCTCTCTTTTTTGGAACCCCAGCTTCAGTAGAATAGGTATAATTTCTTCTTTAAGTTTGGTTGAATTCCCCTGGGAATCCATCTGGCCCTGGACTCTTGTTTTTTGGGAGATTTTTGATTACTGCTTCAATTTCCTTGCTGGTATTGGTCTGTTCAGATTGTCTATTCCTGTTTCAATTTTAGTAGTTTATAAGTTTCTAGGACTGTGTCTATTTCTTCTAGATTGCTTATTTTGTTGGTATATAGTTGATGGTAATAATTTCTGATAATTGTTTCTATTTCCTTGGTGTTAGTCGTGATCTCTTCCCTTTCGTTCATGATTTTATTAATTTGGGTCCTTTCCCTTTTCTTTTGGATAAGTCTGGCCAGCCGTTTCTTGATCTTTTTAAATCTTTCAGATAACCAGCTTCTAGTTTCGTTTATCTGTTTTTCTGGTTTCTATTTCATTGATTTCTGCTCTAATCTTTATTATTTCTCTTCTCCTGCTTGGCTTATGCCTTATTTGCTGTTCTTTCTCCAGGTCCTTTAGGTGGAATGGTAGTTTATGCATTTGGGATTTTTCTAATTTTTTTTTGAGAAGGGTTTGGATGGCTGTGTATTTCCCTCTTAGGACTGCCTTTGCAGTTTCCCATAGGTTTTGGACCGGTGTGTTTTCCTTCGCATTAGTTTTGATGAACTGTTTAAGTTCTTTAATTTCCTCATTGACCCAATCATTCTTTAGCAGGATGGTCTTTAACTTCCAAGTGTTTGAGTTCCTTCCAAATTTCATCTTGTTGTTGTGTTCCAGTTTCACAGCACTGTGGTCTGAAAATATGCAGGGGATAATCTCAATATTTAGGTATCAGTTGAGACCTGTTTTGTGACCCAGTATGTGCTCTGTTCTGGAGAAAGTTCCATGTGCATTTGAGAAGAATGAGTATTCTGTTGTTTTAGGGTGGAATGTTCCATATATATCTACAAAGTCATTCTGGTCCAATGTGTCATTCAAAGCTCTTGTTTCTTTGTTGATCTTCTGCTTAGATGATCTGTCCATTGCTGTGAGTGGAGTGTTAAGGTCTCCTACTATTAATATATTATCCATATGTTTATTTTGGTTTTTAATTCGTTTATATAATTGGTTGCTCCCATGTTGGGGGCATGGGTATTTACAATTGTTAGATCTTCTTGTTGGATAGACCCTTTAAGTGTGATATAGTGTCCCTCTACATCTCTTACTGCAGTCTTTGATTTAAAATCTAATTTGTCTGATTTGAAAATTGCTACCCCAGCTTTCTTTTGAAGTATGCTGGCATGGTAAATGGTTCTCCATCCCCTTACTTTCAATCTGGAGGTGTCTTTAGGTTCAAAATGCGTCTCTTGTAGACAGCATATGGATGGGCCCTGCTTTTTTATCCAATCTAAAATCCGGTGTCTCTTGATGGGCATATTCAGCCCATTCACGCTGAGAGTATCTATTGAAAGATAATTAATTTAGTGTCATTGTATTGCCTGTAATATCCCTATTTCTGTAGGTTTTCTGTTTCTTTTTGGTCTATGTGACTCGGGTTTTCTCTTTGCTTACAGAATCCCCCTTAATATTTCTTTCAGGGCTAGCTTGGTGGTCACATATTCTTTCAGTTTCTTTCTGTCCTGAAGGCTCTTTATCTCTCCATCCGTTCTGAATGACAGTCTTGCTGGGTAAAGTATTCTGGGCTGCATGTTCTTCTCATTTAGTACCCTGAATGTGTCCTTTTCTGGCTTGCCAGGTCTCTGTGGACATGTCTGATGTTATTCTGATGTTCCTCCCTCTGTACATAAAAAATCTCTTCCCCCTAGCTGCTCTCAGGATAGTTTCCTTGGCACTAAGATTTGCAAGCTTCACTATTACATTTCGGGGTGTTGATCTATTTTCATTGATTTTCGGAGGGGTCCTCTCTGCCTCTTGGACATGAATGCTTGTTTCCTTCCCCAGATTAGGGAAATTCTCAGCTATGATTTGCTCAAATATACCTTCTAGTCCTCTCTTTCTCTCCACCCCCTTGGGGATCCCAATAATTCTGACATTGGCACGTTTCATGGCTACATTGATCTCACTGAGTCTATTTTCATGGGCTGTTAGCTGCCTATCCCTTTCTCCCTTAGCTTCCATCCTATCAACTTATCTTCTAGATCACTAATTCATTCTTCTGCCTCATTTACCCTGGCTGTTAGAGTATCCAGTTTAGACTGCATCTCACTCACAGAATTTTTATATTTGGCCTGATTAGATCCCATTCCTGCCCTTAGAGATTCTATATTCTCACTAATGCTTTGTTGAAGCCTAGCTCTTGACTTCATAATTGCTATCCTGAAGTCTGTCTCTGACATCTTGCTTATATCCATATCATTAGTTTTGTGGCAGAGGACATTGTCTCAGGTTCTTTTCTTTGATGGGAGTTCCTCCTTGTAGTCAACCTGTTGAGGGATGGTTGAGGGAATGGACAGAGTCCAAAATATCAACCACGACCCAAGCTAGATTCACCTTAGCAAAATCTGGAGTGGTCAGACACCACCACCGAAAACACAAAGCCAAAATGTAACCCAAGAATAAAATTAAAAACTTGAAAAATAAACAGTTTGTAAGGCCACACTTGGAGCTCAATATGCAATTTTCCCTTGGTGTTGGGATTTTAGATTCTTATAGGATCCAAAGGATTGTCATCCACCTGTTCTTCCAGCCTGTCTTCTGGGGGAGGGGCCTGCTGTACTGTTTCTCAGGTAACCTTGCCTTTGTGGAGTTGCCCCACCCCCTGTCAGTAGGATGGGCTCAATGGAAACTGGTCTTTTGTGCTCTTTTGTTCCCTGGGACCTTTCCGAGCTTCTTCAGGGGATCAGAGGAAAAATGGTCGCAGCGAAATGTCTGGCTCAGAGCAGAAAATTCACAGCCTGACCTCTTTAATAAAGTCTGCAGGACAAACAGTCTCCACTTCTGCTTGCGCCTCTCTGAAAACTGCAGCCTCCCGTGGTGTGCACCCACAACTACTCTCTCAGAAGTGTTTTCAAGAGCCCGGGAGTATCTCTGCCCTTTGTGCTTCTAAAACATTGAGTGGTATGGGCTCGTCCAAGCACCCAAAGCTCTGGCATCAGGTCTGTTTCCCCCCTAAAGCCCTTTCCTGGTGACTAGTGCTCTGAGAGTTTTTGCCTTATCATGGGTGCAGGTTTCAGATTTTTTCGGGCTATTCAAGGAAAGAGTGGATATGGACTGGCCCAGTTCGAGGTTTCTGGTGATCCGACCTAAGAGTCCTTTCCTGGGCTTGCTGACCATAACCTGCTTCCTGGCTCCAATGTTCAGTCCCTCTACTGTTTCAGGAATCTTCTCTTGCTCTGTGATCCCTCATACCCTGAGACCACAGTGCTCTACCCAGAATTCTGCCTTTTCATTTCCAGAGCCCCCTTCAGAGAGGGATGTCTCTTACTAGAGCAGATTTCTCAGGATACCGATTTTGTGCTCTGGTGTTATATCACTTTCCAGATCACAGCTAATGGTGGCTCCCTCCCCCTTCTGTTTATCTTCCGATATCTCCCCGCAGATGCACAACTCTGCACGTCCTACCTTGCCAAAAGCAGTCACTTTTCTGCTTTTAGAGATCCAGCTATATATTCTTACATTTCAGGCTGATTTTGTGGGTGTTTAAAATGGTTTGATAGATATCCAGCTAAATTCAGGTCAGGGGACCAGTTGAAATGGGGACCCTACTCCTCCACCATCTTGCCTTCCTCCCACCTAATTTCTTTTTAAGGTGGTTCAATATCCCATTATATGGATATTTTGTAACTTATTTACCCCTTTCCATTAATGGACATGTAGGTTCATTATATCTTATCATGATCACAACAATGCTGCAATATGTATTGTACATATTTTTTGTGCAATTGCACAAGAGTTTTATAGAATAAATTTGTAAAATTGGAATTACTGTGTTATGAGCAATACATATTTCACAGTATAATAGAAAATTCTGAATTACTGCCCAAACATATGTACTGATTTACACTCTTAACAATAGTGTCTGAGAGTGCCTCATTCTCCATACCCTTGTCATCACTGGGTATTATTATACATTTTAATTTTGGTTAATCTGGTAAATGAAAGAAAACTCTTAATTTAGTTTGTTGATTATTGATGTGGTTTTATTATCCACTTCTCTATTGAATTACCTGTTCATGTCTTTTACACTATTGGCTGTCATTCTTATTTTCTTATTTTTTGACAGAGTACTTTTTAAAAAAATACATGTTACAAATATTTTACTTTGTTTCTTGTTTATCTTTTAAACTTGTGTTCACAAAAGCAGTGTTTTTAAAAATTATTTCTGGCTTCTGTGTCATATTAGTATCACCTCAAGATTAGAATATTCTTTTATAATTCTGATATTTTTATGTTTTATACCTTACATTAAAATATTTTATTCATCTTAAGTTTATTTCCACGTAAGGACTGCTTTAAACATGTATTTTTCTTTTCTTCTTGGCAAACCAGTTCCAACTCCCATTTTTTGACAATTGATGTTTTCCCAACAGGCTTGAAATTCCACCATTTTTATGTACTGAATTCTTACAGATATTAGACCTGACCAATTTATTCATTTTACATCTTGGTCTATTCCTAATCAGTAACATGCTATTTTAATTACCAAAGTATATATTAAATTTTACATTTTGACAGGATAAGTACATCCTTACATATTTTATAATTATTCTTAAAATTAGAAAATTCCTGGTTCTTTTCACAAGTTTCTTTTTTTAGATATACTTTGTAATTGTTTAGAGTTTGGGCTTAGGTTTTATAAAACGCTTAGATTTTTAAGGTCAGAATTAACATCTTTTCATTATTGAACATTTCTACCTAGGCAAAACATGACTTTCCATTTCTTGAGTCCTTCTCATATCCCTCTGTAGTTTTATAGTTTTGCTATGTAGATCCTGCATGGTCCTTATTAAATTTATTTCTATATAACTCCATAAATTTTTTAAAATTTACTTTGGGAAGGGAGTCCAAGATGGTGGAGTAGGAGACCTTAATTTCGTCTGGCCCCAGGTATTCAGCTAGATAGCTATCAAATAATTCTGAACACGTACAAACTCAACCAGAGATCTAAGAAAAGAATAGCTGCAACTCTACAAATAGAAAAGCGACAACTTTCTGCAAGGTAGGAGGTGTGGAGAAGTGAATCCAAGGCAATATATGGGAAGATAAACCATGAAGGGAGGGAACCTTTGTAAGTTGGCTACTGGCAAGTGATATAGCAATGGAGCACAAAATCGGAATTTTAGAAGTCTGCTCCGGTAAGGGACATCCCTCAGGTGGCTAAGTTGGGCTGGAACCTAGCTGGGACAATGTGGTCTCTGGATACTCTGGGTCACAGGAAGACCAGGAGTGCTTGAGTGAGGCAGAGTTCCCAGGCAGTGGAGCAGGGAATCCAGCTGCAAAGAGGGAGTCCAGGAGTGGTCTCTCAGCTTGGGGTTGCCATAAACCGTGGACTGTGGCACAGTAAGGCGACTACTCTACAAGCAGGGGCCCAACCAGTGGCAGAACTGGTGAGACCTCCCTTCCTCCTGGGGAGGAGCAGCACAGGAGTGCGCCAAAGGAGTCTACAGGGTTTGGAGACTCTAAACAGGGTTGTGTGCCTAAGATAGAAACTCTGGGTCACAGGCTGGGTGAGCATGGAGTGCGCCCGGACACTGGGGAGACAAGAGTCATTGACTGTTTTTCTCTGAGGGTGCACTGAGGTGTGGGGCCCCTAGCTTTCAACTCCAGGACCAGAGATTGGGAGGCTACCATTTTCATTCTCATCCTCTAAAACTGTGTGGAAAGCCTTCAGGGAACAAAAGCCTCATAGAGCAAACCAGAGCAGATTACTTAGCCTGGCTCCCTGGCAAGGACGGTACAGTTTTGCCTGGGGCAAAGACACTTGAGAATCAAAGAAACAGGCCCTTCGCCCAGAAGATCAGCAAGAACATCCAGCCAAGACCAAGTTTACTGACCAATGAGAACTGCAAAACTCCTGTGCTAGGGGAACACAACACATAGAGTCCATGTTTTTTTTTTCCCCATGACTCTTTAGTCTTTCAACTTTAATTAAAACAATTTTTTTCTTTTCTTTTTCAACCAATTTCTTATTTTACCAACTCTTTTTTAATTTTCATTTTTACAGTTACATCCTATCCCTTCATTGTATTTAATCTTATTTTTGTATATATATATATGTTTTTCTTTCTTTACAGTTTTGGGATGTAGTTTCTTCTAACAGACCAAAATACACCTAAAATCTAGTGTATGCTCTGTTCTATTTACCTGTCTGGTACAAATCTCTTTTTTGTTCTTTTTTTTCTTCTTCCTTTTTAAAAAAATTTTGTTAAAGTCTTTAATTTTCACCTTAACAGTTACATTCTATCCTTTCAATGTATTTAATTTTATTTTTGTATATCTAAGTTTTTCTTTCTTTACAATTTTGGGATCTAGTTTTCTAAAAAACAGACCAAAGTACAGAATCCAGTGTATTTCCCTATTCTGCTTGACTGTCTGATTATATTCTCTCTCTTTTTTTTCCTGGTTTCAAGTCTCTTCTGATTTGTTTAGTGTATATTTCTCTGGGGTCATTGTTGCCATTTTAGTATTTTGTTCTCTTGCTCATCTATTCTTCTCTGGACAGAATGACAAGATGAAAAAACTCACCTCAAAAAAGAGAACAAGAGGCAGTACTGACTGCCAGGCACCAATTCAGTATGGACATAAGTAAGATGTCAGAACTAGAGTTCAGAATAACGATTATAAAGATATTAGCTGGGCTTGAAAAAAGTGTAGAAGACACTAGAGAATCCCTTTCTAGAGAAATAAAGAACTAAAATCTAACCAAGTCGAAATCAAAAAGGCAATTAATGAGAGGCAAGCAAAAGTGGAGGCTCTAACTGCTAAGAGAGAATTAGTGATACACAAGATCAAATGGAGAATAAAGAAGCTGAGAAAAAGAGATAAACAACTACTGGATCACGAGGGCAGAATTCGAGAGATAAGTGATACCATAGACAAAACAGTATTAGAATAATTCGGATCCCAGAAAGAAGAGGAAAAAGTGAGAGGGACAGGAAGGTATATTGGAGTAAATTATAGCAGAGAACTTTGCTAATTTGGGGAAGGAAACAGGCATCAAAATGCAGGGGGCACAGAGAACCCCCCTCAAAATCAATAAAAATAAGTTAACACCCCAACATATAATAGTGAAACTTGCAAATCTCAGAGACAAAGAGAAAATCCTGAAAGCAGCTCGGAACAAGATGTCCATAACCTACAAGGGTAGAAACATTAGATTGGCAGCAGACCTAACCACAGAGACCTGGCAGGCCAGAAAGGACAGCAGGATATATTCAGGGAGCTAAATGAGAAAAATATGCAGCCAAGTATACTTTATCCAGGTAGAATGTCATTCAAAATAGGAGTGATAAAAAGCTTCCAGGACAAACAGAAACTAAAAGAATTTGTGATCACCAAACAAGCCATACAAGAAATATTAAAAGGGATCCTCTAAGCAAAAAGAGAGCACCAAAGTAACATAGGCCAGAAAGGAACAGAGAAAATATACAGTAACAGTCCCTTTACAGGTAATACAATGACACTAAATTCATATTTTTCAATAGTTACACTGAATATAAATCGGTTAAATGCCCCAATCAAAAGACACAGGGTACCAGATTGGATAAAAAAGCAAGAACCATCAATATGCTGTTTGCAAGAGACTCATTTTAGACCCAAAGACACCCCCAGATTGAAAGTGATGGAATGGAAAAGAATTTATCATGCTAATGGACATCAAAAGAAAGCTGGGGTGGCAATCCTTATATCACACAAATTAGATATTAAACCAAAGACTGTAGTAAGAGATAAAGAAGGACACTATATCTTGCTTAAAGGGTCTATCCAACAAGAACATCTAACATTTTTAAATATTTATGTTGCTAACATGGGAGTAGCCAATTATATAAGCCAATTAATAACAAAATTAAACACATTGCTAATAATACAATAATGATAGGGGATTTTAGCACCCCCTCACTGCAATAGACAGATGATCTAAGCAGAAGATCAATAAGAAAATAAGGGCTTTGAATGACACACTGGACCAGATGGACTTCACAGATACATTCAGAACATTGCATCCTAAGGCAACAGAATACATGTTCTTCTCAAGTGCAGATGGAACATTCTCTAGAATAGATCACATACTGGGTCATAAATCAAGCCTGAACTGGTACCAAAAGATTGAGATCATTCCCTGAATATTTTCAGAGCACAATGCTTTGAAACTGGAACTCAATCACAAGAGGAAATTTGGAAGGAACTCGAATACATGGAGGCTAAAGAATAATGGGTCAACCAGGAAATTAAAGAAGTAGTAAAAAAAATTCATGGAAACAAAATGAAAACACAACTGTTCAAAATCTTTGGGATGCTGCAAAGGCAGTCCTAAGAGGGAAGTATATAGCAGTACATTCCTTTCTCAAGAAGCAAGAAAAGTCTCAAATACACAAACCAACCTTACACCTAAAGGAGATGGAGAAAGAAGAGCAAATAAAGCCTAAGCCCAGCAGGAGAAGAAAAATAATAAAGATTAGAGCAGAAATCAATGAAGTAGAAACCAAAAGATCAGTGGAATAGATCAACAAAACTAGAAGCTGGTTCTTTGAAAGAATTGATAAGATCGAGAAACCCCTAGCCAGACTTATCAAAAAGAAAAGAGAAAGGACCCAAATTAATAAAATCATGACTGAAAGAGGAGTGATCACAACCAACACCGAAGAAATACAAATATAAGAACATATTATGAGCAATTATACACCAACAAATTAGATAATCTGGAAGAAATGGATGCATTCCTAGAGATGTATAAACTACCAAAACTGAAATAGGAAGATATAGAAAACCTGAACAAACCCATAACCAGCAAGGAAATTGAAGTACTAATCAAAAACCTCCCAACAAACAAGAGCCCAGGGCTAAATGTCTTCCCAGAGGAATTCTACCAAACATTTAAAGAAGAACTAATACTTATTCTTCTGAAGCTGTTTCAAAAAATAGAAATGGAAGGGCAACTTCCAAACTTGTTCTATGAGGCCAGCATTACCTTGATCCCAAAACCAGACAAAGACCCCACCACAATGGAGAATTACAGACCAATATCCCTGATGAACATGGATGCCAAAATTCTCACCAAAATACTAGCCAGTAGGGTCCAACAGTACATTAAAAGAATGATTCATCATGACCAAGTGGTATTTATTCCTGGGCTGCAAGGGCAGGTCAACATTCGCAAATCAATAAACATCATAGAGCACATTAATAAAAGACAAGAACCATATGATCCTCTTGATGCAGAAAAAGCATTTGACAAAATACAGCATCCTTTCCTGATTAAAACTCTTCAAAGTACAGGGATAAAGGGAACATACCTCAATATCTAAAAGCCATCTATGAAAAGCCAACAGCAAATACCATTCTCAATGGGGAAAAACGGAGAGCTTTTCCCTTAAGGTCAGGAACATGACAAGGATGTCCACTCTCATCATTATTGGTCAACATAGTACTAGAAGTCTTAGCCTCAGCAATCAGACAACAAAAAGAAAATAATAAAAAGCATTCAAATTGGCAAAGAAGAATTCAAACTCTCTCTCTTCTCAGATGACATCATACTTTATGTGGAAAACCCAAAAGACTCCACCCCCAAGTTATTAGAACTCATACAGCAATTCAGCAACGTGGCAGGATATAAAATCATTGCACAGAAATACATTGCATTTCTATACACTAACAATGAGACAGAAGAAAGAGAGATTAAGGAATCAATTCCATGTACAATAGCTCCAAAAACCATGATACCTAGGAATAAACCTAACCAAAGTGGTAAAGGATCTATACTCTACAAACTACAGAACACTTATGAAAGAAATTGAGGAAGACATGAAGAAATGGAAAAACATTCCATGTTCATGGATTGGAAGAATAAATATTGTTAAAATCTTTGTTACCTAGCAGAGTCCACACATTCAATGCAATCCCTATCAAAATACCATCAATGTTTTTCACAGAGTTGGAACAAATAATCCCAAAGTTTGTATTGAACCAGAAAAGTCCCGAATAGCCTGAGGAATGTTGAAAAAGAAAAGCAAAGCTGGGGACATCACAATGCCGGACTTCAAGCTCTATTACAAAGCTTTAATCATCAACACAATATGGTCCTGGCACAAAAACAGACACATAAATCAGTGGAACAGAATAGAGAGCCCAGAACTGGACCCTCAATTCTATGGTCAAATAATCTTCGACAAAGCAGGAAAGAATAGCCAATGGAAAAGGACAGTCTCTTCAACAAATTGTGTTGGGAAAACTGGACAGCCACATGTAGAAGAATAAAACTAGGTCATTTTCTTACACCATACATGAAAATAGACTCAAAATGGATGAAAGACCTATATATGAGACAGGAATCCATCAAAATCCTAGAGGAGAACAGAGGGAGCAACCTCTTTGACCTCTGCCACAGCAACTTCTTGCTAGACATCTCCAAAGGCACCAACAAAGACAAAAATGAACTATTGGGACTTCATTAATATAAAAAACTTTTGCGCAGCAAAGGAAACAGTTGCCAAAACCAAAAGACAACGGACAGAATGGGAGAAGATATTTACAAATGACACTACACATAAAGGGCTAGTATCCAAGATCTATAAAGACCTTATCAAATTCAACACCCAAAAGCAAATAATCCAATCAAGAATTGGGCAGAAGACATGAATAGACATTTCTCCAAAGAAGAAATTCAAATGGCCAACAGACACATGAAAAAACACTCAACCTGAGTCAGCATCAGGGAAATACAAATCAAAACCACAATGAGATACCATCTCACACCAGTCAGAATGGCTAAAATTAACAAGTCAGGTAATGACAGATGTTGGTCAGTATGCAGAGAAAGGGGAACTCTCTTACACTGTTGGTGGGAATGTAAGCTGGTGCAGCCACTCTGGAAAGCAGTATGGAGGTTCCTCAAAAAGTTGAAAATAGAGCCCTACAACCCAGCAATTGAACTACTGGGTATTTATCCAAAGATAAAAATTTAGTGATCCAAAAGGGCTCTTGCACCCCAATGTGTATAGCAGCAAAGTGCACAATAACCGAACTGTGGAAAGAGCCCAGATGTCCATCGACAGATGAATGGATAAATAAGATATAGTATGTATATATATGTATATACATATACACACACACAATAGAATATTACACATCCCTCAAAAAAATGTAATCTTGCCATTTGTAATGACGTGGATGGAACTAAAAGGTATGCTAAGCAAAATAAGTCAGTCAAAGAAAGACAATTATCATACGATCTCACAGATATGGGGAAGTTAAGAAACAAATCAGAGAATCATGGGGAAGAGAGGAAAAAAAAAGATGAAATCAGAGAGGGAGACAAAGCATAAGAGACTCTTAATTATAGGAAACAAACTGATGATTGCTGGAGGGGAGGAGGGTGGAGGGATGGGGTAACTGGGTGATGGACATTAAGGAGGACATATGATGTAATGAGTCCTGGGTATTATACGAGGTTGGTGAATCACAGACCTGTACCTCTGAAACCAATAATA
Source organism: Callorhinus ursinus (assembly GCF_003265705.2). Classification (NCBI taxonomy): domain Eukaryota; kingdom Metazoa; phylum Chordata; class Mammalia; order Carnivora; family Otariidae; genus Callorhinus; species Callorhinus ursinus. The sequence continues at coordinate 26,812,685 of NW_027397078.1, forward strand.
CATTATATGTTAATTTAAAAAATAAATACATATAAATAAATAAATGCTATGTGGGGTAAACAAAAAAATAAAATTTATTTTTATCATGACATAATAAAAGAATATACACAAAGTATATATAAATCCTAAAGAATTATAGTAAAATGAATTATCAGCATACTGACTTCTCAACTTATGAAACATCATTACCAGTACTTTGGAGCCCTATTTGTGCCATTTCTGAATACAACCCCTATTCACCCAGCACCCCAGCCAGAAATAACCATGACCAGCAATTGTGAGTTTCTTACTATACTTTTCATTATAGTTTTACCATACATATATGAAGTCCTGAAAAATATGTGTACTTTTACTGGTTTTGGAACTTTGAATAAATAATTTACTGTGTATCCTTTTGCATCTTGCTTTCCTTCGTTCAGTTGCATTTTTCTTTTACATTCACCCAAGTTCATATACTTGGTAGTGGTTCATTCCATTGTATAAGTATACCCAAGTATGTTTGTTCATTTTACTGTAAAACATTTGAATTATCTATTGTAATATTGTTAAGAACTTTGTATATATTCATACAAAATTACAAGAGTTTCTTTGTGGCATATATGTACAAGTAGAATTGTTGGATTATAGGGTATGTATACCTTCTAGTTTACCAGATAAAGTCAAGTTTTTTTTCAGAGCGGTCACTTCAATTTCCATTTCAACTGGGAGAGTATAAAAACTGTCTTTTCTTCATTTCTCTTGTAAACCCTGGTGTGTCACATTAATTTTTACGAGTGTTGGATCTCAAATAGTTTGTCATTCTGTTTTATATCTGTATTTAATTAAGGAGGACCTGTTTTTTCATGTACATTCTTCTGGTTAAATGTCTCCTAACAATGTTTGCCAATTTTCTATTTGGTTATTGATTTTTTTAAGATTTTTTATTAATTTGTTAGAAAGAGTGAACGAGCATGAGCCAGGGAGAGAGAGAGAGGGAGGAGCAGATTCCCCGCTGAGCAGGACCCCGAGATCATGACTTGAGCTGAAGGCAGACACTTAACTGACTGAGCCACGAGGTGCCCCTTGTTGTTGATTTGTAAGCGTTCTTTATATATATGTTATAGTTTATTGTATTTGTTAACCAATTTATGGAGATACGATTGACATATAAGGAGCTCTACATATTTAATATATGCAACTCATGAGATTGTAGATAAATGTAAACCTGTGAGACCATTACCACCATCAAGGCCTTAAATATATCTGTCTTCTCCCAAAGTTTCCTCCCACCCATTTATTATTTTTATTATTTTTATATTTGTGTGTGTGTTAACATTTAACAAAAGATCTACTTTTTAAGATCACATTTTTAGCATTCACTACAATATTGTTAGATATAAGCACTATGCATTATAGTAAATCTCCAGAATTTATTTTTCTTGCATAACTGAAACTTTGTTCCCCTTTGAGGATCACCTCCCCATTTACCTGTACCCCAGCCCCTGGCAACCCACCATTCTACTCTCTGTTTCCACGAGTTTAAATATTTTGGATTCCCCGTGTAATTGTATAGTATTTATCCTTCTGTGTCTGCATAACGTCCTTCAGGTTCATCCTTACTGTTGCAAATGGCAGGAATTTTTCCTGTTTAAAGGCTGAATACTATTCCAGTGTATATACATACCACATTTTACTTATCCAATTTTCTGTTGATGGACGTTTAGATTGTTTTCACATTTTGGCTCTTGTAAATAATGCTGCAGTGAACATGGGAGTACATTTGTCTCTTTGAAATCCTGATTTTAATTCCCTACCTCGAACTGGAATTGCCAGAACATATGGTGATTCTATTTTTAATTTTTTGAGGAAACTTCATAGTATTTTCCATAATGGATGTACCAAATTACATTCCCACTAACAGTGTACCAGGTTTCGTCGCCTTTTCTCTACATCCATACCAAGATGTATTATTTATTGTCTTTTTGATACTAGCCATCCTTAGAGGTGTGAAGTGATATCTCATTGTAGTTTTGATTTGCAAAAAATATTTCATTTTGATATAAAATTTATTAATTTTTCCTTTATAGTTTGTTACTTTTCTTTAGTTGTTTAAGAAATTCTTCTCTACCCAAGGTTATGATATATCCCCATATTTTTTCTAAAAGTTAAATTTTTTCTTACTTAAATATTTACTCTGCCTGGAAATGATTTTTATGTGTAATATTTGTGTCAGAGATCTAAATTCATTTTTCCTATATGAATAGCTATCCCATCATTTATTGGAAACTTCTTCTTTATCCCGCTATCTATGATGACACTTTATCAAATATGTATGTGAGGATCTGTTCTTTTATATGGTTCTATGTATCTGTCTCTGAACCACTGCTACAATTCTTAAATTAGCATAGTTTTTTATTTTTTAATTTTTATTTTTTAAAGATTTTAGTTATATATTTGAGAGAGATAGAGGAGAGAGAGCAAGAGAGCACATCAGGGGGAGCAGCAGAGGGAGAGGGACAACCAGGGTCCCCGTTGAGCAGGACCCTAACCTGAGGGATCATGACCTGAGCCAAAGGTAGATGCTTAACTGACTGAGCCACCCAGGTGACCCTAGCATAGCTTTTAAAGAATTATGGGTATTTGGTAGAGCAAATTCTCCAATGTGTTTTTTTTCTTTTTCAAGAGTTTTTCTTTGTTTTTTTGGAATGTTCTTAGCCCTTTTTTATTCCATACCATTTTAGAATAAACTTCTCATGTTCTGCAAAGAAACCCTAATTTTAATTTTGATTCAACTTTTATTGAGCTTATGGATCATCAATGTAAAGAGAATTAACATTTTAAATTTTGAGTCATCTGATCATGAATGTTGTTGGTCTCGATTTACTTTGATATTATTTTATATCATCCTTTCACTTATACATGAAATGATTTACTCTTTTACCATTTAGTATGATATTTACTATAGTTTTTTTAAGTACATTAAGTTCCCTTCTGTATTTAGAATTTTTAACTTTTGGCTTAGAGATTTTATTCCGAATGGATATTGAATTTTAACATGTGTGCTTTCTCTATCAGTTGAAATGAAAATGTATAGTTAAATCCCTTTTAGTCTTCTAGTCAGTTTTCTAATGTTAAGCCAATCTTTCATTCCTGGGATAAATTTACTTGTCTGTGATTTATTATTGTTTTTGTACATTATTTATTTGTAATATTTTCAACTTTATATTTTTCTCTTCTTTTGTTTTATGTTTATTAGCTTCTTTTCAAAAATCTAGTTTTGTTGTGTTAATATCTTAATTAGTACATTTTTAAATATCTTATTTCAAAGAATTTTTCTATCTGTAATAGTGAAAAACAGCTTTGGGATTTTTTTCACTAACCTTGAATAATTCTTCCTCTAATTGGTGTATAATTTGTATTCTGTAGTACCTTTGTAAAGCTTTTTTTTAAAAATTTTATTTTATTTTATTATGTTAGTCACCATTAGTTTTTAATGTAGTGTTCCATGATTCATTGTTTCTGTATAATACCCAGTGCTCCATGCAATATGTGCCCTCCTTAATACCCATCACCAGGCTAACCTATCTCCCCACACCCCTCCCCTTTAAAACCCTCAGTTTTATTACCAGAGTCCATAGTCTCTCATGGTTCGTCTCCCCCTCTGATTCCCCCGCTTCATTTTTCCCTTCCTTCCCCTAATGTCCTCCATGCTATTCCTTATGTTCCATAAATAAGTGAAACCATATGATAATTGACTTTCTCTGTTTGACTTATTTCACTTAGCATAATCTCCTCCAGTCCCATCCATGTTGATGTAAAAGTTGGGTATTCATCCTTTCTGATGGCTGAATAATATTCCATTGTTTTTGTTGACCACATCTTCTTTACCCATTCATCTGTTGAAGGTCATCTCGGCTCTTTCCACAGTTTGGCTATTGAGGACATTGCTGCTATGAACATTGGGGTGCATATGGCCCTTCTTTTCACTACATCTGTGTCTTCGGAGTAAATACCTCATAGGTTTTGGACTGATGTGTTTTTGTTCTCATTGGTTTCCATGAATCGTTTATGTTCTTCTTTGATTTCCTGGTTCACCCAAACATTTTTGAGCAGAGTGGTCTTTAGCTTCCAAGTGTTTGAATTTCTTCCAAATGTTTCTTGTGATTAAGTTCCAGTTTTAAAGCATTATGGTCTGAGAATATCCAGGGAATAATTTCAATCTTTTGGTATCAATTGAAACCTGACTTGTGACCCAGTATGTGGTCTATTTTGGAGAAAGTTCCATGTGTGCTCGAGAAGAATGAGTATTCTGTTGTTTTAGGGTGGAATGTTCTATATATATCTATGAGGTCCATCTGGTCCAGTGTGTCATTCAAAGCTCTTGTTTCTTTGTTGATTTTCTGCTTAGATAATCTGTCTATTGTTGAAAGTGGGAGTATTGAGGTCTCCTACAATTAATGTATTACTATCAATATGACTCTTTATTTTGGTTAACAGTTCGCTTATGTAGTTGGCTGCTCCCATGTTGGCGTAGATATTTATAATTGTTAGGTCTTGTTGCATAGACCATTTAAGAATGATATAGTGTCCTTCTGGGTCTCTAACTGCAGTCTTTAGTTTAAAATCTAATTTGTCTGATATAAGAATTGCTACCCCAGCTTTCTTTTGAGGTTTGTTGGTATGGAAGATGGATCTCCATCTCTTCACTTTCAGTCTGGATGTATCTTTCAAAATGATTCTCTTCTTGGTTCAAATGAGTCACTTCTTGACAGCAAATGGATGGGTCCTGTCTTTTTATCCAGTCTGCAACCCTGTGCCATTTCATGGGAGTATTTATGTTGTTCCCATTGAGAGTGATTATTGAAAGATATGAATTAATTGTCATCATGTTGTCTGTGAAGATGTTGTTTTTATAGATTGTCCCTATAAATTTCTGTTGTATATCACTCTTGCGGTCTTTTTCCTTTTATAGAACACCCCTTAATATTTTTTTGCAGGGCCGGCTTAGTGGTCACATATTCTTTCAGTTTCTGCTGGTCTTGGAAGCTCTTTATCTCTCCATCCATTCTCAATGACAGCCTTACCAGGTAAAGTATTCTTGGCTGCATGTTCTTCTCATTTAGTACCCTGAATATGTCTTGCCAGGCCTTTCTGGCTTGCCAGGTCTCTGTGGATAGGTCTGATGTTATTCTGATGTTCCTCCCTCTCTACGTAAGGAATCTCTTCCCCCTAACTGTCCTTAAGATTGTTTCTTTGGTTCTTAGATTTGCGAGTTTTACTATTACATGCTGGGGCGTTGGTCTGTTCTCCTTGATCTTGGGAGAGGTCCTCTCTGCCTCTAGGACACGAATGCTTGTTTCATTCCCCAGATTAGGGAAGTTCTCAGCTACGATTTGCTCAAATTTATCTTCTAGTCCTCTCTCTCTCCACCCCCTCAGGGATCCCAATAATTCTGACATTGTAACGTTTCATGGCATCACTTAATTTTCTAATTTTTTTTTCCTGGATTTTGAGCTGTTTCTCCCAGGCCTCCTCTTTTTCTTTTTCTATCAATTGGTCTTCTAGATCACTAATTCATTCTTCTGCCTAGTTTACCCTAGCTGTTAGAGTATCTAGATTGGATTGCATCTCATTGATAACATTTTTAAGTTCTGCCACTTCAGCTTTCATTTCTGCCCTTCGAGACTCTATGTTGCCATTAACTGATTTCTCCATTCTAGCTATCATCTTCATAACTGTTACCCTGAAGTCCATTTCCAACATCTTGGTTATATCTGTATCCATTTGTAAATCTGTGGCAGAAGTCACAGTCTCTGAGTCTTTACTATTTTGGGGGTTCCTCCTCTTAGTCATTCTGTTGGGGGGTGGTTGAGGGAATGTATAGAGTCCAAATTATTGACCACAACCCACGCAAGATGCACCTGTTTTATTCGGACCTTAGGATTGCTGCCCTCTTGTTTTCCCAGCCTTTCTTCTGGGGGAGGGGCCTGCCATGCTGTTACTCTGGAAAACCTGTTTGGGCAGAGTTGCCCTGTCCCCTCTGGGGGAGTGATGAGCTCATTGAAAACCGGTTTTTTGGGGCTTTTGTTCTCTGGCGGCTTTCCCTGGTGGCTTTCCACATCTCTTCCAAGAGTCAGAGCAGAAGAAACTCTTTCCAACCCTCTGCCTCTGAACAGAGAGATCGCAGTCTGTTCTTCAGTGAGCTCTCCAGGCCACACTATCTCCGTTTCTGTCTGTGCTGCTATAAACTGCAGCGTCCTGGGTTGTGTGCCCCTCAGCAGTGCTCTCAGTCCTAGCTTCCAGGTTGGGGCTCGTCTCTGCCCTTTTTGCTTCTAAAACCGCCAGCCGCCCCCAGTTCGCACCGTGGCCCTGCTGCTGTGTGTTTCAGTCCGGGGGGCAGCCCTAAAGTCCTTTTCCCATCACTACTGGTCTGTGAGTCTGTGCCCTGTCCCCAGTGCAGGAGGCTTTTCCTCACCGGCCTTGCAGGATCCTGAAGTCTCCCTCCCCCTTTCATTTATATTCCGATTTCTGTCCACGGAATTATGGCTCCCTGCTTCATACCTTGAAACCAGCCGCCTGCGATATTTTGTTTGTAGAGATCCAGATATATCTTCTTACATCTCAGGCTGATTTTGTGGGTGTTCAGAGTGGTCTGGTAGATATTCAGCTGAATTCAGGAGACTGGTTGGAATAGCGTCCCCTACTCCTCTGCCATCTTTTTTTCTCTCCAGCTTTTTTTTTTTTTCCAATTTATTTTTTTATTTGGCAGAGAGCGAGAGAGAGAGCCAGAGAGCAGAAGCAGGGGAAACAGCAGAGGGAGCAGGAGAAGCAGGCTCCCCGCTGAGTAGAGAGCGTGATGTGGGGCTATATCTCAGGACCCTGGGATCATGACCTGAGCCAAAGGCAGATGCTTAACCTACTGAGCCACCCAGGTGCCCCTGTAAAGCTTTTATAGCTTTTTCCAGCTTATTATTTTTTTTAATAATCATGCAATATTATCCAAACATTTTATTCACTGAAAAATATATAGATTTTTATTCTGCTGAATCCTACCATCTTTCTTGGGGCAATGCTTCAATCGCTCTGTTAAAACTTGAGGTGGGAGACATGTATTTTTCAGTATTGTCATTCAGTTGTTTGAAAAGCTGTGCTGGTGAGCTGAGGCAACAGACAGTTGGCTGCTGTAATTTAAATGGTTCCCCACCAAATTTTTGGAGTCTTTTACTCTTCTGTTCCAGATTATTATTCAGTGTTTGGTGGGGGGTGAGGCATGAAAAAGAGAATTTTGTTTCTTTTTATTCTTGTGTAAGAACTTTATGCTCACATACTTTCTTTTGTTATTTGTTGTTACTTACCTCTACTCAGTGAATTCTGTTAAAACAGCTGTGTATTTTGACTACAAAGTTACTGTTGTCTCCTTTTGCCTTAACTGTATTTCACCTGGTTAGCTCATGGTATTTCCTAGCTTTTTTGTGTCCCACCTCATCTCCCTCCTATTCTGATTGGCTCAAAGGCAGAATATGGAAAAACAAAAGTCATTTAACCACACAGTAGACTTTCCTTTACCTCTCTCTCCCTTGTAATACTGCCATGTGTAAACTGGCTCCTAGTGGAATGCTTCCACTGTGGCCTGCCAACATTCCTCAGACCTCATTTCTTGTTTCAGTGTTTTTGGTAGGACTCTTCACCAGTCTTTTATTTCTTAGCTGGTAACTTCACCCTTCACTGTTCATTAGTCTTAGAAATCTCCTTTAATTTGATTCATATTTTATTGTATATGACAGATGCTTCTCCGAAATCAGTTTTAAGGGAAATGTGTGTGTGTGTTGGGGGGGGAAGCATTCATTGCCTTATTTTGGATGGAATTTCTTCTTATTTTTAGTTTATTTTATTCTATGGATTTTTGAGAAAGGAATTATGCAAATATGCACTCATGTGGTACAGTCCCCAATTATTCAGTAGTACATTTGACTTTCCAAGGAATATATGGCCATTTCTGCTTGCTTTGGAAGTTTTAGTCATGCAAATGAATCGTATAAGTTAAAACTTTCACCTGAGACTTATGAGATCAATGCTACTTTTCTTAAGGATGAACTATAATTTCCTTTTTGAGTAAAGTTCCCATCAAATACTGTAGAAATCCCTTATAAAACTGATATCAAGGGACAGATTTCAGATCCATGTTTTAAATTTGTTCAGGACATAATTATTTCCAAGATGTATTTGGTCTCTATAATCTGTTATATATATAATCATGTAATTTGTAATTAAATATAGTAGAAAACATTCTTATTTTGTTAACATTTTTGCCTTGAATTCTAGTAAATTCTTAAGTCCTGTTTTATAAACACTCAAATGGAAAAAGGAATGAAATTATACTTTTTATCTAAATGATTCTCCTGTACCTATAGTAATGAGCTTATAATGAAAAATTAAATCTGAGAGTAGTACTTGATTAAATATAATTTGTTGCAGCATTTCATTGGTAGTTTTAGTATTACATCCCAGGCAAGAAAAAATATCCCATTTAAAATACATTACCTTTAGGAGTTCCTGGGTGGCTAAGTTGGTTAAGCCTCTGACTCTTGATTTCAGCTTAGGTCATGATCTCAGAATTGTGAGATCTAGCTCCGTGATGGGCATGGAGCCTGCTTAAAATTCTCTCTCTCCTTCACACTCTGCCTTCCCCCATCTCTCTCTCTTTCTCTTTCAAAAAATTAATCAATGGAATGATGAAATATTTCCACAGCTGAAAAATGAGTTGCTAGAAAGTTCATGAAAAATTTTTAAAAAATGCTCAACCATTCTTTCACTAAATTGGCTAGAAATAATGTTTTTGGGCAGTGACAAAAATAAACAGATAAACAGTCAAGGAGATTACTATAAACAAACACTCAATGTGGGGGATTTTAATTATATTTCATTATATCCTTCACTGCTGTCTTACATTTCTTGGCATGAAATTATTGTCTGGGCCAAATACAGGGCCAAGGAGAGTCTTTCCCCATGACAACATAGCTAAGTATGACCTAAAAGTTGAAAGGCTGTGATATAAATAATAAATGGTGCCAGTGAAATAATCAGGCTGCTAAGGAAATATCTTTTGGGTATAATTGGCAGTCTTTGCCTTAGAAAAGGATAGTAGGAGTAGAGTGGCTGTATTTGGGGTAGAATAAGGAAAATGCTTTCAAAAATCCGGGATAACTTATAGCACACCCAGAAATTAAAAAAAAAAAAAAAAAGCAACAACCAACCTTTTCTGAAGAAGTATTCTTTAGTGAGTGATGTTTACCTGGTTTGGCCCTCTAAAGGCTCCTTATTCACAATTAGAAGATTCAGATAGGGTTGGCCCAGTCTAGATATTAATTTATAATTGTGAAGGTGTTTTGTATTTCAAGATTGGATAGATAGAGCAAAAAGATTGTTGAAAATTATTAAACCTTTTGAATTATATGAGGTTTACATATATTTATGTAATAAATTTCAACATAAACAATCAAGTATAACAGATGTATGAAGCTAGAAGGGAGAGGTTTTGGTACAATATTTTAGTTTCTCTTTGGTAATGAGTGAAAATTATTTGCCAGGGTTGCTAGGGAATTTTGTGTTTTCTGGTCTGGTGTAGATTTCTGAAACATAGCATACAGTTTCTTGCTTTTAAACCTTAGCTCATTCTGTCACCTCTTTCTGGAATTCTCTCAACATGCCTCTCCCCACAGCAACACATGCATGTTTACTTGGATAATTATTTCTCATTTAATAAGACTTCCTCTTATGTGTTCTATAAGTACTTGTGCATACCTGTACATGCTTAAAATTGTAGCTATTCAAATATCTGATTCAACTTTGTAATTTCAGTGCCTAGAAATAATAGTGTCCAACAGAATTTACCCACTCTATTTGTACAAAATTTCCAACATGGTACTTGAATGCCTGCCTATTTAGTTATTTCATTTTATGGTAGGACATTTTGTCTCAAATAACTAATCATAACATTAGCAAATAAAACCTATTTCTTGCCATTTGAAAGCCACAATAAAAGATACATGCCTTTTAAAAAAGATTTTATTTATTTATTTGACAGAGAGAGACAGCGAGAGGGAAATCAAGCAGAAGGAGTGGGAGAGGGAGAAGCAGGCTCCCCGCTGAGCAGGGAGCCTGATGTGGGGCTCCATCCCAGGACCCTCAGATCATGAGCTGAAGGCAGACGCTTAATGACTGAGCCACCCAGGTGCTCCAGATACATGCCTTTTAAAACCAGTGAAGATAATGCCTAAAGGACCAGGATGAGATAGCCTATGTAAAAGAATACTTTCAGTTCTGGAATCCTTTTCTTAAACGTTAGGCATTTTCTTTTGTTTAATTTTGGAATGACTATGTAGGAAGGGGAATAATAATCCATAAGCTAGGTCTGAGTAGCTAGAGGATATTGTTGACTATATCCACATCTGACTCTTGAATGGCTAAAATCAGGATTAGAGAAATTCCAAAGTAATTTTAAAAAATACTGTTCTCATTATTGTTAAGGATGAATCTAACTTTCATGAATCATGCCTTTAAAAGTCCCTCAAAAAGAATTTTTAAAATACATAAGGACTCATATATTATTTGCCACATGGTGATAGACAACAAAGATAATTGGTATGTAAGACTTGCAGATATTCTTACTACTTTGCCTTTTAGCCTCTTAGATTCCTTTTTATTTTCTTTTTCAGCAATATTTTATTTTTTTTGCCATTGTAAAAATCCTTAGTGCTTCATCAGTATGTCTTTGAGAAAAAAACGAAGATATCATCACTGATGCTCAAAAGTTTGTAAAAATTCAAACAAAAGTCACTAAAATTTGAGATAGCATAAAAGAACACTGCTTTTATCTGTATTTTAGGCAAAAGAGCTCTCAATTCACATTTTGGGAATGTTCTATATCAAATTTAGGCTTTTTCTTCATACATTTACATAAAGCTCCTGTACTCCCTATGAAAATAGTGATGGTAATTTAAATCCAAGTAGTCAATCACTGTCAACATATCACCACCTGCCAAAAATACTTGTGAGGCACCTATTTGCTTCATTTTAAGGATAGAAGGAAGAATTTGGGATAGATTTACAACAGAAAAAATTATTGAATCCTTGTGTATTAATTATCTATATAAATATTACTCCAAAAATTAATGCCTTAAGACAACATCATCTATTATCTCATAGTTTCTGTGGGTCAAGAATCTGGAAATAGCTGGGTTTTCTGTCTCAGGGACTCTCAAAAGGCTGCAATCAGGGTGTTTGTAGGGGCTGTATTTGTCTTAAGGCTCAACTGGAGATGGGTACATGTTTTCAAGCTTACCCAAGTAGCTGTTGATAGGATTCAGTTCTTTTTTTCCTTGTACTTTTTTTTAATTTTAATTTTAAATTTTAAACTTTATTTTAATTCCAGTATAGTTAACATATATTCTTAAATTAGTTTCAGGTGTATGTACAATATAGTGATTCAACAATTGTATATATTACTTAGTGCTCATCAAGGAATTGTATTCTTAATCCCCTTCATCTATTTCATCCATCCCCTCACCTACTCTCCTCTGGTAACCATATATTTGTTCTCTATAGTTGAGTCTTTTTTGGTTTGTCTCTATTTTCCTGTTTGTTTCTTTTGTTTGTTCCTTTGTTTGCTTATTTCCACATATGAGTGAAATCATATGGTATTTGTCATTCTGATTTATTTAATTTAGCATTATATTCTCCAGGTCCATTCATGATGTTGCAAATGGCCAGATTTCATTTCTTTTTGTGGCTTTGTAGTATTCCATCATATATACCACTTCTTCTTTATACATTCATCTATGCATGGACACTTGAGCTTCTTCCATAATTGACTATTGTAAATAATGCTGTAATAAACATAGTGCATATATCTTTTTGAATTTGTGTTTTCATATTCTTTGGGTAAATACCTACTAGTGGAATCCTGGATCCTATTGTAATTATGTTTTTAATTTTTTGAGGAACAATAATTTGCATTCCCACCAGCAATGTAAGAGGGTTTCTTTTTCTCTGCATCCTCGCCAACCCTTGTTGATTCTTGTGTTTTTTATTACAGCCATTCTGACAGGTGTGAGGTGATAGCTCAGTGTTTTTGATTTGCATTTCCCTGATGATTAGTGATGATGAGCATCTTTTCATGTATCTGTTGGCCATCTGTGTATATACTTTGGAGAAATGTCTGTTCATGTCTTCTGCTGACTTTAATTGGATTATTTGTTTTTTGGGTATTGAGTTGTATAAGTTGTTTATATATTTTGGATACTAACCCATTATTGGATATGTCATTTGCATATATCTTTTCCTATTTAGTAGGTTGTCGTTTCATTTTGTTGACTATTTTCTTTGTTGTGCAGAAGCTTTTTATTTTGATGTAGTCCCAATAGTATTTTTTAATTTTTGCTTTTGTTTTCCTTACCTTAGGATGGATATCTAGAAAAATGTTATGGCCAATGTCAAGGAAATTACTGCCTGTTCTCTCTTCTAGGATTTTTATGGTTTTAGGTCTCACATTTAGGTGTTTAATCCATTTTGTGTTTATTTTTGTGTATGATGTGAGAAAGTGGTTCAGTTTAATTCTTTTTCATGTAGCTGTCCAGTTTTCACACCACCATTTGTTGAAGAAATTATCTTTATCACATTGCATATTCTTTATTGCTTTGCCTAAGATTAATTGACCTTATAATGGTGGGTTTATTTTGGGGCTTTCTATTCTGTTCTATTGATCTATGTATCTATTTTTGTGCCAGTACCATACTGTTTGGATTATTATAGCTTTGTAGTATAACTTGAAATCTGGAATTATGATACTTCCAGCTTTGTCTTCCTTTTTCAAGATAGCTTTGTCTATTTGAGGTCTTTTGCGGTTCCACACAAATTTTAGGATGATTTATTCTAGTTCTGTGAAAAATGCTCCTGGTATTTTGATAAGGATTGCATTAAGTCTGTACATTGCTTTGGGTAGTGTGGACATTTTAACAATATTTGTTCTTCCAATCCTTGATTATGAAACGTGTTCTCATTTGTGTCATTTTCAGTTTCTTCCATCAATGTTTTATAGTTTTCAGAGTATAGGTCTTTTATCTCCATGGTTAAGTTTTTTCCTAGGTATTTTATTATCTTTGGTGCAATTGTAAATGAGAGTGTTTTCTTAATTTCTCTTTTTGCTGCTTCATTAAAACTGTATAGAAATTCAACAGATTTCTGTACATTGACTTTGTATCCTGTGACCTTTCTGAATTCATTTATCAGTTTGAGTAGTTTTGTTGGTGGAGTCTTTTGGGTTTTTTATATATAGTATTATCTCATCCACAAACAGTTCTAGTTTTACTTCTTCCTTACCAATTTGGATGCCTTTTATTTCTTTTTGTTGCCTGATTGCTGTGGCTAGAACTTCCAGTACTATGTTGAATAGAAGTGGTGAGAGTGGACATCCTTATTTTGTTCCTGACCTTAGGGAAAAAGCTCTCAGTTTTTCCTCACTGAGTGTCATGTTAGCTGTGGTTTTTCATATATGGTCTTTATTACATTGAGGTATTTTCCCTCTAAATCTAGTTTGTTCTGGGTTATATCATGGATTGATGTTGTATTTTGTCAAATGTATTTTCTTCATCTATTGAAATGATCCTGTGGTTTATGTCCTTTCTCTTGTTGATGTGATGTATTACATTGATTGATTTACAAATATTGAACCACCCTTGCATCCTAGGAATAAATCCTACTTGGTATTAGTGAATTTTTTTAATTTATTGTTGAATTCTGTTTCCTAATATTTTGTTGAGGATTTTTGCGTCTATGTTTATCAGAGATACTGGCCTGTAGTTTTCATTTTTTGTCGTGTCTTTATCTAGTGTTGGTATCAGCTTAATGCTGGTCTCGTAGAATGAATTTGGAAGTTTTCCTTTCTTTTTTATTTTTTTGGAATAATTTGAGAAGAATAGGTATTAATTCTGCTTTAAATGTTTGGTAGAATTCACCTGTGAAGCCTGGCCTTGTGTTTGTTAGGAGCTTTTTGATACCTGATTCAATTTCACTGCTGGTAATTGGTCTGTTCAAATTTTCTGTCTTTCTGATTCAGTTTTGGGAGTTTATATGTTTCTGGTAATTTATCCATTTCTTCTAGGTTGGCCAATTTTTTGGCATATGACTTTTCATAATATTCTCTTACAATCCTTTGTATTTCTGTGGTGTCAGTCGTTATTTCTCCTCTTTCATTTGTGATTTTGTTTGAGTCTTTTCCTTTTTTTTTGATAGTCTGGCTAAAGGTTTATCAATTTTGTTGATCTTTTCAGTGAAGCAGGTCTTGGCTTCATTGATCTGTTCTTTTTTTTTAAAGTTTCTATTTTGTTTATTTCTACTCTAATCTTTATTATGTCCTTCCTTCTACTGGTTTGGGATTTTGTTTGTCCTTCTTTTTCTAGCTCATTTAGATGTAAGGTTAGGTTGTTTATTTGAGACTTTTCTTGCTTTTGAAGTAGGCCTGTATTGCTATAAACATACCCTGTAAGACAGCTTTTGCTGTATCCCAAAGATTTCGGACCATTGTGTTTTCATTTTCATTTGTTTTCATGTGTTTTTTGATTGCCCCTTTGATTTCTTGGGTGACTCATTGTTTAGGAGCATGTTATTTAATCTCCATATATTTGGTTTCTTTCCAGGTTTTTTCTCATGGTTGATTTCTAGTTTCACAGCATTGTGGTCAGAAAAGATGTATGACTTCCAACTTCTTTAATCTTTTGAGATTGTAGCCTAACAAGTGATCTATTCTGGAGAATGTTCCATGTTTAAGGTTAGGTTGTTTATTTGAGGTTTTTCCTGCTTTTGAAGTAGGCCTGTATTGCTATAAAATTAATGTGTATTCTTGAAAAGAATGTGTATTCTTCTGTTTTAGGATGAAATGTTCTGAATATATGTTAGTGCCATCTGGTCCAATGTGTCATTGAAAGCCACTGATGCCTTTTTCATTTTCTGTTTGGATGATCTATCCATTGATTTAAGTGGGATGCTAAAATCACCTACTATTATTGTATCACTATCGATTACTTCCTTTATGTTTGTTAATAGCTGCTTTATGTATTTGGATGCTCCCATGTTTGGTGCATAAATAAGTTGTTATATCTTCTTGCTGGATTGTTTCCTCTATGATTATATAGTGCCTTCTTTGTCTCTTCCTATAGTCTTTGGTTAAAATCTATTTTGTTGGATGTAAGTATTGCTCCCCGGCTTTATTTTCACTTCCATTTTCGTGATAAATTCTTCTCCATTCCTTCACTTTCAATCTGCTGTGTCTTTATGTCTGAAATGAGTCTCTTGTAGGCAGCACATAGTCGGGTCTTGCAGTTTTATACATTCCTTCACCTGATGTCTTTTGATTAGAGCATTTATTCCATTTACATTCAAAATAATTATTGATATGTATGTATTTATTGCCATTTTTAATGGTCGTTTTTGTAATATTCTCTCTTCCTTTCTTCCCTTGCTGTCTTCTCTCATGATTAGTTGGCTTTCTTTAGTGATAGATTCCTTTCTCTTTAGTTTTTGCATATCTATTACTGGTTTTTGATTTGTGGTGTCTGTTTGGTTTGTATATAACATCTGCATGTAGCAGTGTATATGAAGTTGATGGTTGCTTGAGTTTGAAGTTTGAAGCCATTATTACTCTTCCCTTCTCCCATGTTTTGGGTATATGGCATTATACTTTGCATCCATTTATTATTATTATTTCTTAAATTGTAGGTGATGTCTCTTTTTAACTACAACTTAAAACAACAAAATGACAAGATACTGTGTCCTTAGCTTGGAATAAGGGAGTTCCTGGGTCTGTTCAGAGAGGGTCATCTCATCTGCAGTATGAAAAACCAGGGTTCAGCAATGTGGAATATTTTCTTCCTCATGAAGTAGATAAACATTATCCATGAGAGTAAGTGTAGGTGCTGTCATAGCAGATACACCTGTGAGGTGTGAGAAGTCACAAGGGGCCCATGCTGATACTGAGTGAGCACTGAGTTCCAGAGGATCTCCATGTGATCTCAGGAGAGTTGCTGTGATATCCTGCTGCTGACTGCACCAAGAAATGTTAATGCAAAACAAACAAGCTCTTTGAAGGTTCTAGTTTATCACTTGCCTTTGGACTCCTTCTGGTCTTGCCCATACCCCAGGTTCCCTGCCTAGACAGGGCCAGGATGAGGAGGACAGTGGAGGCAGAGAACCAGGGGAACTGAGTTGGAAATGGTACTTCTGGAGCTGCAGCAAAGGGGCTCAAAAACTTTTGGTTTTGCTATAGAGATTTAGGCATACAAGGAGTGTAAAGAAGTAGGGAGGAAAGCAACTGAGCATGTATGTAAGCGAAGGGGTGCAGGATGAGACACCCCAAAATGTGTGACATAAAGATTATTTCAAGTTAAAAGCAATAAAAACCCAGCAGATACAGGAAAGCTCTCTGCTTACCCCATAACTGCATAAACTTACTTTGGGAAGGCCTTTACATCCTTTTATTCTGTGACTTCCTTGACTGATTTTTACAGATACACTTATTTTGTGCTTCTTACTTTCCTTACTCTTACTTTTGGTCTTTCCTTTCCATTCAAAGATTCCCCTTTAACATTTCTTGTAGGGCTGGTTTGGTGGTGATGAATTCCTTTAACTTTTGTTTATCTGGGAAACTATCCTTCTATTCTGAATGACAGCCTTGCTGGACGGAGTATTCTTGGCTGCAGATTTATTTTTTCAGCACTTTGAATATATCATGCCTCTCTCTTCCAGCCTGCAAAGTTTCTGCTGAAAAATAAGTTGATAGCCTTATGGGGTTTCCCATGTATGTAACTGTTCTCTTTTCTCTTGCTTCTTTTAAAAGTCTCTCTTTTATTCCTTTTTTTTTATAATTTGCCATTTTAATTACTATGTGTCATGGTGTGGACTTCCTTGGATTGATTTTATTGTGGATTCTCTATGCCTCCTGTATCTAGATTTCTGATTCCTTCCCTAGGTTAGGTTAGGGGAGTTTTCAGCTATTATTTCTTCAAATAATTTTTCTGCCCCCTTTTCTTTCTCTTCTTCTTGGGTCCCTATAATGTGAATGTTATTTCACTTGACTGTTATTGAGTTTCCTGAGTCTATTCTCGTTTGGCATAATTTTTTTCTCTCCCCTCATCAGCTTGATTACTTTCCATTACTCTGTCCTCCAGTTTTCTGATCCATTCTTCTGCTTCTTCTAGTCTACTATTCCAACTAGTGCATTTTTTAAAGTTTTATTTATTTAAGGGGGAGGGGCAGAAAGAGAGAGAGGGGTAGAGATTCCTAAAGCAGACTTCCCACCGAGCATGGAGCCCAATATGGGACTTGATCTCCCAGGACCCTGAGATCATGACCTAAGCTGAAATCAAGAGCCAGCTGTTTAATTGACTGAACCACACAGGCGCCCCTCCATCTAGTGTATTGTTAATTTCATTTAATGTGTTCTTCATCTCTCGTTGGTTCTTTTTTTCTCTTCATTAAGGGTCTCACTGAGGTCCTCCACTTTTTTCAGTGAGTACCTTTAAGATCATTACTTTACATTCTCTATCAGGCATATTATTTATCTCCATTTTGCTTAGGTATCTTACTGTGTTTTTTTTTTCCCTCTTTCATTTTGGACATATTCTACTGTCTCCTCATTTTGTCTAATTCTCTGTATCTTTTTCTGCATGTTAGGAGAGTCAGCTACATCTCCAGCTCCTGAAAGTAGTGGCCTCATGAAGAAGAGATCCTGTAGTGCCCTGCAGTTCAATGTCCCCTCTTCACTGGAACTTGGCACTTCAGAGGTGTTTCCTGTGTATGTTGTGTATGCCCTGCTGTTGTGGCTGAGCCACTTTTTCCTTCTGTTCAGTCATCTGAAGTGCCTCTCTTTGCCTGTTGTGTGCAGTGTGTGGTCCTTGTGTTGGTAGGGCATCAGTCTGGGGCTGACTTGGGCTAGAGTTGAGTCAAATCAGGCATGTGCAAGATGCAGTGGCACGAAACTGTACAGCACTTTCCTTGTGTTGTTCTCTGAGAAGCTTTCATTGGTGGGCAGGGCCTACAGTCACACCAGCTGTCTGCTCCCAGCCCATTGCTGGGGCTGCAGTCTGACTGGTGTGTGTAGTTGTCTTTCCCTCTCCCAAGGGCAGAAGTCTCTTTGGAGTGGTTCTGGCAACTCTTGGGGCTGATTGTACACTGCCAGTGTGGTACCCCTTTGCATGGTCCTTAGTCAAGAGTGTATTGGGAGGAGGAGGATTTGAAAGGTGTATGGGGATGGGACACACAGTGTCTGCAGTGTTTGTGTGTGTGTCCTCTGGGGGAGTGGACCTTCATAGCCAGGCCTGAGGCAGGCCTGGCTGAAGGGGACAGATCCACTAAAGCACTCACGGGGCAGCATTAGGAAGTTAGGTGGGGAGAGTAGTTGCTGCAGTGTTTCTCGCAGGTGGCTGCGTGTTTATGCTGGGGAGCAGGGGAGGGAAATGGTGCCTGCCAGCTCCTTTGTTCCTGGAGCAGTCCCACAATGATATCTGTCCCTCCAGAACATGTTCTGAGATGAGTTAACTCTCACTCCCATATGCTCCAGGTGTTTTTCAAACTGCTGCCTTAGTGTTATTTCTCCGTGGACTGTTTGTTTTGCTGTCTGTGTAAGAGTGGGGACTCAGTTTCCTCTCACCCTCTGAGCTCTCCCGGAGCAAAACCCACTAATTTTTTTTAAAGATTTATTTATTTTTGAGAGCTAGAGAGAGGGAGACAGAGACAGAGAGCACACAAGGAGAGGGAGAGAATCTCAAGCAGACTCCCTGCTGAGTGTGGAGGCTGACACCGGGCTTGAGTTCACAACCCCAAGATCATGACTTTAGCTGAAACCAAGAAATCGAGGCTTAACCAACTGAGCCACCCAGGCATTCCCCCACGAATTTTTAAAATTCCAGGTTTTAAGTTTCATTGGTTGTAAGAACTCATGAAATTTGGCTTCCTGGTTTTCAAAGCCAAGTGTTACGGGGATTCATCTTCTCCATGCAGGCTCCCCAGTGTAACAGTCTGTTTCTCTCCCCTCTCTGTGTCAGTGTGTTCCTCCCTCCTGCAGATAGTCCCACAGTCTGCTTGGCTTCTGAGTGCGTCTCCATCCTTCCTACCCACTTAAATGCATCTTCTTTTCTACATTTAGTTGGAAAGTTTGTTCTGCCAAGATTTGGGTCATTTTCTGGGTTATTTACACTGATGTGTTATCTAGCTGTATCCTTGGGATGAAGTGAGCTTAGGGTCCTCCTATTCTGCTCTCTTCCCAGCAATCTTGGATTTAGTTTCTTGCCATTGGACTGAAGACTTAGTTCTTCCCTAGCAGTTGGTCAGGGGCCTCCCTTGGTTCCTTGTCATATAAGCTTCTCAATAGAGTATTCACAACATGGCAGCAGTCTTCTCTGAAAACAAGCAAGAGAATGAGAAAGGGAAAGCTAGATGGAAGACAGAATCTTTATGAAACCTGATCTAAGAAGTGACATACTGTTGCTTTTGTTATATTCTGTTCATTAGAAGTGAGTCACTAGGTCCAACCCACTCTCAAGGGGGAAAGGATTACACAAGAGTGTGGAGGAGGCAGGGATAATTTGGGATCATCTTAGAAGTTTGCCTACCACACTACTTTTATGGAAAGGCCTCTTTTCCTAGGCTAGCTGGTTTTAGAGTAGAATGCCAACTAGTTCTCATTTTTATTAAACATTCAGGGTTTTTGTTTTAAAGGCAGAATTACAGTTAGCATCTGGCATTTCAGGAGAGGGATCACATCAGACCAAAATGTGCTATCAGTGTTTTTTTAAATTAAAATATATTAAAGATTAAGTAAAACATGACAAGTATCTGAGATTATTAGGAATTGAGAAGGGGGATCAACTCAATTAAGGTAGTGTTACTCATGCCTTCCTCATCGTCATGTGACATTTCCTTTTTTACATTTTTATATGGCAAATAAAGGAAAGCAAAGGTAGAAAAGGTATGAAATTAGTGACAGCTACCCATTGGGAAGAATGAATAGGGGGAAATAGATGTCTCATTGAAGACCCAGAATTGGCAGTAAAGGGACTGAGAGAGAGAAATCACAATCTTAGTTTTAACATCTTGTTAAAAGATTTTCTAGAAATGATACAAACCAGGGATAGTAAATACGTAGCCCTTATTTCAAGAATAAAATCTTGTTAGAAAGACAACAAAACAAAACAAAATGTTTTGCTCTTACAGCTTGGTATAAAAGGGATCTCAAAGTATTTCATATCCTTATTGAGTTTTCCTCTGTTAGGGCTTTTGGAGAGTAGCTCAAAACTATATTGTAAGTTTTAAGATTATACCTGTGGGATTGTAATTAGGAATCTCTTCTAAAGCAGGAACTGCAGAGGTACTGCTAATAGGAAAATGCCATATTATATTATAGCTCTTATAATTTGCTCAGAAATATTTCCATATGAGGACTCAAATAAGATCCCTGGAAATTAGGTAACAGCACTTGTCCAAAAGGATTTCTATGATAAGACTGTTTTTACTGCTCTAAACCCTTAACACCATCTAACTTTCTGGTTCTAGAGTTAAAGGGATGGTAGTAGATGCTGCCTCACTCAGATCCTTAGTGAACAGATCCATCCATTTGCTAGCTGCTGTGAATGTCAGCTGCTAAAGGCTCACAGGTACACCCTTCTCTGGAAACAACTGACCTTGAGAGAGGGGAACTGCTTTGCCTGGGAGAGCAGTATCCCTTCCTGTGGGGCATAGGACAGTTTGCAGGCAATGACTGACTGAAACTGAGGTACCAAGCCTGGCCATCATGTCTTGATGTAAAACTCAAGGTTTGGAACTCACCAGGAGATCAAGCTGAAGTTAGTCTCCAGCTGACACTGCATCTTCCCCTTTGCTTTTCCTCTCCTCTATCTTTATGCCTTTATCCTTTTACAGGATCCTTCTGAGAGCAGTTCCTCAATAAATCACTTACACAAGAGTTTCTATCTCAGGGTCTGCTTCTAGGAACCTAATCTAAGACATGGGTCAACTGCAAATGAAATGGGAGACTGGGCAGTTCTTTTTAACTTTAGAGAGTAAGAACCCACTCTCCTTTTTTGTTTAGGACACTATTTTTCATTGGAAATATTCTCTCGTGTTTAACTTCTTCCTCCCAGCTAAAATTATAGTATTGAAAAATAGGTAAAATGGTTAAGCTGTTAATACCATAGCCTTCCTGCCTTCCTGTAAACCAAACTCCTTTCCTCTCTTCATTTTCTCTTTTTATTCTTTCCTTCCTTTCCTTCTCTGACTTCTTCCAGAAAAATTTAATGTATCTAAATTAAAACACGGATAAAACCATCTTTAGGATCATGACTGAACACCTCTAAGTCAGAATCCCACCAGGCAGAATGATAGGACAGTACCTTGCGGCCTTGGTTGGCCTCATAGCTGTCCCCCACCATCCCTGCCTGCCATTTGGCCAGATCCAGTGTGGAGACCCCCTCCTCCCAAAACGGGCTTAGCCCGAAAGGGGGCCACCCCCTCACCAGTCACACAAAAGCATGATCATGGGGAACCTGGTGCTAAACCATTCACAAATGACTTGCTTCTGGGTTAGGTTTTGTATGTAGTAGAACAGCTCCCTCCCTACGATCTATTGAAAGTCAGCCCTCGACACAAGGGTTTATAAAAAGAGATATGCATAATGGATAAAAATGGTATATGATAACAAGTGTACCCGAAATGCTCTTCTCACAAAGGGCATTTTCTACCAATAACCCCCATACCGGCAAATACTGAATTTTCATTCTACACGAGACAAAGAAATGGCCAAACCTCCTTACTGACATTCTTAGTTCAAGAAGATTGAAAAACAATTAGCAGAAAAAATTATAGAGCTATCAATTCCACATATCTCACAAATTCTCTGCCCTTACTTCATGCACATCAGAAAAAACCCACAGTTTTGTAAAGAAAAACAAAGGGTAGGTCATCACTGTGGAGGACCTTTTGCTCTGGAGGCCATAGGCTCTTCACCATGGACTATTGAGATCCTGGGTTCTCACTCACTTTAAGTAGGTGCCTTTTAAATTAGTGATATAACAGTTGTTGACCTGAGTCAGAATACAGGAGATACTCTGTAAAACATATTTTCATAATCTGTGGATTTTTTGTTTTTTTGAGAAAAGATAGTTACTCTTAATCTTGGTACATTTCTGACTGTCCCTTGCTTGCCACCTTTCATACTTTTTCCTACCATACATGATTTTTCCCAGAATAATTTCTTGTGTTTTGACAGAGTGCCCTGGTAAAAGCAACCATGTTTGCTAAAACAGGTCAATTTATGTTTCACCTGTAGTAGAAAACTACTCAAAACCAAGCACACCAAATAAACCTTTCTGTAAGACTCAAACAAGACCCTTTAGGTGAGTTTAAAACAGCTGTAATCAACTGACAAATGCTCTGTATCTGTAGTGCCATATCAAAGTCCTCTGTGGGAAAAACTTTTTAAGAGCAAGGACTGAATCTGATGTGTCTTTCACAGTTCCCAATGGTACAACACCAAAAAGTGCTCATAGAGAGCCCCAAAGGCTTGCTCAAGAGCTAAAGGCATTTGCATTTGTGCTCTTGAATGACAGGAGAAAATAAGACTTCTACTGCCAATGCCTATCTTCATCTCTTCTTCCTAAACAGCAGCTATACCATTTTACTTGCCATCTCTTCTGGACCAGCAACTCCCCAGGTACCTACATAACCATATTGTAAAAAAAGGATGGGTTATTCATTCTGCATCTGATCCTAAAAAATTAGAAAGGCCATTATTTTCAAATGAGAAAGTTTAAATTTTAAAAAAATATGCAAAGCAGAATATAGTGATATGGATACATCCAAACAAAATTACCAGTGCTTCCCTAAGGCAAAACTGAAATATAGGCACAGTTCACATCTACCTTCTTTCTCCCTTTTTATTCCTCTCTTTTACCAGTGGGATTCTAGGTCCTCATGCTTTCCCTTGTCTGCCAGAGTCTCTCCATTAAATTATACTGTTCCGGCTTGCAGCCCTTGGACTTGGCCTCACATGTTGTTTGCCCTTCTCTTGTCAGAATTAGTTGTTCTATGCCCTATGCCTAACCGTAACAATTTAACACATTAATTTATTTGAGTTTATGAACTAAAGACTATTGATGATTTAATATTTTAACCTTTTAAATTTATGTTAATAGGCATTCCATGGAAGATAACATTTTTTAACTCAAAGGGAGAAGTAGTGCAATTTCAAGACCTTCATTAGGTTGGTGGGAGCAATGGTTTGGAGAGGCAGGACAAGCTCTTGCCTGCTTTGTTTAGATATTAAACTGGCCCTGTACAAATGGCCATTATTTTGGTAAACACAAGAGAAATATGTTCAAATTCTCTAAGGGCACAGTATAGCACATTTTCCATTAAAAAGAAAGAAATATTTTTGTTAAACTTTTCTACATTATGTCCTCCTTTTCACGATTTTTTTCCAAAGGGAATAAAAGAAAAATCTCTTTTAGCTGCCTTCAGCTTCATAACCAGAGTATCCATTTTTGTTACACTCAATCAACTCTAATCATTACTTTGAAAACCTGAAATTTGTTAACCCAGGTATGTAGCTCATCTTGCTGACTCAATGAGTAGCAAATCTATCAGTTCTACCATGTGTGGTGTTTAATGCTATGTCGGTTGCTGCATGCAACTATTTCTTTTTGGCAGGAACTGGCTGATTGCTATTTTATCAAGGGAATGTGGTGGCAGCTTCAAGCTTAAAATATTTTGACATAATACAATAGTGACTCTCTTTACTTAATTCTAAGGCTGTCTGTTCCTTAGAAATGAATTTACTCAGGGCTATGGTTTTGGGGGTTCAGCTGAGTAGGGATTAAGTAAATTATTAATGGCTTTTATATATCCCTGGCAAAATGCATCTATTGAATGCATAGAATTTTATAGTTGAATCAGTAGAGAATTGTCATTGGACATAAAACATTGACAAATAGACATATCATTTGTCATCATAATACAGCTAATACTTCTGCCTTGACCTGGCACTGAAAAAGAAAGAATCTGCTGCACATTTTGAGACTGTAAAACTTCCTACCTTCTGTATCTTATTACCTTTATGAAGTTCCTGTGCTGAATCAATATTTATAAAATATTAAAAAAAGAATTTGAGGGGCACCTGGGTGGCTCAGATGGTTAAGCGTCTGCCTTCGGCTCAGGTCATGATCCCGGGGTCCTGGGATCAAGTCCTGCATCGGGCTCCCTGCTAGGCGGGGAGCCTGCTTCTCCCTCTGCCTCTGCCTCTCTCTCTCTCTCTCTCTCTGACTCTCATGAATAAATAAATAAAACATTTAAAAAAAAGAATTTGATGTATAAGGCATGTAAATGACATGATAAACACAAAACATCTTCCCCCAAAGAGACCTTGAATAAATGGTAATTATTATTATTACTATTATTATTCTGAGAAGAAATTTCAGCTTCATTAGTACCAGGATTAATACTTCATTAGTCCTGGGATTAATAAGCAACTCAACTTTCCATAAATAGCTATTTGTATATTTGGTAGCTAGAGACTAAGTCAGGGGCAGATTCCATCTCTATTGGCATTTTGATTTAAAAACATTTAAAAAATATCCTTTGGGCACAAACAGTATTGGTATGGAAACAATGTAGGAAAACAATGTGAATATTTAAAAAATATAGTTGTTAAATACATATTTAAATAAATTGAATTTTTAAATAAATGAATGAATTATTAAATAAATCAGCAAGGCATATATATAGAACTGTGTTCTTTTTTAAAATATTTTATTTATTTATTAGAGAGAGAGAGCAAGAGAGGGGACACAAGCAGGGGGAGTGGGAGAGGGAGAAGCAGGCTTCCTGCTGAGCAGGGAGCCCAATGCGGGGCTCTATCCCA
This sequence comes from Callorhinus ursinus, assembly GCF_003265705.2. NCBI lineage: Eukaryota > Metazoa > Chordata > Mammalia > Carnivora > Otariidae > Callorhinus > Callorhinus ursinus. Next base: position 26,837,625 of record NW_027397078.1, read on the forward strand.
GGACCCTGGGATCATGACCTGAGCCGAAGGCAGACGCTTAACGACTGAGCCACCCAGGTGCCCCTAGAACTGTGTTCTGTGTACCAGGTAACATAACATTCTTTTGGAAGTGGCAGAAGGCCTTAACGATCTTCTAATCTAACTCCTAATATTATAGATAAGGAAATAGAGGTAAAATAATTTGCTTGATCATAATGTCAGTTGTTGATGGCCCAAAACTCATAATGATTGTGCCTCTTTCTATGACAAATCACATGGGCTTTCTCCAATATACTTTAGGTGCTGAGTGCTACATAGGTTATTACAAAGAGCATGAACTTGAGAGGCAGAGAGACCTGGCATTTGAGCTTAGTTTTGCATTTTCCAGCTGTGAGTTCTTGGGCAAGTCATTTAACCTCAATCTTAATTTCTTACTGGTGATAGAACATCTACCTCATGGGGTTATGGTAAATGATATAACTGTGTAAAGTACCCAGCAAAGAGTAAACATGACTTGGTAATTCCCTTCTCTGCCTTCGGTGTAGCACATTGTAAAAGCATTATGTTAACACAGGGTATCAGTCAGTTCACTGAGCCTACATAATTTACTTTTAATTCAAAACTAATACCAGAGCTGATCTTAATGTATCTTTTGCTATCTAAAGGTAGGTAAGAATTTTATTTCCCCATGATAGGAAATCTCATTTTACTTTTTTCCCCATCTAAGAAAACACAGGTAATGAATTGGTTGTAATATGTATTATTATGGATAACTTGAATTGTCTTATCTGCTTGAATTATTTTTTATTAAAAGTACATGAGAGCTGGTAAAATTATCTCTCATTTGAGTTAGACATGGAAGTTTTCTGAGAATTTTTTTGTATTCCATTCGTACCTTAGTCACACCATTAGCCTCAAACCGTTTATCTCTTTTGGCCCCATTCTTCTGTTTGCTGAGATTCTTTAGGAGATTCTGTCATTGGGTAATGAGGGTGCTAAAAGCAAATAGCACTGTCTTCTGCATCCTAGAATGACTGACAGACAGTCTCTTAGAAAAGAGATGTTGCATCTGGAGCAGGGATCATAGATACAAGCCAAGGAAATTAAAAACAAGATAAAAGACCCAGGTCATCAATCATATTTGCCAGTATTTTTTCTGGGAAAGTGGATATTCAAGCATTTCTCCATGTTAGGAAATAAAATGAAGAATATCAGTGTGACTTTTGCTCATTTTATTTTCTTCATTTGAAAACAAATAAATATCTTGATGACAGAATGATTAAAACAAGAATTAGTGAGTGATTAATATGTGACTTGTGTATTATTATTAATAATATATACAAAGAGAGCTAAGATGGTGGCACAGTAGGAGGACCCTAGGCTTGCCTCGTCTCTCAAACATAGCTAGATATCATTCTGAATATCCAAGAAATTGGCCTGAGAACTGACAGAACAAACTGCACAATTAGAGAGAAGAGGCCACATTGAGGAAGGTAGGAAGTGTGGAGATGTGTTTGTTGGAGAAACGGATTGTGGGCGCTGCAGAGGGGAGGGAGCCTTGTTTGCAGAGAAAGGTTAGAGAGAGTAGAGCACACAGGGTATACACAAAGAAAATACTTCCCCAAAGTCATTGGCTGGGATAACGAGAGGGCCTGATTTTTGTGAGTTTTTGCAGCCAGCAAGGCTCAAAGACTGGAGATTTAGAGGTCTGTGGGCTTGGCTGGGATAGAGCCCAGAGGCACTGCCCTACTCCTGGAGAGAAGGCAGGCAAGCAACCCTGGAGCAGATGGTACAATCTGAGGATTGTGTAAGGCATACACAGATTGTTCATTCTTCTTGCATCTGTGAGAGATAGCATTCTCAGAGACACCTCTCCAGGGGCAAAGCAGCTGGTGGGCACCATTTCTCTCCTCTGTCCCTCAGCATAGGTGCAGAGATACCTTCTGAGGGTGGCTAAACCAGACTCTGGCTGTTTAGCCTGCTTTGCTTCAAATCCCATGCCCCTGTACTCTGGTGTGACTGCCCTTCTTGGTCAAACCTGCATCAGTTCCAGCATGGTGAGACCCTTCCCCAGAAGACCACTGCAGGTCCCTACCACACCAGGTCCCTAAAGTTTGGAGTTTTTAAACATCAGCAGACTTGGCTGGGATAGAGCCCGAAGTTCACTGTGCTGGTCCAGGCAGGTAAGCAACCCAGCTTCAGAGAGCATGAAAACAGTGATCTTAAAAACACCTGAGATAAATGAGGGGAAATTATTCGCTCTTCTGGGAGTGCTTCCATGAGAGCAGCAAACATGGAATCCCCTCTCTGGGGACAAAGGAGCTGGCTGGCAGATTTGCCTTCCCTGTCCCTTAGCATAAACCAACTTCAATAAATAGCACACTGGCTGCATAACCTGCTTACAAATCCTATCTTCCTGTACGCTGTTGGTACTGCTTTTCTCAGGCAAGTGTGCTTAAGGACCAGCACAGTGGGCCTTGTCCCTAGAAGGCTAGTAGAAACCCCCACATGCACTACATCTGTTGACCATAGAGTTCTGCAAGTCTTCAGTTCTAGTGGAAATAGCATCAGGTTTCATTTAATAAGCAGACCAGAGCATGCCTGGTTAAAACTTGCCACACTCGGGCTAAGATTCAAACACTGCCCGCTGCAGTCAAGGAGAGACTCTGCAGAGGACTGACCTGAGGGATAAAGCAGCCAAAACACAGCAGCAGAGTGCCAGCAGCACATACCAGAGACACTCCCTGAAGTGCCTGGCCCTGGACACCGTATGACATCTTCCTCAAAAAGCCATTACTCTCAGAGGCAGGAAACATAACAGGTTTTCTAAACACACAGAAGACAGAGACCTCGACAAAATGCCAAGATGGAGGAATTCATCCCAAAAGAAAAAACAAGAAGAGGTCATGGCCAGAGATCTAATCGAAACAGATGTAAGTAATATGTCTTATGGAGAATTTAAAGCAACAATCATAAGGATACTCTCTGGGCTTGAGAAAAGCATGGAAGACATCAGGGAAACCCTAACTGCAAAGATAAAAGAGTTGAAAAACAATCAGTTTAGAAATGAAAAATGCAACAACTGAGATTCAAAACCATCTGGATGTAATGACCACAAGGATGGAAGAAGCAGAGGAAGGAACGAATAAGTGATAAAGAATAATGGAAAATAATGAAGCTGAGAAAAAGAAAGACAAACTATGATCATGAGAACAGACTTAGGGAACTCAGTGACTACATCAAACATAATAACATGTGTATCATAGGAGTGTCAGAAAAAGAAGAGAGAGAAAAGGGGACAGAAGGTTTATTTGAGGAAATAATAACACAAAACTTCCCTAACCTGGAGAAGGAAACAAACATCCTGATCCAGAAAGCACAGAAATTCCCATCAAAATCAACAAAAGCAGGCCAACACCAAGTTATATTTGGGATTATATTGTAGTTATATTTGGGAAATAGAGTGATAAAGAAAAAATCCTAAAAGTATCAAGACGTAAGTCCCTAACTTACAAGGGAAGACCCATAAGGCTAGCTGCAGATCTCTCTACAAAAACTTTGCAGGCCAGAAGAAAGTGGCATGATATATTCAAAATGCTGAAAAAAAATCTGCAGCCAGGAAGAGTTTCCCAGACAAACAAAAACTAAAGGAGTTTGTGACCACTAAAACTACCCTGCAAGAAATATTAAAGGGGACTCTTTGAGTGAAAAAGGAGACCAAAAGTGACAAAGACAAGGAAGTGTCAGAGAAAATCTCCAGAAACAATGATATAACAAGTTATGAAATGGCAACAAATACATATCTATCAGTAATTACTTTTAATGTAATGGACTAAACGCTCCAATCAAAAGACATAGGGTGTCAGAATGGATAAAAAAAACAAGACCCATCTATATGCTTCCTCTAAGAGACTCACTTTAGACCTAAAGACACATGCAGATTGAAAGTGACAGGGTAGAGAAACATTTATCACACAAATGGATATCAAAAGAAAGTTGGAATAGTAATACTTATATCAGAGAAGTTATACTTTTTTGTTCTTGTATTGTTTAGCTTTGGTATCAGGGTAGTATATATATGGAGGTTAAACATGCTACTAAAGAATGAATGAGTCAGTCGGGGCGCCTGGGTGGCTCAGTTGGTTAAGCGGCTGCCTTCGGCTCAGGTCATGATCCTGGAGTCCCAGGATCGAGTCCCGCATCGGGCTCCCTGCTCAGCAGGGAGTCTGCTTCTCCCTCTGACCCTCTTCCCTCTCGTGCTGTCTCTCTCTCATTCTCTCTCTGTCAAATAAATAAATAAAATCTTAAAAAAAAATCTTTAAAAAAAAAAAAGAATGAATGAGTCAGCCAGGAAATCAGATATGAAATAAAAAAATACATGGAAGCAAATGAAAATGGAAACACGATGGTCCAAAACCTTTGGGATGAAGCAAAAGCAGTCCTAAGAGGGAAGTATATAGCAATACAGGCCTACCTGAAGAAGCCAGAAGAGTCTCAAATAAACAACCTAGCCTTACACCTAAAGGAGCTAGAAAAAGAACAACTAAAGCCTAAAGTCAGCAAAAGAAGGGAAGTAATCATTAGAGCAGAAATAAATGACATAGAAACTAAAAAAAAAAAAAAGTAGAAAAGATCAATAAAGATCAATGAAACCAGGAGCTGGTTCTTTGAAAAGATTAATAAAATTGACAATCCCCTAGCCAGACTTATGAAAAGAAAAAAGTACCCAAATAAATAAAATCACAAATGAGAGAGGAGAAATAACAACACCACAGAACTACAAACAGTTATAAGAGAATATTATGAAAAATTATATGCCAACAAATTGGACATCCTGGAAGAAATGGATAAATTCTTAGAAACAAGTAAACTACAAGTAAAACTGAAACAGGAAGAAATAGGAAACTTGAACAGACCAGTAACCAGCAAAGAAATTGAATCAGTAATCAAAAATCTCCCAACACGGATTCCTGGGTGGCGCAGTTGGTTTAGCATCCGACTCTTGGTTTCTGCTCAGGTCCTATCTCAGGGTGGTGAGATCAAGCCCCACGTCAGGCTCTGTGCTCAGCAAGGATTGTGCTTGAGATTCTCTCCCTCTCCCTCTGCCCCTCCTACTCATGCTCTCTCTCTCTCTAAAATAAATCTTAAAAAAAAAAATCTCCCAACAAACAAAAGCCCAGGACCAGATGGCTTCACAGGGGAATTCTACCAAACATTTAAAGAGTTAATATCTATTCTTCTCCAACTATTCCAAAAAACAAAAATGGAAGGAAAACTTCCAAGCTCATTCTACAAGGCCAGCATTACCTTGATTCCGAAACAAAGACTCCACTAGAAAAGAGAACTGCAGGCCAATATCCATGATGAATACAGAAGCAAAAATTCTCAACAAAATATTAGCAAATTGAATCCAACAGTAAATTAAAAGGATTATTCACCATGATAAAGTGGGATTTATTCCTGGGTTACAAGGGTGGTTTAGTATTCACAAATCAATCAATGTGATATACCACATTAATAAAAAAAAGATAAGAACCACATGATCCTTTCAATAGATGCAGAAGAAGCATTTGACAAAGTACAACATCCATTCATGATTAAAAAAACCCTCAACAGAGTAGGTTTAGAGGGAACATACTTCAACATAGTAAAGGCCATCTGTGAAAAACCCACAGCTAATACCATCCTCAATGGGGAGAAATTGAGAGCGTTTCCTCTATGGTCAGGAACAAGACAGAGATGTCCACTCTCACTACTGTTATTTAATGTAGTAATGGAAGTTCTAGCCTCAGCAATCACACAACAAAAAGAAATAAAAGGCATCCATATTGGCAAGGAAGAAGTCAAACTGTCACTATTTGCAGATGACATGATACTCTATAAAGAAAACTCGAAAGACTCCACCAAAAACCTACTAGAACTGATACACGAATTCAGTAAAGTCCCAAGATACAAAAATCAGTGTACAGAAATCTCTTTCATTTCTATACATCAATAATGAAGCAGCAGAAAGAGAAATCAAGGAATCAATCTGACTTGCAATTATACCAAAAACCTTAAGATACCTAGGAATAAACCTAAACAAAGAGGTAAAAGATTTGTACTCTGGAAACAACACTGATGAAAATAATTGAAGATGACAAAGAAATGGAAAAACATTTCATATTCATAGACTTAAAGAACAAATATTGTTAACATGTCTATACTACCCAAAACAATCTACACATTTAATGCAATCCCTATCAAAATACCACCAGCATTTTTCACAGAGCTAGAACAAACAATCCTAAAATTTATATGGAACCACAAAAGACCCTGAATGACCAAAGTAACCTTGAAAAAGAAAAGCAAAGCTGAAGGCATCAGAATTCTGGACTTCAAATTATATTACAAAGCTGTAGTGATCAAGACAGTATGGTATGGCACAAAAACAGACAGATCAATGGAACAGAATAGAAAACCCAGATGTAAACCCACAACTGTATGGCCAGTTAATCTTAAAGCAGGAAAGAATATCCGATAGAAAAAAAGACAGTCTCTTCAACAAATGGTGTTGGGAAAACTGGACAGAAACATGCCAAAGAATGAAACTGGACCACTTTCTTACACCATACACAAAAATAAATTCAAAATGGATGAAACACCTAAATGTGAGACCTGAAACCATAAAAATTGTAGAGGATAACACAGGCAGTAACCTCTTTGACATTGGCCTTAGCACCTTCTTACTGGATATGTCTTCTGAGGCAAGGGTAACAAAAGCAAAAATAAACTATTGGGACCTCATCAAAATAAAAAGCTTCTTCACAGGGAGAAACAATCAACAGCGCTAAAAGGCAACCTACAGAATGGGAGAAGATATCTGCAAATGACATATCTGGTAAAGGGTTAGTATCCAAAATACATAAAGAACTTATAAAGCTAAATACCCAAAAAACAATCCAGTTAAAAAATGGGCAGAAAATATTTATAGACATTTTTCCAAAGAAGACATACACATGAAAAGATGCTCAACATCACTCATCATCAGAGAAATACAAATTAAAACTACAATGAGATAGCACCTCATACCAGTCAGAATGGCTAAAAATAACAACACAGGAAACAATAGGTGTTGGCAAGGTTGCAGAGAAAGGGGAACTCTCTTACACTGTGGGAGTGCAAACTGGTGCAGCCACTCTGAAAAACAGCATGGAGGTTCCTCACAATGTTAAAAATAGAACTACCCTATGACCCAGCAATTGCACTACTAGTATTTATCCAAAGGATACAAAAATAGTGATTTGAAGGGGCACATGCACCCTGATGTTTATAGCAGCATTATCAATAATAGCCAAATTATGCAAAAAGCCCAAATATCCATTGACTGATGAATGGATGAAGATGTGGTATATATATAAAATGAAATATCACTCAGCCATCAAAAAGATTGAAATCTTGCCATTTGAAATGACATGGATAGAGCTAGGGAGTAATATGCTAAGTGATATAAATCAGTCAGAGAAAGACAAGTACCATATGATTTCACTTATATGTGAAATCTAAGCAGCAAAACAGATGAACATGGGGGAAAAAAATACAAGAGAGGTAAACCAGGAAACAAACTCTTAACTGTAGAGAACAAACTGAGGGTTGCTGGAGGGGAGGTTGGCAGGGGGATGGGTAAAATAGGTGATGGGGATTAAGGAGGGCACTTGTGATGAGCACTGGGTGTTGTATGGAAGTGATGAGTCACTAAATTCCACTACTGAAACTAATATTACATTGTATGTTAACTAACTGGAATTTATTTTTTAATTTAATTTTATTATGTTATATTAGTTACCATACATCATTAGTTTTTTGATGTAGTGATCCACGATTCATTGTTTTTGTATAACACCCAGTGCTCCACGCAGTACCGTGCCCTCCTTAATACCCATCACTGGGCTAACCCATTCCCCCACCCCCCTCCCCTCTAAAACCCTCACTTTGTTTCTCAGAGTCCATAGTCTCTCATGGTTTGTCTCCCCCTCTGATTCCCCCCCTTCCTTCTCCTAATGTCCTTCTAACTGGAATTTAAATAAAAACTGGAGAATAATACACACCAGGGACTTCTGTATTTTTATTAATTACATAAGAGTCCTGTGGACTAGGGAAACATAGTCTTAGTTAAATAATTTAATCAAGATCATACAGGGAGTGGATTGAGTACTCAAACCCAGGTCTGCTCTTAATCCTACTTAATATTCCCTAAATATTAATCAGCTTATGTGGTTTTAAAACCACAGTGAAAAAAGAGAAGTATAGTTCAAATACTGATAGATTTGCCATGCTAGGTATTATCCACTGGAAGAGGCTGATCACTGAAAATCAATGTACCAAATACCATTTGCTCTAAAGCTTAATTTGTCAAGTGACCATTTCACCAAATGGCCCGTTTTCCAAATTTACCAAATTTAGCAATTTACCAAAAATATTATTTGTTTTCAAAGACTAAGAATATACATTAAATGAATACACTTATGAATATATCCTTTATTAATATATTTACATTTGAGAATATATTTAAATCATTTCATTTTATTAATAATTATCTTCCTCTTAAATATGTTGATAAAAATAGATTAATAGAGTATGCTATTCAATGACCCTTAGCTTTTGACCAACTGTACAAAAATGCTGCTAAGAAGAATATAGGTATTGAATATATTAATTAGATAAATTCAACACTATTCCTTAAAGCATGATTTTGGTAACTTGATAAATTTAGAGAATTTGGCAAGGTGGTCATGCAGACTTTCATGTGAATAAAAATCATCCAAAGTGGTCACGTGAACCTTAGTGTACATCATTTGGGGATCTTGTTAAAGCAAATTATGAGTCTGTAGGTCTGGGAGGGTTCTGACACTCTGCATTTCTAACAAACTTTCTAGTGATGCCTGTGCTGCTTGTTTCAAACCAAATTATGAGTAGCATAGATTTATAGGGAGTTAGCTTTCAGTGTTTTAATACGGGGTCAACTGAAGTAGAATTGCATACATCACAACTATTACACTTCCTCACTTAGAATGACCTTTGTTTTAGACATCCTGGATAAAGAAGATTTTACTTAGCTAATAATATGACTAATCTTTAAACTGATACAGATTTGGGTAATGAGACAAAAGCAAAAAAATGCTTTTATTATTATGTCAATAATCGAAATAGTTTGAGGAAAGCCATGATACTATTTGCTGTCCTATCTAACCCTGCCTAAGCTCTCAGCATAAAATATGTCCATAGAAGTTTTAGCAGTTAGAAATATGCATAGAGTTATAGCATACTAATAGAACTTTAGCAACTCACTGACAATTTGAAGTACCTGTTTTTATTGCATTTAATTAGTCCATGTCAGATTTTTAAAAAATGAGGATAGAAAGAAATACATTATACATCATAGTTTTTTGACCAAAATTATCTTGATAAAATGAGTTATTATAGTCAGGAATAAACTGTGTATTATTAGCTACAGCTGTGAAGAATATTATGCTGACAGAATTGCTTTTTGCTTTGAGAAAATTATCTTTCAAATAATTTACCTTAAATATCCAGTTAAGTATGATTGGTAACAGAGCTGTGTTTTAGGTTTTGTTTAGTGCAGTAGATCTCAAATTGGCTGTATCTTGGAATCACTGGGGACCTTTTAAAAAAATCCCAGTACCCAAGCCACGCCCCAGGTTAGCTAAATTAGAATCATTGGTATAGGTTTTTAATCTCTGCAGGTAATTCTAATACTTAGCATAGCGATGCTTTTCTTAATCTCTGAGTTTATATAGTTTCTCCCTATTCTTTCTTTCCGAGTGTGCCATTATATAGGAACCCTAGTAAATCTCTACCAATTCTTTCTGTTCTTTTATTTATTTACATGTAGGGCCATCTGTTAAGATGGCATAATTTTTGCTTATAAATTGGACTAATGCATAAGTTCCAGACAAAGACATACAAATATATGGGTAATCTTTATAAACCCATTATTTATTTTATTGCAAAACTGAGACAACCCCCTCATCCCTAGGCAATAATTATTATTTGAACCTTACGTCTTTGGCCTGGGATTCATATATAATCAGTGAACAGCAAGTAAGCAGAGAAGGAAAGCAATGACAATTTAAATGAAATGTGCAAGTTGAACTGCACTCAGTTCAACTCATTTTATTCAACAATATATTCGTGGCATGTATTTCCATTTTTTATAGTGTTGGATTTGGACACTTACACTCTTCATTCTTATTTTTTTCAGGTTCTACTGAGTTTCTGAAAATGTCAAACCATGATGCTAAGAACTAAAAAAATGTGTGAGAAACTAATGTGCTGGTGTGTGGGCTTTTAATGATATTGCTATGTGTACAAATACTGTTGTCTTCTCTATTTCTCATTAAGAAATGGGGGTACAGATTGGTGTAACCATGAGGATAAGCCCCTTGAAAACAGAAGAAAAGATTATTAATTTTTCACCTCCCTCCTACCCAGTATTTAACATTTGACCTAGCATATTTGGCTGGTGTAGTGGAAGATAATTTGGGATGAAACTTATATAGGATGATTCAGATAGAATAAAGATGGCTTTCTTTCAAAGCAATGATATTAATCCAGATGATCATGAAAATTAAACATTCAGTAAGAAAGGAATAGGACCTTTTAAGTGATAGGCAAGATAAGTCAGATATAACATTTAATAGCAGAAGAATAGAAGTAATGAAATAAGAAATCAGAAAGTTTGTGTTAAGCACTCAGATTATTATAGAATGAGTTTTCTATTGGACAAAATACAGATTAGCTTGTGGGTTTTTCTGAAAAATCTTTTTTTTTAAAGGGGGGGGAGATAAGTGGGGGAGGGGCAGAAGGAGAGAGAGACTCTTAAGCAGGCTCCATGCCCAGTGCAGAGATGACGCGGGGTTCAATCTTACAGCCTTGAGATCATGACATGAGCCGAAATCAAAAGTCAGATGCTTAAGCAACTGAGCCACCCAGGTGCCTCCTGAAAGATATTTTAACACATAATGATTAGGGCTAAGACATAAGTAAGATAATAATGGCTTAGAGAAGGGAAAACCTGGAGAAAAGGAATGGGTCAAAAGCATTTTGTAAAAAGCATATTTAAGAGAAAAAATTCTTGACACTTGAATTTTTGGACCTGAGGATAAAGTAAACATTTATCAGGATTGCTTCATTAAATTTGATTTCATTAATTTACAATTCAAAATTGTTAATCAAGAACTGACACTGAAAACCATCATGCTGTTTGCTTAAACTTATACAGTGATATATGCTAATTATTTCTTACTGAAACTGGGGGGATAAGAGTAGTATAGATAAGTGAATTATAGTTTATTTTTACAATGGAATATCATACAGGAATGAGAATATTAAAAATTGCAAAGTGCTCACTTGGGCAGCACATATACTAAGATTGGAATGATACAGAGATTAGCATGGTCCCTGTGCAAGGATTACAGGCAAATTCATGAAGCATTCCATATTTAAAAAAAAACTACATCAAAAACTAATGATGTACTATATGTTGGCTAAATGAACATAATAAAAAAATAAAAATAAAAAAATAACCCCCACAAAAACTATTAATATTCAAAACAGTGAGTGAATCACATGAGAATAATATTTAATATAATAATTCAAATGCAAAAAAAATGACACTGATTATGCAGTATTTTTAGAGACAAGATGGGGGAAAACAAATAGCAGGATGGCATGGGGGGGTTCTCAAACCTATCAAAACCTGTTCCCTTTTTATAACAATTTTGTAGGCCCTCTTTATTACCCTGAAATGCAATTCATATATAATGTAATCTGCTTACATTGATAAGTTTTAAAAAAATAAAATATCCAAACTGTAATATAAAGGAGCAATAAAAGGAAAATAGTTTCAATGTTTTATTAAATATAATACATTATATAGAAATATGTAATTTATAATATGTTTCAATATGCATTTAAGCATGACCGCACTTTAAAACATGATGTCCATTGCTTGGATCAATTATTATAATCAATGTGAATAGAGCAGCTACAGCTGCAGAGTGATATAAGTGTGTTGTATTGATGACTCAAATACATATGCAGCATTGCCTCAGGGATATTGGTTTCCTGAAAGGTAAACAACTCTTGGTAAAGTTTCAGACAAAGCTCAGGAAAAAAATACATAATTTATACAGTGGTTGCATTTCTAGAAAATTTAGTGCAAATTAACACCTTGCAAAAAACACTTTGTGTGCCATGGAGTTAGGTTCTAGGTATAAATACATACAAATGGGATTTTCTTCTACAAGACTGGTAAGACATTAGAAACTTATGTGGACTATAGAATAGTTGTATGTCAGTGTACTGCTCCTTGTAAGAAATCTATCATCCTTGGCTTACCAAATGTTTGTGTTATCTTCAATTCACTGTGAAAATTAAAAATCACCCCCAAGTTTCCAAAATACTCCTTAGTGGCAGTTCTGAGCCTGGTAAGTGTTGGTAGTTAACCACGTAAAAGATTTGTGTAAACTCTGACCTAATGTTCTCTGAAAACAGTTACATCTTTTTGAATCTCAGTTGAGAGAATGGGAGGGAATGGAACTAGGAGTGCAGAAAAGCTATTTTTCATTTTAAGGTGTAGACACTCTTACTGGAGAGTTTATCAATCGTACAGCAGCTTCAAGGCTTTTTACCTGCTAGCGCTTTTGAGGGATCTTGCTCAATATTCTTCTGGGGCTCACATCTCACTATTCTCAAGATTAGAGTTATCCTGATACAGTACAAAATTTTCTTCTTCTTCTGTGGCTCTTGATTAGGCCACCTAGTTTTTAAGAAAATCAAGGGTAGGAAAACTCTCAGTGGTACTCATCTCCTCACACTACCTGATACCCATCCGTGCCCCAAACCCTAAGTTTCTTCACTGGATCTCCAAGTCAGAGGCTCTTTCTCACCTTACACCGTTGGAGCACTAGGATGTCAGCCTAGGCTGTTGGACTAGGCTCTCTGAGTCTAGGCAGGGAGAAAGAATGACAAGATCGTTGGAACTAAGAGTATGTTTCTAAAACCCAGATTCTCACTCTCTAACAGGAAGGTGAAAAACAAATGCCTGTAACATATTGGAGTGGTAGTAGTTGAATTTACTTTTTTCTCTTTATAGTGGTAAGCAAAAGTGATATATGGTATTATTTGCTTACAATTCTTCTTTCCCTCCCTGTCCTTGTCATGGATTCTTCATGTATAGAATATACTTCCTGCATGCACTAATGTTCAGCTTCATCATAGGATTTGCTTTAGTCGATAAAATGTGGGCAGAATTGAAAGTATGACAGTTTTCAGCTATAAGCTTTAAAGAAACATGATAAGTTATTGCCAGCCCTCATGTAAACCTGCCCTCTGTCATGAAAAAAATTAAATGTTTAACAGATGCTGGTTCCAGAATAAAGAAATGTGCAAAATAGACATGCAATCACTCATAGCTAGGAACCAAGGCAGTCAAGTCCATTTCACCAACAGCTGACCTGTAGACCTGTAAGAAAGAAAGAAATATTTGTATTTATGTGGTTGTAAGCTACTGAGAATTGGAGGGGGAGCAGGGATGGGGAGAAGTCTTTGTTAAACAGCATTAATGTAGAAAACCTGACTAATACAGCAGACTAGTTTCATAGTAGGCACCTCACAACATCATGAATAGACACCATACATTGAGTTGTGGTCAACAGCCAGATTTGCTCCTTGAAAAATAGGCTCTGACTTGGAGATTCAGTAAGGTACTTAAGGTTTTTGGCAGGGGGTAGGTATCAGGTGGTAGGAAGAGACGAGTACCACTGAGTTTGCCTAATCTAAATTTTCTCAAGGAACTGGGTGGTCTATTAAAGAAAGCAAGAGTTGTATAACAAAAACATTTTGCACTGTATCAAGGGTAACTTTTATCTTGAGAATGATGAGATCTAAGCCCCAGAAGACTATTATGTAAGATCCTCAAAAGCATTAGCCCCTAAAACTTGAAGCTGCTGTATGGTTGAAACTCTCTCCAGTCTCTTTACACTTTAAAATTCTTTCACTCAGTGGAATGAATGAAAAAGAACTCAAGGCAACGGATAGGGACATCTGGGTGGCTCAGTCAGTTAAGCGTCTGCTTGTGCATGTGCGTGCTCTCTCTCTCTCTCTGAAAAATAATAAATAAAATCTTTAAAAAGAAAGGCAGTTTGGTCTAAATTGTAATGGAGACTGTTTTGGAGAGCTGCTTCAAAGTTAATTAGCACTTAGAGACTTGGTAAGGAAACCTGAATAGTTATATTGGAATTAGGGGCATCATTTACACAGCTGAAGGGAATGCTTGGATTGCCAATTGAAGTTACCATGGAGAACCTTATTAAATTAAGTCTAATGAAGGAATGGGATGAAACATCATCAGCTTTACTTTCATCAACGTTTCAAATTTTGTAGTATCATAGAATATTTTCAAGCTGGAAGGGATCTTGGGATTTGGTCTAATGCTTTAATTTTTACGAGGAAATGGAGATGCAAACAGATTGAGTTGGACTGCCCACACTCACACGGATAGTAGCAGATTTGACACTTGAGTCCAGGATCCTGAGTCTACTGCCTCTTTTCATCTTTTGTTCTTTGTCTTTTTTATTCTAAATTCTAATCACTGAATCAAATTATCCTGGAAAAGAAAAGAAAAAGAAAAAGAAAAAATTTCTCTTAAAACTGCTTCCTAATCTTTTCCTCAAAACCTTGATATTTTGCTGAGAAACCATGGGCAATTAATTCAGACCCTTAGCTTCTTTCTACTCCGACATGGTGTTTAAAGATATTTTTCTTTCTGCTACTACTTCTTGAAAATCATAGTACTTCAAAGCCTTATGTACATTTTACTTCATAGAGGAGATGTTGGCAAAACACAAGTGGCAACATGAGTGGTTTTTAAAGTCCTAAGGATACATACCAATAAAAATACCAATCTCTGTTTAAGGGAGGATAAAGAAGGCCTAGATTGCTTCCTACTGGCTCTCAGTGAGTTCTGTGTAGCCTCTTTTTAATGAAAAAAGTTTTGAGGTAATTGTATATCACATGCAGTTGTAAGAATAGCACAGAGCAATCCAGTGTACTCTTTACCCAAGTTCCCCAAATGGTAACATCTTGAAAAGCTATAGTACAATATCACAGAAGTTATTGAGATTGATATAATCCACCAATCTAATTCAGATTTCCCCAGTTTTATGAGCATTCTTTGTGTGTGTGTGTGTGTGTGTGTGTGTGTGCGCGCACGCGCGCATTTAGTTCAATATAATTTTATCACACGTACTCATATACCACTACTTAAGTCAAGAAAAAAAAAGTTTGGTCACTACAAGGATCCCACCCAGTCTCCATCCTAATACCTAATCTGTTCTCTATTTCTATAATTTTGCCATTTCAAAATGTTATTAATTGAATTATGTAGCATGTAACATTTTAGGATTGGCTTCTTTTTTTATTCAGCATAATTCCCTAGAAATTCATCCAAGTTGTTTTGTGTACCAGTAGTTCATTCCTTCTTACTGAAGATTAGTATTCTGTCGCATGGATATACAATAGTTTGTTTAATCACGTAACCTGTTGAAAGATATCTTCATTGTTTCTAGTTGGTTATTATGAATAAAGCTGCTATGAACATTTGGGTATAGCTTTTTGTGTGAACAAAAGTTTTTATTTTTCTGAGGTAAACACCCAAGAGTGCAATTGCTGGCTTGTATGGTAATCGCATGTTTAGTTTTTAAAGAAATTGCCAAACTATTTTCTAGAGTGGTTTTATCATTTTACATTTATACCAGAAATGTGTGAGTGAGTAATCTATTTTCTCCACATCCTCACAGCATTTGGTGTTGTCACTGTTTTTTAGTCATTCTAATGGGTATATGGTAATACTTCATTATGGTTTTAATGAGCATTTCCCTGTTTATCATTGATGTTGAACATTTTTTCATGATGTGATGTGAGTTTTTGGATAAATTTATTAAGTTTCTGCTTTTATGGATTGTGTTTTTGGTGTCAAATATGAGAACTCTTTGCCTAGCCTGATACCCTGAAATTTTTCTTTGTGTTTCCCTGAAAGTTTTATAGTTTTACATTTTACATTTTTTAAAAAAATATATTTATTTGACAGAGAGAGAGAGAGCACAAGCAGGGGAAGCAGCAGAGGGAGAGGGAGAAGCAGGCTCTCTACTGAGCGGGGAGCCCATCGCTGGGCTGGATCCCAGGACCCCGGGATCATGACCTGAGCTAAAGGCAGATGCTTAACTGACTGAGCCACCCAGGCGCCCCTACATTTTACATTTTTTTTAAGAGAGATAGTGAAAGCAGGAACACAAGCAGCAGGGGGAGTGGGAGAGGGAGAAGCAGGCTTCCCGCAGAGCAGGGAGCCCGATGCGGGGCTCGATCCCAGGACCCTGGGATCATGAGCTGAGCCAAAGGCAGAGGCTTAACGACTGAGCCACCCAAGTGCCTACATTTTACATTTAAGTACATTATCAATTTTGAGTTATGTTTTTATACTGAGGACTGGTTAAATCAAGGGTTTCTTTCCCTCATTTGTGTCCAGTTGCTCCAGTATCATTTATTGAAAAAGCTATCTTTCCTCTTTTGAATTGCTTTGCTTATGTACCTTTGTAAAAAAATAATTAAACATACTGATTTGGGACTTTTTGTTCTCGTTTCTCTATTCTGTTACATTGATCTGTGTGTCTATCCTAATGCTCATATCAAATTTTTTGATTATGTATCTATATAGTAAACTTAATATTAGATAGAGTGATTCTTCCCACTTTATTCTTCTTTTTCAAAGTTAAGTATTCTACAGCCTGCATTTTTATATCAATTTTATAGATGTTACCATTTGGGGAACTTGGGTAAAGAGTACACTGGATTGCTCTGTGCTATTCTTACAACTGCATATGATATACAATTACCTCAAAAATTTTTTCATTAAAAAGAGGCTACACAGAACTCACTGAGAGCCAGTAGGAAGCAATCTAGGCCTTCTTTATCCTCCCTCAAACAGAGATCGGTATTTTTATTGGTATGTATCCTTAGGACTTTAAAAACCACTTATGTTGCCACTTGTGTTTTAATTTATATCAAATTTTGATAGGAATTACATATTAAACCTAAAAATTAATTTGGGGAAAATTGACATGTTTGCTATGTTGACTCCTCTAACATACGAACAGGATATGTCTTTCAATTTATTTAGATCATTTTTGTATTTTGTGACCTTTTCCAAACTCACTTATTAATTCTAGGAGCTTTTTGATGATTTCTTGGGTTTTCCTACATAGGTAATCATGTTATCCACAAATAGGGACATTTTTATTTTCTCCTTTCTAAACTGTATGCTTTTTATTATTATTATTATTATTTATTTTGGTCTTAATGCAGTGGCTCTAACTTCAAATATTTTGAATAAGAGTGGTGAGAACAGACATTATTCCCTTATTACCAGTCTCAGAGAGAAAGCATCCAGCCTTTCTCCATGAAGTGTGATGTCAGCTGTAGTTATTGTGTAGATGCTCTTTTACAAGTTGAGGTAATTTTCCTGCTAAATTGCCGAGAGTTTTTATTATGAATGAGTATTGGATGTTGTCAAATGCTTTTTTCCCTGTAACAATTGATATGATCATATTATTTTTTTCTTTAGTCTGTTTATACAGTGGATTATGTTGATTTTCCAATGTTAAGCCACCCTTCCATTACTGGAACAAATTCTACTTGGTCATGGTATATAAATCTTTGTATACATTTTTGGATTTGATTTGCTAATAGTATTGTTGAAAATTTTATATGTAAGTTCGTAAAAGATGTTCTTCTGTAACTTTTTTTGTATGTCTTATATTTGTTTTGGTATAAGAGTGTAGTGGTATCACAGAATGAATTGGCAAATGTCCCCTCTTTTGTTATCTGGAAGAATTTGTGTAAAATTGATGTTAAATCTCTTTAGTATTTCTCACAATTCTCTTGTGCAACTATCTGGGTCCATAGATTTCTTTTTCAGGATCTTCTAAATTATAGATTCAGTTTCCTGACTAGGACAATTCAGATTATCTATTTCATCTTAATTGAGTTTTGGTAGGAATTGATTCCTTTCTTCTAAGTTGTCACATTTATGAGCATGAAGTTGTCGATATTTCTATGAATTTCCTATGGTTGCCATAATAAAGTATTACAAACTGGGTGACTTAGAGAAACAGAAATTTATTGTCTTTTACTTGATGCTGTAAGTCTAAAATCAAGGTGTGGGCAGGGCTTTGCTCCCTCTGAGACCTGTAGGAGAGAGATCCTTCCTTGATTCTTCCTGCTTCTAGTAGCCCCACTTGTTCCTTGGCTTGTGGCAGCATAATTCCAGACTCTGATTTCATCTTCACATGGCATTTTCCCTGTGCCTCTTCACATTGTCCTCTGTCTTTGTGTATCTTTCTCTATGTCCAAATTTCTCCTTTTTATAAGGACACCATTCATATTGGATTAGAGCCCATCACAATGAACCCATCTTAGTTGATTACCGCTGTAAAGATCCTATTTCCAAAAGTCTCATTCTCAGACACTAGGGTTAGGACTTCAACATATCTTCTTTGGGGGTGCACAATGTAACTCATAATAGTATTATGCACTTATTATTCTAATTTATTCATGATCTCTGCTGGTAGCCTCTCTTTTATTCCTGATATTGATGATTGTCAGTCTTTCTTGTCAGTCTTCCTAGAGGTTTATCAGTTTTTATTTTTTCAAAGAATCAGCTCTTTGTTTCATTAGTTTTCTCTTTTGTTTCCTATTTTTAACTTCATTATTTTCTCTTGTTTATTATTTGTTCCTTTGGATTGCATTGGGTTTATTTTTTCTAATAATAGAATAACTTTTTTATTATTAACACTTGATTTTTTCTTCAAATTTTTATTTAAATTCTAGTTAGTTAACATATAGTGTAGTATTGGTTTCAGAAGTAGATTTTTGTGATTCTCAGATTCTCAGATTCTCCCAGTGCTCAACACAACAAGTGCCCTCCTTAACACCCATCACCCATTTAGTCCACCCCCCCACCCATCTCTCCTCCATCAACCCTCAGTTTTTGTTCTTTATAATTAAGAGTTTCTTATGGTTTGCCTCCCTCTCTTTTTTTCCGCCTTCCTCTGTTCATTGCTTTGCTTCTTAAATTCCACATATGAGTGAAATCATATGGTATTTCTCTTTCTCTGACTGACTTACTTTGCTTAGCATAACACTCTAGCTCCATCCACGTTGTTGCAAAGATTTCATTCTTTTTGATGGCTGAGTGATATTCCATTGTATATATATACCACATCTTCTTTACCCATTCATCAGTCAGTGGACATTTGGGCTCTTTGCATAATTTGGCTATTGTTGATAATGCTGCTATAAACATCAGGGTGCATGTGCCCCTTCAAATCTGTATTTTTGTATCCTCTGGGTAAATACCTAGTTGTGCAATTGCTGGGTTGTAGGGTAGTTCTATTTTTAACATTGTGAGGAACCTCCATACTGTTTTCCCGAGTAGCTGCACCAGTTTGGATTACATTGGGTTTAGATTGCTCTTACATTTTTAGTTTCTTGCAGTGGGAATTTAGATTAATTGATTTGCCACTTTTCCTCATTTCTATCGTAAGTATTTCATACTATAACTTTCCCTCCCAGCACTACTTTATTTTTTAAAAATTTTTAAAGATTTTATTTATTCATTTGACAGAGAGAGACACAGTGAGGGAGGGAACACAAGCAGGGGGAGTGGGAGAGGGAGAAGCAGGCTTCTCATGGAACAGGGAGCCTGATGCGTGGCTCGATCCCAGGACCCCGGGATCATTACCTGAGCTGAAGGCAGATGCTTAATGACTGAGCCACCCAGGCAACCCCCTCCCAGCACTACTTTAGCTGCATCCCACATATTTTGATATGTTGTGTTTTCATTTTAATTAAGTTTTATCTATTTTTAAATAATTTTGGAATTCCTCTTAGACCCATGGATTATTTCAAAGTGTGTTGTTTAATTTCTATATATTTAGATATTTTCCTGTTGTCTTTCTGTTATCTAGTTTGATTCTGATATGGTGGGAAAACAGTCTTTATGATTTCACTTCTTTGAAATTTGTTGAGGGTTGTTTTTTCGCCCAGGATATACTGTATCTGCTGAATGTTACATGGGTGCTTGAAAAAATTGAGTATTCTGCTGTTGTTGGATGGAATATTCTATATATGTCAATTAGATCCTGTTGATTGAATATGTCATACAGATTTTCTACATACTTGATTATTTTCTATACTAGTTCTATCTGTTGTTGAAAGGGTGGTTTTGATGTACCCAACTATAATTTTGGATTTGTCTGTTTTTCTTTTCAGATCTATTAGTTTTGCTTTATATATTATGAGGCTTTTTTTTTTTTGGTATGTACACATTTAGTATCATTTTATCTTGCTGGTATATTATTCATTTTGTCATTATGTAGTATTCCTCTTTCTCTTTTGTAGTTTTGTTTGCTTTGAAGTCTGCTTTATCTGATATGCTTATCTCCATTTCTGCTTGTTTTTGATGTTGCATGGTATATCTTTTTCCATCTTTTTACTTTCAAACCACCTGTGTTGTTGAATTTGGAGTCAGTTTCTTATAAATAGCATATAGTTGGGTCATGTCAATCTGTCTTTTGGTCAATTTATTTAGACCATGTACATTTAAGGTAATTATTGATATTTTAGAGCTTAAGTATTATTTTATTATGTTTTCTGTTTGTTTTTACTAGTTTTTGCTTTGTTTCTCTTTTCTACCTTCCTGTGGGTTACTTGAATATTTCTTAGAATTTCATCATGATTTATTTATAGCATTTTTCAATGTATATATTTTAATTTTTATAGCAATTTATATGGGTATTATAGTATATATATATGTATATCTACTGGTATTAATATTTTATCACTTCTAGTGAACTATGAAACCATACTTCCATTTATTGTTCCATTTACCATTCCATTTATTCTCTCCACTTTTAAATACTATTGTCTTGAGTATCAGATAGTATTATAATTTTTGTTTTTATTATCATATATGATTTATAAAATGCATGAAAAGCATAATCTATTTTATATAACCATATTTTTGCTTTTTCCATTTTTCTTTCTTCCTGATGCTCTAATATTCCTTCTTTTATAATTTCCTTTTTGTTTGAAACAATTTCTTTAGCCATTCTTTAAGGATAGATTTACTAATGAGAAATCCTTTTAGTTTTCCTTCATCCGAGAATATTTGTATTTCCCCTTTATTCCTGAAGGCTACTTACCCAATATAGAATTTGAAGTTGACAGTTCTTTTCTATTATCTGTGGAAAATGTCTGCCACTTCCTTTTGGCTTTTATGGTTTCAGATTTGAATTTTAATTGATTTTAATTGGTGGTCCTATATAGGTAATTTGTTGTGTTTTTTGTGTGTGTTTTCAAGAGACTTTTTCTTTGTCTCTAGTTTCTAGAAGTTTAAACATGATGTATCTTTGTGTAGATATTTTTGGATTCATCCTACTTGGGTATTACTGAATTTCTTAAGTCTATAGCTTTGTGTCTTTTACCATAATGGGAAAATCTTCAGCCATTATTTTTCTTACAATCTTTCAGCCCCATTCTTTTTCTTTTCCTTTTCTGTCACTCTGATAACAATCTTGAATCTTTTGTCATTGTCTCACAGGTCTCTGATGTTCTGTTCATTTTTCTGTTTTCAGATTCAGTAAATTCTATTGATCTGACCTCATGTTCACTGATTTTATTCTGTCATTCAACTTTATTATTAAGCCCACCCAAAAAGGTTTGTAAAAAAAATTTTGTTGCATTTATTAGTTCTTTATGTATATTTGGTTATTTATAACTTTTGGTTCTTGGCTGAGATTTTCCTTTTTTTTTCATTTTTTAAAAGAGAAATTACAATTGATTGTTGAAGCTTTTCTGATGGCTGCTTTAACATCTTTCTCTGATAATTCCAACATCTGACTCATCCTGGTGTTGGTATTAGTTGACTGTCTTTTCTCATTTAAGTTGTGATTTATTCTTGGAATTATGGGTGGTTTTTTTATACTATTCTGCACATTTTGTTATTATGTTCAGAAACTCAGAATCCTATTTAAATCTTTTATGTTAGTAGGCACTCATCCTCTTTAGGTTTGGCACACAGGTCTTGGTCTGCTTTTGTGGTCTGCAGTTCCAATGGCAGTTTAATTTTCAGAGCTTTTACAGTTATTTGATCTCAGTTTGTCTAGTACCACTGAGACTCCCATTGGTCTTTGCTGCTGCCTGAGAAGATGGAATTTCCTAAGGTTGGCCTGTTCAGTTTCTCTTGACGGGAGAAGAAAATCAGTCTCAAGCTTGTGGGGATAAAGAGGCTTCCCAGGTTGGGCTGCTTTTTGTGGCATAATCTCTGTTGGTATTGCCTGGCTGGCTTAATGAATTTTAAAGCCTTTGAAACTTATTTCATTCATCCTTTCATTAATTAATTAATTTGTTCAGCAAAGAAATACTTATGAGGCATTCACTATAAGCTTGTCTCTGGAATATTTGTAGTTCTCCAGTTGTTGACAGATAATTTTTATGTATTGAAGTGGTTGTGAGAATATAAGACTTGAACTGACTTTAATCAGAATTTAATTTAACTAAAACTCAGGGAAAAAAGGTCTAACTTTACTTTTTAGAGGTGTTAGTTAAGTGAGAAGTGTTACAAGGAAACACTTGACTCAAGATATTCCTCAGTTGTATGTTTTGGACTCCTTGTTTTATACTATCCAAGTATTGATTTGTCTTTTAATGCATAGTATTATGGCAAATCCTACTCCGCTTTTAAGACTATATTTAGCCTTTTACAATTCCTGCTGGGTTGGATTTGTTGTCTTACTATACATTTGGTACTATTGCAAAAATGGCCCCATTTGTCTACTCCTCCCTGCATCCACATCTTTTGCACTGTTACTTTGCTTCTCTTTTCATCAAGAGGTGGAGCCCATTATAATTATCCCTTAAATCTGAGCTGGCCTTGTGACTTGCCTTGGCTGACAAGATACAGTGGGCTAGTTTAAAGCTTTGGCCTCAGGAGCCCTTATCTACTTCCTGTTCTTTTCTTCTCTACCCTTTCCATGAGAACTATCTTAGGCTAGGCTGCTAGGAGATGACTGAATACAGGGAGCAGAGCTAAGTGGTTCCCACTAAGACTTTCATAGGCCATAAACAGCTGGCCTGCAAGTTGACTTTATGTCTCTCTCATTCTTTAGACAGGAGCTTTTGGAGAGTTGGGACTGTTCATTTCAGTATCCTTTGAGTCTGGGAAAGTGTTAAGTTCATGATGAGTATTTAGCAAAATGCTAATAAAAAGGATAAATAAACAAATGATCAGCAGTGATGAGATGAAGACCAAAAGGAGGCAAAAACAAATCCGTTGTTGCACAATGACAATTTATTGCCCATATAAGACTAATTTTTATTGGCAAAAAGTAATACTAAAATATATGATTAAACTGCAGGACTATTTAAAATAAATGAAAGTTGGAGTGCTTGGGTGGCTCAGTCAGTTAAGTGTCTGCCTTCAGCTCAGATCGTGATCTCGGGGTCCTGGGACCAAGCCCAGCGTGGGGCTACCTGCTCAGTGGGGAACCTGCTTCTCCCTCTTCCTCTGCCTCTCCCCCTGCTTTTGTTCTCCCTATCTCAAATAAATAAATAAAATCTTTAAAATAAATAAAAGTTTTTCAACTAGATTGAATTAGTATATGATTCTTCTTTGGAAAGACTTAATTAGAATTAAGGAAAGACCACCTCTTGTTCCTCCAAAGAATGTGTTATCTTCCTTAAATACCTGGGAAGTGGAAGAAGAAAAAGAAAAGGTATCATTTAGCCTTGATTTAATGAAATCTTTTGATTGAAAAATTCTTTTTAAACTCAATATTTTGCTTTTTGGTTTGTTTATTTTTAAAATGTGCAATAATTAATCTTGGTAATATCCTTGTAAATGGCAAACATTATTACCCAAACTGCACAGCCAAGCAAGGTATTTAAGCACAAATAAGAATTCTTAGTAATACAAAGATTATTTAGAAAGGAGGGCTTTTGATGCTTTGCTATGATATGAAAAAAGATGGAAGATGGTGTCACTTTTCTTAGAAAATTGTCAGTGGACACTCACTCCACTCTATTTTTGTTATGACAGGACTTAATTTCCTCCTGACATTTTTATCAGAGATAGTTCTGGATCATTTTAGGAGTAGAGGATTATAATTTGGTGGGTGGCCGCAAAGGCCTTTTTACTGCAGTGAAAGAGAAAGTGTAATAGAGAGTAATACTAATAAAGGATTAAGGAATAATCAAGAGATAGAAAAACTAGAGAGCAAATATTTTTTCATCAAATCTCTTTTCCACGTGTTCCATGACCTCCATATTTATTGTGTTTTCTGAAATGTAGTGCTACACGTGTAATTAAGAATGGGTTCTATGTATGCTCTCTACTTGCAAGTCTGGTTGCTACCATGGCAACAGCAAAGGAGCCAACAGAAGAGGCACTCTCTGATTAATGTAATTACACAGCAAGCTGTATTATACCCTTAAACACCATTTATTTCTGCATGAAGAAGACATTAAAATGGGTATTATGTTCAGCAAGTTAACATTCCTCCATTCTTTAGGATCATGTGATTTTTATGTCATGATTAAGATGTTTATCTTGTTCATTCAAGATCATAACCTAGGAATAGCTATGTTGTATTTTAATTCAATTCAATTCCTCAGAATAATTGTTGGGTGCCAACTATGGGGCAGGAGCTATTTAGGCCTACAAATATTACAACCATGTGTATGCTATGATCCCTGCTCTTGAAGATCTTACAGTCTAAGAGACATAGATTATTACCAAACAAATATGATTTTTTAAAGTCCAGAATGTTGTAATAGACTGCAAGAACACTATTAATCCTTGTGAGTTGTCAGGCTATGTTGTATTAGCCAGGGTCTCTCCTAGAAACAGATAACATTCAGATTGGGTAATCTGAAAAGAGTTTAATAAAGGTACTATTTACAAGTTGTGGGCAGAGTACAGGGAAACCACAAGGTGAGTGGAATTCCTCAGGAGATGATCACAACAAGGTGCTATCACCACTGAAGGGATAAGGGAAAAGAACAGTAACTGGGGAAAAAAAAAAAAAAACGGTAACTGGAACCTGGAGAGAAAGATGAATTGATAGAAATTGTGATTTTTAGTTGAGGACATGGCCACCCATAGTGACCTCACAAGGAGTCAAAGAAATAAATATCCAGGCCTTTCTATTTTACTGCCTTCTGATCTTCTGCTGGTGCTCTTCCCATTGTCTGAACCTAACAGGAGGCCAGAGGGTGAGGAAACCCATTGATGTAATTTATATAGGTCAGTCTCCCAGGATATAAAGCATGTGGAGAATAGTGGAGAGCGAATTGTGGGAAGCAACTGGGGAAGGGAAATCGAGGTGATCCTGAACATATAAACATATATATGCATACTCACTGAAGGCACACACACATACACCCATATACACATACCTCAGATACACATGTCTGTATAGTCAAACTTATATCTGCATGTAGTGTCTATATTCTCTCTTATTTTTGCTGAGCATGTCTCTGGACATTTTAATATTCGTAGAAGACCAGACCCATGAGGTCTGAGACCATTTCGGTCTCCAGCATCATGTAGTAGAAGCTGAATTAACTTTTGAATGAAGATGACATTTTAATAAATGTGACCCCATGCATCATTTTTCTCTCCAAATGGCATATGGACTGAATTACTTACAGATTAGGTGGCCATCACCAAACATTTCTAGACCACATTCCCCACAAGAGTATGCTACTATGGGAAGAAACTTGAAATAGGAGTTAAGAGATAGTCATTCAACAAACAATTTTGAACATGTATTGAGTTTCTGAGTTTGCTTCATTGGCTCAGCTGAAGGGAGGCACCAGCATGAGATTATAGGACATGAAGAGAGAGGTTGGGATAGCTCTTCCCTGTTCTACCCTGCTTCATGCCTTGGTTCTGACTGTGGTTGGGTCTTTCCATGACTACAGCTTCCATTGGGTGTCTTCTCCTTCATAGTTGCAGCTCTTACTGGTTTGTGTGACACTATGTACTTCCCTTTCCCTTTCAGTCCCAGAGTTGGTATTGGCTTCCAGCTATGACTCATCTTTGGGTGTCTCAACCTTTCTTGTTGTTTCCCTTTACTCGTACATCTATGAGTAGTCCTTTATTAAAATCTCCTCATTGAATCATCTGAGTAGAATTCTATTTCCTGTGAGAACCTGAACTGATACACTTCTTCATTAAAATTGCTAAAAACTACCAAGCAGCTGAAAAGTAGATATGAGTGACTATATTCCTAATATCATGATGGAAACAGTATGACAGGAAATGAGCCTTTTTTCCTGTCCATAGTCCTGGATCTTAGTACCAAGAAAATGAATTTTCCTTCCTCTGTAATATTTATAATAGTAAAACAAACACAGCTGACTTCTCTGGTTCCTGGGATATCAAGGATGTCATAAGCTATTTCTCTGTACTCTTTTTATTTATTTGAGAGATAGAGAGCACGCACAAGGGGAGGGGTAGAGGGAGAGGGTGAAGCAGATTCCTTGCTGAGCGGGGAGCCCGATGAAGTCCTCGATCCCAAGACCCTGAAATCATGACCTGAGCCGAAGGCAGATGCTTAACTCACTGAGCCACCCAGGTGCCCTATTCCTCTGTACTCTTACAAAGATTCAGAATGTGAGCAATGTGTGACCAATTAACTTTGCTTATTACGTATGCTTTAGTAACACAATAAATGAATAAAAAAGAAAATGTTTGTAGTACTTAGTTCCAGGTAAGATACTGGTATTTCATAGAAATCAAAAATGAAGCTACTCTTGGAGAGTAATTCCTCTGAAAGGCAAATTGTTTTTCCTTGAGCATCAAGCATAGCTCCCGTGTAATCTTTCACTTTGATTAAATCTGTTTTTAAAATTTTATTTTATTATGTTAATCACCATACATTACATCATTAGTTTTTTTTAAAGATTTTATTTATTTATTTGAGACAGAGAGAATAAGAGAGAGAGAGAGAGAGAGCACATGAGAGGGGGGAGGGTCAGAGGGAGAAGCAGACTCCCTGCCGAGCAGGGAGCCTGATGCGGGACTCGATCCAGGGACTCCAGGATCATGACCTGAGCCGAAGGCAGTTGCTTAACCAACTGAGCCACCCAGGCGCCCTCATTAGTTTTTGATGTAGTGTTCCATGATTCATTGTTTGTGTATAACACCCAGTGCTCCATGCAGAATGTCCCCTCTTTAATACCCATCACCAGGCTAACCCATCCCCCCACCCCCTCCCCTCTAGAACCCTCAGTTTGTTTCTCAGTGTCCATAGTCTCTCATAGTTCGTCTCCCCCTCTGATTTCCCACCCTTCATTTTTCCTTTTTTTAATTCCATGGTGGTGATATGTACAGTATTCTTTCACTCTTGTTTCCCCAGAGAAGAAATCCTTTGAAATTTGTTGATCTATGTGTGAGTCCCAGTGTTAGTAAATTAGGTTGGCCTCAATGAAATAGACTTGCTTTCTAAGGTTGACATCAGTGTTAAACTAACCTGCTAATGGGGTTGTTGTCTCTATCAAGACAGTGACTTTGTTATCAACTTCTCCTCATACTCTTGCCTCATTAGAAGAGGAAAAATTACATCCCCAAATAGTGGTTATACAGCTAGTTAGTGGGCAAGCAAGGGCAGTGACTCAGGCTCAGACTAATAGCTCAACATCCTCCCCTGTACCTAGAATTGCCTTAGAAGCCAGACACTCAGAACCCAATCATTTTACCCTACAATCCCATCCCATTGCTTGACTAACCTCTTTTAGAATGCTTCTTGAAGTATTTCATTCACTTCCCTGAGAGGCTATTATATATCTCTGTGGCTCTCTCTTACATTGATTCAGATCTGTTTTCTTTAAGCTTTCACCCACTGGCGCACATTCTGACCCTTGGGGTAATAAAGAACAAGTCAAATCCAGCTTTCATGTGATACCTCTTTAGATACTTGAATTTAGTTATCAAATGCGTCTTGTCCCGACATCCTTCTCTAGAGCTTAGTAGCCAGTTCTTTAAAATGTTTCTTATGTGGTATGTTTTTGGATATCTTGACCTCCAGTCTGTTTGTCTCTATCCCCAACCTCAAAGTGTGTCTCCTGGCTTTGTTACTGTGGCTGTGAGTGTGCTGCTATTTCTGTGTTTTACTGGGGGGAGTACTGTTTCGACAGTGAATGGTAATGTTTCACATTATAACTTATATAATGCTAGAAGAAGAGGCAATGACACTGAATGGAGAAGGTAAACGCAAAAAGAATTAAGGACCCTAGGGACAAATTGCTATTATGACCTCGTGTATCCTATTTCCAGTGCTGAGATTGAATATACATATATCCAGAATAGAAGGCAGGGATGTCAATAGGATAGTTTATAGTTTTTCTGTCTGTCATCTGACTCTTTCATGAATTATAACATCCATTAAAATGACTGTAAATATGAAACAAATGAAAAAAATACAACTGAGCTAAAACAGGCAATGATCAGACCACAATTTCTAAAGTTTCCTGAGCACAGTCCTATAATGAGTTAATAGGAAGAACACAACTGGTAAAGGGCAGCAAGATATTCAGTTCAAATAAAGCTACTGAATTTTTTCAGATGATAGATTATTATATTACACTAATGACCTTTTTGCCCTTGCTTTTCTTACAGTTTTACCTGATAGTTATGTTTGGTTTTGCCTGTTTTTGAACTTTTAATAACTAGAATCATATTGTATGATATCTTTTGCTACTTTCTTCACTCTCTGGTTATTATGTTTTGGAGATTCATCTATCTTGTGTTGTGTAACTGTAGCTGATTCATTCTTACGGCTCTGTAGTATTCCATTTTATTCATGCACTATATTTTGTTTATTCACTTTGCAATTGAAGAACATTTGGGTTGTTTAACTTTTTGGTGATATAAGAGCACACTTGCTGCTCTAAACTTGTACATATCCCCTGATGCTCATGTGCAATAGTTTCTCTAGATTAGTCCCTTCATTTACTTTATAATTTTTAATTTTTTATGTTGAAAAATTTCAAACCTATAGAAAGATTGCAAGAATAAATTAATCTGTATTTTAATTGTTATATTTGCTGAATGATTTGCAAGGAAATTATAGACATGCTATCTCTTCACCCCCTAAGTACTTCAGCATGTGTCTCCCTGGAATAAGACATTTTTTTACATAGCAACAATATAATTATTCAACTGGGGACCTTTATCTTTGATACAATAGTATTATCTTAAACAGGCATACCTTGTTTTATTGTGCTTCACAGATACTGCAGTTTTTTTACACATTGAGAATTTGTGGCAACCCTGTGTCAAGGAACTCTATTGGTGCCATTTTTTAAACAGCATTTGCTTATTTCATGTCTGTATGTAACGTTTTGGTAACTCATAATATTTCATACTTTTTCATTATTACTACATTTGTTATGGTGATCAGTGATCAGTAATCTTTGATGTTACTATTATAATTGTTTTGGGGCACCTCAAACTGTGCTCATGTATAAGACAGTGGACTTAATTGATAAATGTTTTGTGTGTTCTGACTGCTCCCCTGATCAGCCATTCCCTGTCTCTCTTCTTGGGCTTCCCTATTCCCTGAAACACCAATATTGAAATCAGCCCAATTCATGGAACAGTACATCGAAAACTAATGATGTACTGTATGGTGACTAACA
>NW_027397078.1:26867433-26899311 GCF_003265705.2 Callorhinus ursinus
ACACACACACACACACACACACACACACACACACACACACACACACAAGAAATCAGGCTAATTAATGGCCTACAATGGCCTGTAAGTGTTCAAGTGAAAGGAGGAGTTGCACATCTTTCACTTAAATCAAAAGCTAGAAATGATTAAGCTTAGTGAGGAAGGCATGTCAAAAGCCAATTCTGTGAAGGCTGAGAGAGGTGAGGAAGCTGCAGAAGAAAAGTTTGAAGCAAGCGAAGGTTGATTCATGAGGTTTAAGGAAAGAAGCCATCTCTATAATATTAAAGTGTAAGATGAAATAGCAAGTGCTGATCTAAAAGCTGCAGCAAGTGATCCAGAAAATCTAGTTAGGGTAACTAATGAAGGTGGATACACTAAACAACAGTTTTTCAGTGTAAATCAAATAGCCTTCTATTAGAAGAGGATATCATCTAGGACTTTCTTAGGAGAAGTCAGTGCCTGGCTTCAAAGTTTCAAAGGACAGGCTGACTCTCTTATTAGGGGACAATGCAGCTGGTGAGTTTAAGTTGAAGCCAATGCTCATTTACCATTTTGAAAATCCTCAGGCCCTTATGAATTATGGTAAATCTACTCTGACTGTGGTCTATAAATGGAACAACAAAGCCTGGTTGACAACCCATCAGTTTACAACATAGTTTACTGAATATTTTAAGCCTGTTGTTGAGACCTGTTCAGAAAAAAAAAATTCTTTCAAAATATTACTGTTTATTGACAATGCACCTGGTCACACAAGAGCTCTGGTGGAGATGGACAATGAGATTAACGTTGTTTTCATGCCTGCTAGCACAACTTTCATCCTGAAGCTCCTGAATCAAGGAGTTGTTTTGACTTTCAAGTCTTATTATTTAAGAAATATGTTTCATAAGGCTATAGATGCCATAGGTAGTGATTCCTCTAATGGATCTGGGCAAAGTTAATTAAAAACCTTCTGGGAAGGACTCCCCATTCTAGATGTCATTAAGAACATTCATGATTCATGAGAAGAGGTCAAAATATCAACATGAACAGGAGTTTGAAAGAAGTTGATTCCAAGCCTCATTGGTTCAAGACTTCAGTGGAGGAGTGACTACAGATGTGGTAGAAATAGCAAGACAACTAGAATTAGTAGTGGAGCCTAAAGATGTGATTGAATTGCTGCAATCTCATGATAAAACTTTAATGGATGATGAATTGCTTCTTATGGATGAGCAGAGAAAATGGTTTCTTGGGATGGAATCTACTCCTGGCAAAGACATTGTGAAGACTGTTGAAATGACAACCAAGAATTAGATTACATAAATTTAATTGATAAAGCAGCGGCAGGGTTTGAGAGGACTGACTCTAATTTTGAAAGAAGTTGTACTGTGGGTAAAAGACCATCAAACAGCATTGCATGCTACAGAGAAATAGTATGTGAAAGGAAGTGTCATTTGATGTGGAAAACTTCATTGTTGCCTTATTTTAAGAAATAGCCAAAGCCACACTATCCTTTAGCACTCTGATCAGTCAGCAGCCGTCAACATCTAGGCAAGACCCTCCATCAGCAAATGATTATGTCTCATTGAAATCTCAGATGATGGTTAGCACTTTTTAGCAATGAACTATTTTTTAGTTAAGGTATGTGCATTGATTTTTTAGACATAATGCTATTGTACACTTAGATTACTGTACAGTGTAAACATAACTTTTATATGCACTGGGAAATAAAAAAATGATTTGACTGACTTTATTATGATACTTGCTTTATTGTGATGATCTGGAACTGAACCCACAATATCTCCAAGGTATGCCTGTATTTTAATATAAGTTATATGAGTGTGCTCTCTCTCTCTCTCTTTCTCTCTCTCTCTCCTTCCCCCTCTCCCCCCTCCCTTCCCCTCTCAAAATATCTTATTTTACTGTGCTCACTCTTCTTCTTGTGATGATGTGAGATGGTAAGATGCCTACATAATGAGATGAGGCAAGGTGAATGACTTAGGCATTGTGACAGTGTTAGGCTACTATTGATCTTCTGATGATACATCAGAAGGAGGATTACCTGCTTCTGGATTGTGGTTGACCATGAGTAATTGAAACATCAGAAAGTAAAAGTACAGATAAGGGGGAAATTTCTGAATGAGTAATCTCTATATTTACTTCTCAATTTGTTGTGAACATAAAACTGCTCTAAAAATAGTCTTATTTTTTTTAAAAAAGGAACACACATAGAGGAAAAATGTTGTGATTTTGGTTAGACAAAGGTTTCTTATATATAACCACAAATGCATGACTGATAAAACAACAAATTGATAAAATGGGCTTCATAAAAAATAAAAGCATTTGCTTTTTGAAAGATACTGTAAAGGAAATGAAAAGATAAGCCATAGACTGGGATAAAATATTCACAAAATGTTAACAAAGCATATATCTGAGAAAGGACTTATATGTAAAATATATAAAGAACTCTTAAAATAAAAAAACAAGCAACCCAATTAGAAAATGAGTATATTTGAATGGACACTTCAAAGAAAGTATACCAATGACAAATCAGTGCATGAGAAGATGCTTAACATCATAATTCATTGGGTAAAATGCTAATTTAAACTATAGTGAGATGCCACTGTATATCTATTCTCATGACTAAGATTAAAAAGACTGACCATGGGGCACCTGGATGGCTTAGTCAGTTAAGTGGCTGACTCTTGATTTCAGCTCAGGTCATGATCTCAGGGTCCTGGAATTGAGCCTCACGTCTTTTGGGCTCCATACTGAGTGGGGAGTCTGATTGAGGATTCTCCCTCTCCTTCTCCCTCTGCCCCTCCCCTACTTGCTCCCTCTCTCTTTCTCAAATAAATAAATCTTAAAAAAAATAAGGCTGACCAGGGGTGCCTGGATGGCTCAGTCTGTTAAGCATCCAGCTCTTGGTTTCAGTTCAGGTCATGATCTCATGGGTCATGAGATTGAGCCCTATGTGTGTTTCCACACTCAGCAGGGAGTCTGCTTGAAGATTCTCTCCTGATGTCCTCCCCACACTCTCATGCAAGTGCTATCTCCCTCTCAAATAAATAAATAAATAAAAAGATTGACCATCCCAAGTATTGACTAGGATGGAATTAAACTGGAACTGTAATACATTTCTAGGAGGATTGAAAAATGGTATACTCAATTTGGAAAATAGGCAGTTTTAAAAAGAATTAAACATGTACTTACTGTATGATCCAGTCATTCCACTCCTCAGTATTTACTCAAGAAAAGTAAAAGTATGTGTCCATCTAGAGACATTTGCATGAATGTTTATAGCAGTTTTGTTTGCAATTCCCCAAACTAGAAAAAAACCAAAAGTCCATACCACAGTTTTGTGGTATACCCAAATATTATTTAGCAATGAAAAGGAATCAATTATTGATATATCTTACACTGTGAATGAATATCAAAATAATTATGCTGAAAAACTAATAATTATGCTGAGCTAAAGAAGCCAGACAAAGGGGAGTGTATACTGTATGATTCCATTTATGTAAAATCCTAGGAAATTTAGTATAGTATGTAGTGACAGAAAAAACATCACTGATTGCTGGGTATAGGACAGGGAGGGGGTAAGAAGAGGGGTAACAAGGAGGGATTTCAAAGAGTTATAGGGAAACTTTTGGGTGTGATGGTGTAGTTGCTTGAATTGTGTCCCTCCAAAAAGTATATAGAAGTCCTAACCCTTGGTACCCATGTATGTGACCTTATTTGAAAATAGGTTCTTTACAGATGCAATTAAGAATCTGAGATGAGGTCATCCTAGATTTAAAGTGGGCCCTAAATTCAATTACTGGTGTCCTTAAAAGTACCAGGAGAGAGGCGCCTGGGTGGCTCAGTCAGTTAAGTGTCTGCCTTTGGCTCAGGTCATAGGCTCCCTGCGTCAGGAGGGACGGGTCAGGCCCCACGTCGGGTTCCCTGCTCAGCAGGAAGTCTGCCTCTCCCTCTCCATCTGCCTCTCCCCTAGGTCATGCTCTCTCATTCTCTCTCTCAAATAAATAAATAAAATCTTTAAAAAAGTGCAAGGAGAGGGTGATTGGATACATACAGGGCAGAAGTCCATGTGAAGATGGAGGCATATATTGGAGCTATTCTTCCGCAAGACTAGGAACATCAGGAGATACCACAAGCGCCAAGAGGCAAAGAAGGCTTCTTTCCTAGAGCCTTTGGAAGGAGTGTGGCCCTCCTGATGTCTTGATTTTGAATTTAAGGCTTTCAGATCTATAAGTGAATAAATTTATGTTGTTTTAAACAACTGGGTTTATGGTAATTTATTATGGCAGCCTCAGATAACTAATACAGATGGATGTATTTATTATTAGGGTTGTGGTAATGGTTTCTCATATGTGTACCTATATAAAAAATTATCAATTTGTACATTTTACATCCATCTAATTTATTGCATGTCATTTAGAACTCAGTAAAGCTGTTAAAAAAAACAGTGGTGACGTAGAAGATTTAAACAACATTCTTAATATACTGGATCTAATTTTTGTATATTGAGCAGTGTACCCCCAAACTATGGAGTAAATAAAAATTTTCTGGTACAGTTTCATGGAATATTTGCCAGTGTTGGCCAATACTAGTTAATAAAGCTATTTTCAGTAAATTTTAAAGGACTCAAATCATAGAGTATATTGTCTTACTGTTGTAAAATTAAGAAAAAGTTAGTGATGAAGAACATTATTGGACAATACTGATATGTTCAGATATTTATCAATATACTTCTAAATAATTTATAAAGAAGAACTCAAAATGGAAATTCGTAAATACTTTGATAATAAAAATGTTGGATATCAGTATTTGTGGAATCCAGCTAAAGCCAGGCTTAAAATACAATTTATGACCTTAATGGCATATATTTAAGAGTAAAAAGTCTGATAATCAGTGACCTAACATCCTTTTCAAGCATTTGGAAAAATAACAGTAAACACAAAGAAAACAGAAGAAAATAATTAATACATGTAGTAGAAATAGTTAACAAGACCAAAGTTATTTCTTTGAAAAGACTGATAAAACAGATTCTCTCTCTTGCAGGAGTCTGTAAAAAAAAAGAGAGAATGCAAAAAAAAAAAAATTCCCAATAAGTAGGGATGAAAAAGAGGTTATCAACAAAAACCCTATAAATGTTACAAGTGAGTTTATATTAATAAATTTTATATTAATAAATTTTAAAACTAAAGTGAACACATTATTAGAATTGATAAATTTAGCAGATTCTGAATATAAGTCCTCATATAAAAATGAACTGTATTTTGATATGTGATAAATAATTAAAATGAAAATGGAAATAATATAATTTACACTCATATCAGATGAATCAAATACCTAGGAATAAGTCTAATGAAGTTCAAGACCAGTTCATAGAAAACTTTAAAATATTACCGAATGGGGTGCCTGGATGGCTCAGTTGGTTAAGCATCTGTCTTCAGGTCATGATCCCAGGGTCCTGGGATGGAGCCCCGCATCAGGTGCCCTACTCAGCGGGGAGCCTGCTTCTCCCTCTCCCTCTGCCTGCTGCTCTGCCTACTTGAGCTCTCTATCTCTCTGTTAAAAAAGTAAATAAAATCTTAAAATGAAATATTACTGAAAACTTCTATCAATAAAGTAACAAATAAATAATTTGAAGATATAACACCATTCATAGTTTGGAAGAAAATAACACAAAGATGCTCATAACCTCAAAATTGACAAATTGACATAAAATTTGATTCATTTCCAGTAAATATCTTGGAATATTTTTATGTTGAAAATTGACACATTACCTGAAAGTTCAAAAGCCAGTAATAGCCAAGTCATTCTTGAATAATTAATTTAGAGGACTTGCTTTATAAAATATCAAACATTATTTTAAAGCTACCTTAATTAAGTTTGGTATTAGTGCCAGAATATAGGCTATTTGAACAGAATAGAGAACCTAGGACTGATTCATGAATGTGACTACTTGATATAGATGGCCAGTCAGAACACTGGCAAAAGGACCATCTTTTCAGTAAATGATGCTGAATCAATTAGATATCCATATATCCAAATAGCCATACATCCAAGATGAAATTTTGCCCCTACTTCAGGCCAAAACTAAAAATCAATTCTAGGTTCATTGTAGGTCTGAATCTGAAAGGTAAAACAAAGTTTCTGGAAGAAGATATGGGAGAATATTTTCATGCTAAGCTCTATGGAAAACTTACTTAAATATTGGCCAAATGGCTTGATGCTTTAGGTCCTAAATGGCAGCAATTCCTGGTTTTGTGTGAGATTATATTCTCCTAAAATAACTTATAAAATTTTACAATAAATTCTGAGTACCCTAGATGGCTAAATTAAGTATGTTTCCTGTAATCTAAAGAGTTTAAGAAACCTGTGTCCAAAGAATTGCAAGTGGTATTAAGAAACTGAAGAAAAAAGAGGTAAGACTGGAGACCTAGACAGAATTAGAGTAACTGTCTTGAACATGACAGAGACAATGAAGAATTTTAAACAAAGAACTACTTCTATCCCATTTCCTAAATGTTGAATTGAATACTTGAAAGCTGGCAAAAGTCAAAGTGGAGAGAGTAGTTAGGGTATTTTTTTCTATAATCAGGGCAGGAAACAATTAAGGCCTGAAGCTGAAGTTACAGCATGTTTGATTGTGAAAATGATGAGATCAGTTTTAGACTCTCTGAGTTTGAGTTTCTTCTGGTACATTCAGGTGAGATGTCTAGAGGCTGTTGGAC
Source organism: Callorhinus ursinus (assembly GCF_003265705.2). Taxonomy (NCBI): domain Eukaryota; kingdom Metazoa; phylum Chordata; class Mammalia; order Carnivora; family Otariidae; genus Callorhinus; species Callorhinus ursinus. The sequence continues at coordinate 26,874,150 of NW_027397078.1, forward strand.
TTGTGGGTTTGAAACACAGGAGAGAGATTTGAGCTGTGACAGAGACTTAATTATTAGTCATTGGTATTGGTGGCCATGACTGAAGGCGGGACCTCCCAAAAAGATTATCCATACTGAAAGGAAAAGAGGATAAAGTGTAGATTCATGGGAACAGCAAAATTTAAAGGAGAGGGAAGACAAGGAATATATTTGTAAAGGAGTTTGAAGACTTGCCAACTAAATAGAAGGATTACCAAGAGGTGCTTTCTCTGTGAGTTATATCAAATGCATATAGCTGTTGACTGAATAAATATCCCCCACAGGTCCTTGGAAAATATCCTTTGGAATTTATAATTATTAGCATTTATTTGGTTGAAAATACATAAATTTGCTTTTGTAATACTTGGTGGACATATAAAATTAGTCCAGTGCAAGACAAGAGTGAAACACAACAGTGGTTTTTCTTCTCACACATGATGGTAAATGTGTGACACTTTGACTCACAGCTGAAATGGTTGATTCATTATTATACTCCATGTGCCCATCTCACTCTTTGTTGCCCCAATCAACCACATATTCACAGAATTCACTTATCTTTCCAGTACTTATGTTTAAATAAAAACTAATATTAAGCCTTCATATATTGATAAATTATAAAATGCTTCCTTTTCCTCCATTTTTATATATACTCCCTGTTTTCTATTTCCATTGGCATGTGACATTGTTGCTCTCACCAAATAAGTCATTTGAAATGGAGATGTGAATTTAACTGGTTAAGCCATTTCAAAAAGAACCATATTCCCCTTTCTCATATTTACAACAAATATAACAAGTTCAGAATGAAGTGTAGATTCACAAGTCTTAGTGATATGGACTGGTAGTACATTTCCACCATGATAATTTTACAAGTAGAATATTTGTATCACTTTGTTTTGTATTTTCTCTTGTATTTCAGTGAGAGCTATCCAAGTAGTATAACTGTGTCCATTGAAACGTACCTCTAAAAACGTATTCTTCAGGATTGGTTAAATGGTTGTATGTGCCACAAGTTTAATGATAATCAGATAAATTAAGGATGAGTTCAAGCCTCATCATGAATAGTGTACACAATTGAGGGTTTCTTCTTTACTGTTCTTTTTTATGGCCTTTGCCTTAAAATGTATACTTTTATTTTTGAGTTAAAACTAGAACATATGTGCACTACAGAAAACTTGGAAAATACAGGGGCACTCAGTCATTAAGCATCTGCCTTTGGCTCAGGTCATGATCCCAGGGTCCTGAGATCAAGCCCCGCATCGGGGTCGCTGCTCCGCGGGAAGTCTGCTTCTCCCTCTCCCACTCTCCCTGCTTGTGTTTCCTCTCTCGCTGTGTCTCTCTCTGTCAAATAAATAAATAAAATCTTAAAAAAAAACATGGAAAATACAGAATAGTATAAAGAAGCAAATAAAATCGCTATAATCTCACTATCCTCTTGTAATTTTTTGCTATTTATGTATGTAATTGAAACAAAAGTTATCACATGGTATATACATAGTTTTGTATCATATTTTTAATATGCACATTTTTCCTTATAATACATATTCTTAGATGCCATTTTAATGGCCTCGTGATTTGCCGTGATACTGATATACCATCTTTCATTTCTCAGGTGCTGCTGTGCAAATGATTATTTTCAATGACAATACAAAGTTGTAACTTAATTGTTCTATTTGGCATTACAAATGACTGACAACACTGCAGAGGATCAAATGGAAGCGATACATGTAGAACACTTCGAAAAGGCATAAAAACAACTCTGAAAATGTTCTTATAAGTGTTTCAGGAAAGTAAACATATCAAAAGTAGGAAAGGCAAAGTGGAATAAAACTCTGTATTAAGTGAAGTTTTAGAAAGGAATAGTCCTCTTCAACATTCTGTAAGTGGGGTAAGCACACAGTGAGTTTTCTGAGACTATTCTGGCTTTATATATTTTGTCTTGTTGAACCTCGATTAACCATCACAATGTCAAAATTCTCAATATTTAACCAAACTAACTCTCAGACTGCTTTTTGTATCTGGAAGCAGCAGAAACACCAATGAATCATAACACTGGGAGTAGAAAACAGAATTTTCATATAGGTTTGAAACAGCTCAAAGTTGACAGTGCTTCTATCTTCCTTAGCAGGTTATAAGTCCTGTTTAATGTTAAACAGTAATTATTACTTATATGTATTTTAAAATATTCTACAATGAATATCATTTGTGTAATTTTTAAAAGTTATATATTGTCAGAGACTGTATTTTTAATGGTGGCCATAACAATATCTCCCATTCTGCATTCTCCTCATATGATGTATTTCACCCCTCCCTCATAGAGAGGTGGAGTCTATGTGTCCTCCTCCTGAAGCTGGGTGGGCCTTTATGACTGTAAGGACCAAAATAATATAGCAGAAGTGATGCCATGTTACTTCCAAGGCAAGGTCATAAAGGGTGATAGAGCTTTCATCTGGCTCTCCCTCTCTGGGATGCTTGCTCTTGGAACCTAACTGCTGTATAGAGGGGACATATGTTCATGTTCTGTCTAACAATTCCAGTTGAGGTCCCAGTCAACTGCCACCATGAACTACCAGACATGTGAGTGAGGAAGACTTTGAGATGAGACCAACAACTAGCATGTAGTCGAATGAGAAACTCTGAGCAAGAAGTACTTAGCTGAGCCCAGTCAACCCCAGAAATATGAGAGATAATAATAGTAATAATAAATTATAGTTGCTGGTTTATACCATTAAGTAATGCACTAATAGATAACCAGAGCTTTCATAAACAAATAAATTAAAAAGAGGGCCATAAAACATAGTCAATCTTTGTGCATTAATGAAATGTTTGTGTTAACTCAGTCCTACTATACAGTGGTAGGAAATGGACACTCAAACCCCTACTGAATGAAGAACTGAAGTGACCACAAACTGAGAAGACAAAGGGAGCTTTTTAAAAACACTCTGAATCACAGCTGCTAGAGAGGACCACGTTATTGGGCATGCCTGGAAAACATTAGCAGCTGTTGGACAGGGCTGGCAAAAATCTTAAGGGTGCAGGAAAACCCAGTTTGAACAATAGCTTGAGGACAACACTGTCTCTGAGCAGCAGGGTGGAGAACCAAGTGATTCTGCAAACAGTGGTCACAGCTGCAAGTCAAAGAGCCATTTTAGCATTTGGATTTTGGCCTTATGATGGTCATTTTTTTCAACACTCAAGCAAATGAGCATGAGGAGATAGATATCACTGCTTGAAATAATACTTTGAATGTTAACATTCATCATGCATATTTCATTAGTAGTGTGGTGCTCTGTATAACCTTATCCACACTTTTTTTCTTTTTAACTGATTAAACAAACAGCACAGCCTAAAACGAGTCACAACTGTTCTTGAGGGAGATTCTGGGAACTGGGTAAAAAATGTTCTGTTACAGGAATACCAATCTTCAGTGACATTAGGCTATAAGGAGGATCCTCAGTGTCTGAGAAATCAAGGGCAACAACTGAGAGTTGGGAAATAGATGTATCTGGAGAGTGAGTGGGGTTGGGTCACAAACTGTGCGGAGAGAAAACAAACAAGGGCAATTTGGAAGCTGCTTGAACATTTGTCTATCTCTTCATCCTTAAATTTGGCACTGAATCTTTTGTAAAGCTAGGGATTAATTCTTAAAGGGCAAGTCTCAGGTCCCCTGACTATCAGAGCCAGGCTAGGCCTTTTTTGAATTTATCTAATGGTAGATTTCATACACTTAAAAGTCTCTTTGAGGTAGAATGAGGAATCAGGTTGATTCTTCAGTCCACACCCTTCCATCTCATGCTTTGTCAATATGGGGAACTGTCTTTGACAATTCACTATGTGCTTATTCTACCTACAGGACGTTGTAGAGGGCTATTGCTTTCTAAAACGTGACTTAATTCAGAGCTTTATGCCACTTCCCCTTTCTTTGATATGTTTTCTTTCCTGATTCACTTGGAACATTTTCAAGTTTCTTCTATGACTTTTCAAAGTGTTCTGCATGCATTACCTCCCTACACTGAATTTTATTACCCGTCTTTTTAATTATGGGGAACCAAGTGGTAGGTGGGCTTCTATGAGGCCTGGCAACATAGGTGATGTTGAAATACAAAGTATATGCATTGATGTAGTGCTAATCAGCTGGACATAGTGAACAATCAAGTTGACTACCTAGGTGACTCAGAGTTGTAGGTTGGCTTCCCTGTGAGGCAGACCCTGAGAGAGACCTGCAGGAGGTTTACTGGGGAAGGGTGCTTTACAGATCAATACCAGGCAGAGGGAGAAGTTGGGTGTTAATACAGCCCACAAAGAGGGTTTAACCAACCCCACAGGGACTACTGCAACAAAGGGGCTATATCTCTATATTTCCACATTATGCTCATTGGAGGCAGGTTACCCCTGGAAAATGCCCATGACCTTATGTGAAGCAGCTCTTTTCAACTGAGGGCAATTTCTGGAGAGGGCTGATAGTTGAGGACTGTCTCTTGGCTGCATAACCAGAAGCTGAGGTAATGAGACCTTTAGTTGTCAAGAGGGATCTAGATGGAACAACACACAATCTACTATACTCAGAATGGATCCAAGGAACTGTCTTCAAGTTTGTGCTAGATCTGGTTGATGCATTTGACTTGAGACTAAGTGCTTGGGAGGAAAGGGGAAGCAAGAAAAGCAATTGCTGCTCCTAATTACATTCTCCCAAAGTGGAATCTTTAAATTCTTGTCAAGACATAGATATAAGTTGAAAAAAAATTAGATGAAACAGTTTGAAATATCTGATTGAAATACCAATGTTCAGACTGTGAGATGAGTAGAGATAGTAGTCAAAGGGTAGTGACTTGTATATGAATGGTCTAAAAAGGTGATCCATTAGAAATGGAGAGGGAAGAGGGGAGCCATGAAAGAATGATGTCATAGAAGTCAAGGTAAGAGAGAGTGTTTTTTAAGCATTGTTTAATTATGTTCAGTTAGCCACTTCATATTACATCATTAGTTTTTGATGTAGTGTTCAATGATTCATTAGTTGCATATGACACCCAGTGCTCATTACAACATGTTCCCTCCTCAATACCCATCACCTGCTTACCCCATCCCCACACCCACATTTGTCTTTCTCTGCTTGACTTATTTCACTTAGCATAATCCCCTCCAGTTCCATCCATGTCGATGCAAATGGTGGGTATTCATCCTTTCTGATGGCTGAGTAATATTCCATTGTATATATGTACCACATCTTCTTTACCCATTCATCTGTCGAAGGTCATCTCAGCTCCTTCCACAGTTTGGCTATTGTGGACATTGCTGCTATGAACATTGGTGTGTATGTGCCCCTTCTTTTCACTACATCTGTATATTTGGGGTAAATACCTAGTAGTGCAATTGCTGGGTCATAGGGTAGCTCTATTTTTAATGTCTTGAGGAACCTCCATACTGTTTTCCAGAGTGGTTGTACCAGCTTGCATTCCCACCAACAGTGTAAGAGGGTTCCCTTTCTCCACATCCTCGCCAACATTTGTTGTTTCCTGTTTTGTTAATTTTGGCCATTCTAACTGCTGTAAGGTGGTATCTCATTGTGGTTTTGATTTGTATTTCCCGGATGGCTAGTGAGGAGTCGATTCCATTTACAATAGCACCAAAAACCTAACCAAAGAGATAAAGGATCTACAGAACACTTATGAAAGAAACTGAGGAAGACACAAAAAGATGGAAAAACATTCCATGCTCATGGATTGGAAGAATAAACATTGTTAAAATGTCTATCCTGCCCAGAGCAATCTACACTTTCAGTGCCATCCCTATTAAAATACCATTGACATTTTTCAAGGAGCTGAAACAAGCAATCCTAAAATTTGTATGGAACAAGAAAAGACCCTGAATCGCCAAGGGAATGTTGAAAAAGAAAAACAAAGCTGGAGGCATCACTTGTCTGACTTCAGACTATATTACAAAGCTGTGATCACCAAGACAGCATGGTATTGGCACAAAAACAGACACATAGACCAATGGAACAGAATAGAGACTCCAGAAATAGACCCTCAACTCTATGGTCAACCAATCTTTGACACATCAGGAAAAAATATCCAATGGTAAGAGATGGTTTTAAGAAGAGTGATCAGCAATGTCAAATTTCAAGTAAGAAAAGGACAAAATATATAATCAGCTCAGGAAGTAGACAGGCAGTGGTCACTTTGGATAAAATCATTTCAGATGGATGGTTGGGGTAGAAATGGGTTAAAGAGTGAGTGTAAAATTGGGAAGGAGTATCATGAAAGCAAACCACTTATTTTCAGAATCCGGAGAGGAAGGAAATACGGGTTCATCACCCATATTGAGATTTTGTTCTAAAGAAAGTTTTCTTTTGAAAATAGGAATGAAGTGTTCATGGGTATAGACTGAGAGGAAGGAGGTAGGGAAAAAGAAAAATTAAAGATAAGGACAGTTAAGGAAAATTGGTGAGTTCAGTTCCTGAAACTGATAGGAGGAAGTGAAATCCATGGCACATGTGTAGGAGTTAGGTTTGGTCAGTGATGGAATCCCCCTCTTCAGAGGCAAAAATAAAGAGGTAAATGTCATTGTTTTAAATATTCATGAATGATACCACAATAACCTTTTATTTATTAAGGAATAAGTAAGAAAGATTGCCACACAGCAAGGACAGGCTTTAATAAAAAACCAATATGGGTGCCGTATGGTTCCTTAAAGACATTTGAGAAGTAGATGACTTATTTAGAATTATAACACTGAATCAAGATGTATACACTTGTCATCATCTAGGTGCTTGGTGGGGTATTATTTGTTAATAAAATTATAGAATTTTAAAAAAGGAAGGGACCAGTTTAAGCAATGCCTTAGATTGGCAACTATGACCATAAACATAAAGTTTTATTAAAGAAAATTGCCCTAAGTGATTCCAGATACTGAGATGACCTTGTTCTGTACCAGTGATCCCAATAACTCAGGCCTCAGCTGTCTGGACTGAGGAGAGCATCCAACTCTAAAGCAGCCAAACTACAGGCTGTCTGGTGGTCCAGTGGCCTAGAGGTCCTAGTGGTCCTAATGGCCTATGAGAACATTGTCCATCAGGGATGATAGTGGTGGATTGAATCAATTTAATTTCCTTCAGGTACTTGGAGTAGGAAACAAAAGGAAAGAGCAAGGAAATTGTTAGTGACAGCAGAAGCTGAAAGATATACAAAGAGAAGTTGCATAAGAGAGGCCCTGAGGCAACTTCAATATCAGGGACTTATGGATGAGAGGAAGCTAAGAATAAGGAGCTGGAAAACATACAGAGAAGAGGGTAAAGTCAATGGAATTCTAAATGCTTGGCCCAAGATCACAAATTTGGTGACTAGGAAAATCTGAATTAGAGCACTATTTAGCTTTTTTCTTTGTTTCTGTAACAAATGAATGCCTTCCACTATCCTGCAGTGCCTTCCAAATCTGGCTGTGAATTAGAATCAACTGAAAAGCTTTTGAAAAATACATTGCTGATCCTTGGGCCTCACTTCTGGAAATTCTTTTCCACCAACTCTGGCTATAACCTTTGGGTCTGTAGTTTTGACAGGCTCTGCAGGTAATTCAAATGTGGGAGGTCAACTGACCTGTGTCTGGGTATCACTTTTCCAGGACATCTCTCCTTGCCCAAGTGTTGTTAGTTACTCATTTTAAATTCAGGTCCAGGAACACTTCACTGTTACTATGGTAACAGAGCAAGCATTAATAGGAATATTTATATTACTAAATTGGAAATGAAGGGAATTGTATTACTGGTGTAGCAATTTACTTTTTCCTGGGTTGGCACCAAACCTAGAAGCTCCTGTTTAGAAAGCCGATCATGCATTCCTTCCCCTGACTCTAGGAGAATGACTAAGGCTGAGTTTCATTGTGTTTTTGTGATTTTTCACATCTTTGTAAGCATAACTGTACATAGAGAAGTATTTTTCAGAAGTGCCCTCCAAAGAATGAAGTCTTAATATAATTACTTTGAAATTCTTGGTAAATATGTGGGGCACATCAGAAGATGGCCTGTGTATATGGAATAGATGTTTGAAGAATGGAAACTTTTTTTAAAAAAAACACGGTACCCTGTATCTTTTATTCATTTTTAAATTTTTATTTGTTTTAAAGATTTATTTATTTATTTTAGAGGTGGGGCAAGGGGGAGGGGCAGAGGGAAAGGGAGAGAGACTCTTAGGCAGACTCCCCTCTGAGCCCAGAGCCCAACATGGGGCCAGATCTCATGACCATTAGATCATGACCTGAGTCGAAATCAAGAGTGAAATGCTGAATGGGCTGTGCCACCCAGGTGCCCCCTATTTTTTTTAACTGGACTCCATGCCAGATGTGGAGCCTAATTTGGGGCTTAAACTTATGACCCTAAGATCAAGACCTGAGCTAAAATCAAGTCAGTCACTTAACCAACTGAGCCACCTAGGCACCCCTATCCTGTTTCTTTTATATCTGCATACATATAGAGCACAGTCAGAACTCAGTAAATCTCTCATTGATTGATTGATTGATTAGGACCTTAGGTCAAAGTCATGGTAGTCTTTTATTTTCATCTCTTTTCCACCATTATCCTTCACTCTTCCTTCACTTCCAGATAAAGTAGAAATCAGTAAACCTATATCTTATAATTTGGAGGCCTTCAAGTCCTCCAAGTAAAGCATGCCTTCTCAATGGAGGTGATTATCACTTCCAAAGAGGTAAATACTAGTTCTTGGTGGGGTAAAAAAATCTTAGATATTATAATGATCTGTGACCCTCCAAAGGGTCACACAGTACATAAACAGATATACAGTGAATCTCTGTGGTATTCAAATTTCATGGTGTGGGGAGGTTATTCGGAAAAATATGTCTAAAAAGTCTGTATAGGTGAGGAATGGTAATCAAAAAAAGGCTGAGAAATACTCTTTTAAGGACTACAAAGTCCTGGCCACCTAGCATCTAGGCTTTGCCTCCATGCACAAACAGATTGCTGTGAGGAGTTTCAGTGGTGAATTGGCAGAGTGAATCAGTCAGGAGAGCTGGCTCCCTGGCCAGCCATTAAAGACTCCCTAGGTAGGATCACATTAGCAGCCAAATGCTCTGTTTAAGGAGTACTTGAAGAGTTAGCACTCTTCAGAGAAGACTGAAGTATTTACTATAATGAACAGGATTTCAAGGGATAGCTGGGCATTTATAGATGGAGACCCCTCGTTCACTTCTACAAGAGGAAATGGGAATCAACAGATACTAATGGAGGTCTTATAGTAGTAGAAGAGCCAACTGGTGAATGAGTTATTCAAAATGTTATGTACCCAGAGATGCCTCAAGAAATGGAAGAGAGATGAAAACTTATAAGTAAATTAGCCCATACATCATGATTTAGTTGAATATGTTAAGTCAAAAAGTCATTAATGCAGCAGAAATAATGCATATAGATGGTGTTTGGAATCATTTCTATAGAAAAAAAAGGGGGAAAGGAAAAAATTCCAAAGGAGTATTTATTTGATTATTCAGGTAACTATATGATCTAGAGTTAAGTGAACATTTCTGTCATATTAGGACTTTTTGTATTCAGGACTAAACCAGTTGTGTTGATATGAACAATGCATTAAATTCAAGTTATAATTACTTCATAATACAGGGAAACTTTGGGAAAAATAAAAAGAAATTAAAGATTAAGTTACAAATATATTTAAGTTTCTCAAAATATGTTAGTATAGACTCAGAACTTCACATTAATCTCCTACAACAGATTATTTCCCTTCATGCATCTCCCATATGTTATTGGTAAATATCTTTGACCTATTGAACAAGTATAACTCTGGTATGCTGAATTCTCAGAAAACAATTTATTAGTGCATCATAACTGTAAACTATTGCATTTACAATATACTATTTATTACATAGTTTACTTAAATTATTGTATTCATAGTACAGTACATGCTGTATTAATCTTGCCTTTCACATTGTGACGTAAAGAGATCTTGGCATTATCATTAGAGCAGACTCCAAAAACATCCAACAATGCAGCAGGGCTTCTAGACTGAATGTCTTAATATGTTCCATTTTTTATCCCATATCCTTGTATCACTCTGCCTGCTACTGACCTCTGCAGACTATCTCAGTAGGCTCCCTTGTCCTTTGGCTTCCCATTTGGCCAGTGAGAGGCACCTGCATGAAATAAGAAGGTGGGAAGAATAGGAGGGGGTGTTTATCACCTGGCTTCCTCTCTTTCTGGCCACCAGGAGTTTACTGCTTCTCTTTAACTGAAGGCCATAGCTGAACCTATATAGATACTCTCCCCAGCTTATGCAAAGCTCCAGCTTGGGATACTATTGTATGCTATTCAAGATAAATTGAGGTGCCCATTAACTGTGAAGAAGGGCTGTTGGTAATGCAAACTTTTTACCTTCAATTTGAGATAATCAGAATAAACAATGGATATTTTGGAAGGTACTAGCAAAACACTAGATCCCAGAGACCTTTGCTTTTATTACTAAGAAAGGTAACAAAATTAATTTCCTGTGGAGACTGTATCATTTTTATTACTTATTTTAAGCCAGAATTAATAATTTAGACTCGTTCAGAATATCCTTAAAAATGCCTCAGACTTGTTGAGGACTTATATAGCAATCTTCATATCTACCTGTCAGTGGGTAAATTTTCAAATATAGAAAATTCAGGTAAAAGCTTATTTGCATACATAGAGAGCTCTAAAGCTAACAGACTATTGCTAATTCAGGCTTGCTGTGTTATCTTGGAAAAGTATATGTGAGACTACCACTGACTGTGCCTGCCGCTGAGAAATATTAAGCAATAAATATCAGAGCAAAGGAAACTTAGAAAATTGTCATCACTTCACATTTAGAAATCCTTTAACTCAGGTTTGTTTCATAGGGAACTGGGAACACTAGGTTATCTCTTTATGTCCCCCCTTTTTTGTAATCTGGTTCATCTGAAACTATTGGCTGAATATATTCTAAATGTCAGCATTATTACTCTTCTTTTTTGCAAAGGAAAATTAAATATACATTTTTGTCTGTAGTTAGGAGTGTACTTTGTTGACATCCTCTAAACATCTTATTACAGAAACCTCTGTAAAAAGGTTCTTGGCACAAAGACAGATGTATCAGACAGATGTACCTCTTACTTGCACTGGAATTCCTCTAGGGTCATATATGTTTACATAAGGCAGATGGCTTAATAATTACTTCTGAAGAGATTATGAAGACCAGCTATTCAAGGTCAGTAGGGGTGCTGGAAATTTCCATATTGATGAATACATTCCATACTAGAGATATGGACAGAGGGAGTGATTGTCCTTATTTGGTCCCCCACCCCCAGCTGGGCCTTGCTCCCTGTGGACACTTGATGAATATTAATTGAGGTAGAAATTAATTGGAGCAGTGAACTCCCAATGAGGGAGAAGGACAGGACTGAGGGCATGTTATTAATTGACATGTGATGGGTTTTCCTTTTTCCCTCGAACCCTAGAAGAAATATAGATTCAAGATCTGGTCGTTTTCCCCTACTGGCAGCTCCATCTGGCAGCCGCATAAAGAAGTATGTAATGCAACCTTGTGTTTTGTAGTGTTACAGAATCTGGCACTGGGTTTCCATGGGGGTTATTCAGTGGAGAAGCCCTCCAAGTGGACTCCTGCAGCTAGAGTGGCGAAGAGCCTTTGCTAATCTTTTTTGTCTCTATGGGTTTAGTCCTTGGAATTACGGGACCGAGCCACAGCTTGGCATGCAAAAGCCATAATAATGATGATTTCATCTTAGGCTGTTTGTAGAACTCTGACTCCCCTGTGGAGTATGAGAGTTAGGGGAAAGACAGGTTATATAACAGGGAGAAGTAAACACAGATTGGCTGGCTGTGTAGTGTCTGGGGTTTTCATTGGTACAAGTAGAAAAATATTTATTCTGTGAAGAAAAGCAAGAGAGGCATTTTCATTTATATCATTTTGACAGTTTGTGCTGAGGTCTTTTCTAACACTCAAACTATGATACTGCCAGAGTTTTTTCTCCCAAGGGCAGAAAGCATTATATACACACTCTTTCCCTCTCCCTGTCACCTCCCCCTACTCTCAACTGCTTGGGTATATTTTGTAATATATATGTTTCCATAGGGTTCTTATTTTATAGTTGATTTTTTGTCTTATTCTATATTTCACATGTTAATATCTTGGACAATTCTTAAGCATGTCTTATAGCTATTTATTAATACATTATATATCCCAGCTGACCCTGGCTGAATATGTTGAAACACGTAGAATCACTTAACTGCCTGTTTTGTGATGATTCCAGTAAGGCATTTAATGCTTCAACCTCACCCTCATCCTGTGCTGTTATTACACAATAATGAAACAAAGTTTGACACATCAAAGGTACAGAAAAATCTTAATTTAAGTATTATTATCCAGGTTTATTAATAATATATATACTTTATTATTTTCTTAAAAGTTAAGAAAAAAGAAAGATGGAAATATTTTAATTCATTCAGTCACATGGATCATTCAAGTGAAAAACCTCTGTCTTGGAGGTGACAAAGCACTTTCAGACCACAAGATAATCAAAAGGACCCTGAAATATCAGTGATTTACCAAGTTGTCCTAAGAACACTCAGATTTGTCATAATGGTTGGCTTTACAGACAGGGAGAATATGGTTACTGGAGAATCTGAGACTTGATTTCACGTTAAGGCAATTTACTTTTTTTTTTTAAATTTTATTTATTTATTTGAGAGAGAAAGTGAACACAAGTAGGGCAGGGAGGACCAGAGGGAGAGGGAGAAGCAGACTCCCCACTGAGCAGGGAGCCCAACACGGGACTCAATCCCAAGACCCTGGGATCATAACCTGAGCTGAAGGCAGACACTTAACCAACTGAGCTGCCCACACACCACGGTGTTGAGGCAATTTACTTTGAAGGAATCAGAACTGAAGTGAGGTGAGCCTGTTCTCAAGCATCAGATACTTTAATAGCTCCTCTTCACCTCTCTCAGATACATGGGGCATATTTTAAAAAGGAGTTCATGAAAAATTAACAAGCAAAGAATCCCAACTCTGCCTGTCCTCCCTTATTTGAAACCAAGCACAGCTACACCAGGACAGTGCTCCCAATCTCTTTTCATTGTGGATGGCTGTGCAGTATGTAGTAATTCAGTTCTGAATAGAACATATAGTTTAGCTTTCATTGGAAATCAGTTTGCTTCCTGCTTTGGAATAATATTAAGTTGTGTTTTCCCTATCTGTGCCTATGAGTATAGACCAACAAAGGATTCAGTGGAAGAGCTTTCAGAGATTTTATTCAAATAGATCTTATATATGTTGGGGGCACATTTAAAGCTTATATAAAACTTAGTAAATTAGTGTAATTGCCAATGTTGTACATTTCTAATCCTTAAGGATGGATATGCATAGACAGATATAATGTATATCTCCACACAGATATTTCACAGGCATCTCTGACTCAACATGTTCCAAACTGAGCTCATTACCGCACCTTTCTCCAAGCAAACCTATAATCTTTAATGTTACCACCATTTATCTAGTTAGCTAATATGAATATTGAGAATTATTTCAAGATCCTTTCTTTCCCTTACTGATTGTGCTGAGACTTCTAGATGTTTTCCAAAATCCGTTTCTTTTTCTTCCTGGGTATGGAGCTATACTACATTTCCCAGCCTCCACTACAGTAAGATGTGGCCATGGTATGATGTACTAGTGAATAGAATGTGTGTAAAAGTGTTATGAGCCATTTCCTGAACAAAGTTATTAAAATGAATGTGTTGTGTCCCCCCCTTCACACTCTGTTTTCCTTTGTGCTATCATGAAGTTCTGGATAGCGGAACCAAAAAATAGAAGGAGCCCAGATTCCTGAATCACCAAACGAAGGAGAGTCTCTAGCTGTCAAGGAACATCTTCCTTGGACAGTAATGTGAGCAAGAAATGAACTTTTATGTTGTTTGAACCATTATATATATTCAGGTCCATTATTTACTACAGCTTAGCCTACCTAATGAATGCATTACTCTTCCAAAGTTAGTCATTTCTGTCTTGTAGAGAGATCTCAAATTCTTCCCATCACCTTCAGCTCAGCTACCCTTTCTTTTATCCAGGTTCTCATTCTCCTTAGGCAAAGGCTCTGCAATGGTCCCAAATTAGCTTCTTAGCCTGCATTTGGTCTTATTTCCCTCCAAAGCATTATCCCAAACTATGTCAATAATTGTCTTTCCACAATATTAAATGGGAATAGATTTTGGGCTTGAAAACTATTCGTTAATCCTCATCATCTATATTAAAAATTCTATACTCTTGGCACAGCACTGAAGACTCTTTGTAGTCTGTTCCTTGACATTTCTTCTGGTCATACCTCTTGCCTAACCACCACCCTGTAGCCTGGGATCTGCCTTCACTGATCTGCTTTCAGTTCCAGGAAGATGCTCATGCTGCCCTTTCTCCCCAGAATGCCCCCTTTCCCTCTGCTTGATATTTTAGTTAGGGGCAGCTCATAGAATACCTCACGGCTTCCACTCCCAAGGAAGAAGGGAATTGTTACCATCATTCAGGTATATAAATATCCCTTAGTAGTTCTTTTTGAGCTCCTTCAAACTGAAACTCCATTCACATAAAATGCTTAGTGAGTAATGAAAGTTGTATTAAGGACTTCAGAGGGGAGTGTTAAGAGAGGGTTTTTAGTTTACAACACACTGAGGATATTTAAGTAAGTCTCCATTCAATGCTTTGATTCTTTCAAAAATCTTTCTTCAGTTATTTCAACAGTCAGAGGCCTTATCTCCTTGATCTTTCTCTCAGGCAATCCCCAAAGTTATTCTTACTTAATATGCAGTGACCCTTTCTCATTTCTGATGAAACTTGAGCAATCTGAGAATGACTTCTACCTCACAGTGAGCTTAGCAAAGCCCCTTTTAATAAAACTGTTCTTTTCCTACAAAGATGTTCTCATAGCACCTGCTAATGAGATAAAATGTTTTCTCACATAATTTATATATGTTGTTCAAGTTCAATGACACAAACTGAGACATGTGCAGAGAATGGGACTTTAGTGGGAATAATATGAAATAGAACACTGTTGGGACAAACCTTCTTATTGTTCTTCCTCTCAGGAGCATCAAAAGTAGCCCCATCAATTTCTCTCTCTCTCTCTCTTTTTCTTCCACTACTTCTATGGCTTGTATTACTACTATCTCCAGTATTAGCAATTGCTAATATTTAATGAGCTCTTACAATATGGTAGGCATTCTTCTAAGTCATTTATATCTTTTAATATGTATTTGTTGATTTTTTGCCTTTCCTAACATTTCTCTTTGGGGGGAACTAGACCATAAGATAAATTAAATAAACTGAAAACTCTCCCACAACATAACAGTTGGAAAATCTGGATAAACTATTAACAAACATCCTTAGAGTCATAGCTGAGATTGCAGGTAAGTAAAGGAAACCCTTGGGCCTCAAAAATGAAGGGGAAATGGAAAACCAGAGTATCAGTGAGTGGGCCCTCTAAAGTGTATAGTATATAACCCTAAAGGATAACCTACATGATCCCCCCAAATTTTTCAGCAGGATTATGTCCCAGCCACCCACAGTGGTAACTTGCTCAATAATGTACCCTTTAGTGGTTTTTTTAATTCCTTTTCCTATCTCCCCTCTCTCTTACTGAGCATTCTAGAATCACTTCTCAAATAAACTACTTGCATTCAGATTCTTTACTTGGGCTCTGCTTCTGAGAGAGTCCAAACTAAGACAGGCCTTCACTCATCTGTTCATTTTCAGCATATTGTGATAACTTGTACTTTAAATGTGCTCTAATTTCTATTACATTAACGAATCATAATCAAGGTGACCCTCACAAAATCGACAAATAGCTTAAAAGATTTCTGTGAAGAGTAACAACAAGAATTTAAGCACAAATGAACAAAAAGAAAATTCTTAAGAATTAAATGTGATGACAATCTAATCAGTTTTGCCTGAAAGTCAACCCCTAAATTTATGTGATGGACTATTTGAAACATAGATTTAGGTATACGCACTTTGGTGATATATAATGTATATGGAGGTTTGGTAAGGGAAAGGGTGTTGGCATCCAAGCCACTTGTCTGCTATCTTGCTTCTGTACCCTGAAGTGAGGGCTGCCATTTATGGTGTCCTAATCACAACTGAAGGTTGTTAGCTCTCTTATTCAAAGTAGTGGTTTGGAGGACAATGGAAGGACACCAAAGATCATACTACTTTTGAGAAGCCAACAGCACAAAAGTGAATGAAGAGAGCAAATAAGTCTGTAGTAGAATCAAGTAATTCAGAGAAGAGAAATTTTTAAAAAATTCTAATGAGTTATCTTCAGAGACATTTGAGAAGAGGTTGTATATACAAAATAAAATTCACCTGCTAAGAGAAAAGAGTAATCAGTGTATGAATAAGAGAGACATAGAGGTTAAAAATATTATTGCCAAAACTATAAAATGAATAAAAAGACTGGAATAAAATAATAAATCTTCTGTAACATAAAAGAGAAAGACAAAGTTCTTGGAAATCTTATGTTTTTTTCTGTAATTTTTTTCCCCTCATACCTTCCTTATTTCCAGGAATTTAGCGTGGTTCAATCTTCTCAATCTTTTTCTTTTTCTTATATTTTTACTTTCTTTCAAAGTTTACCCCGTAAACTACCTGAATCAAACCCACTGTCAGTAGTTTTGATAAATTCAGATTCCTTGGCTATATCCCAGAACTTTTTAGTGTGAGTCCCAGTAATTTTTTTTTTAAGCAAGCAGTAAGCTTTTCAGGTAGTTTTTGTGTACACAGCAATTTGAGAACTACTGATTTATAGTAAGGGAAGTAACAAACAGATTAATATAAAAACTGCCCATTACAGTTGGAGATTATGATTGGGAGTGGCACAAAGGTGGGAAGAAGAAACATGATGATTTCCTTTTATTTCCCTCTCTATGGTTTGAATTTGTATTCCCATATGTAAATATTATATTTGTAATTTTAAAAAGTAAGGCAGGATGGAGTTTGCCACTGTCCTTACTAAACCCCTTCAGTTCATCCCTAGATTACTAGGAGACATGAGGAGGACTTTAGGAGGCCCAGTATATGTTCTTCACTCCTGACTAAGTTATCTTCGGAGTCTGGGTGCTCCCTACTATTAATGATAATATTTGTAACCCCTTAGATATCTCTTAGTTATGTCTATAATGTCTGGGATGGCATGCACATACAGTTCACTGTTAAAAATTAAAAATTGGGGCAGGGAGAGAGAAAGTTACAAAATTATCTTTCATATACAATGAGTGTAGAGGCTGGGATAAAACAATTTTGTACTGTTACCATAAAGTCCTAAGAGTCCACACAAAGTTACCCTTATATCTGTCTCCTCTGCCCCTTTTCTCCTGCCCCAAGTCCCCTCAATTTCTCTACCTGCCTGCCCTCCCACCGTATATTTATTTCAGTCCTCACAAGTAACTTCAGATTTTTCCAGTCCTGTGTATCTCTGGAGAAGGACTTTAATTTCTTTCTGTTCTTTAGAGCAAAACACAAGAAAAACACCTGTTTTTTTTTTTTCTTTTAATATTGACTTTATCTCATCTTCCAATTTCTATGTCTTACCTCACTAATATGGTTTCTGCTTCCTTACTTCAGTTTACTAAAGTTCCCATCCCATCATCTATTGTAACAGTAAGAGGTTCCATGTGTTGAGTGTGGATTCTCTGCCAGATGATGTTCCAAAGCTTTATAGGCATTATTGTCCTTAATCCTCACATCAGACTTAAGAAGTAGAGGTGTCAGTTTCATCTTATAGATGAGGTAACTGAGTATTAGAGAGGTTTAGCGACCTGAACTAAATGATTGAAATCCAAGTCTGTCAGTAGAACCCAAGTTCTTAACTTCAACAACATTTTCCTCCCTAATTAGTCCCTATTAGGCAGCCATGCCTGTAGTCATCCCCATTCAAGATTTTATATTACAGAGATGTATGTGTCTCAAGACCAGCATCATTCTGGAGCTTGAAATGCCTGCATGAAGGCATCCCTTTATTAGAGTGAAAGAGTGGGAGTCCTTTTTTCCCTCCCCAAAATGAGGAGTTATAGAAACATATTGTAGCAAATACTGCAAATTTCAAGGGATGTGGGTCTGGTGAGGTAGTTTGAGAAGGAATTTTGGATTCAGACAGTCTTAAATTTAAATCCCAGCTTCACCACTATTAGCTCTTGACCCCCAGCAAGTAGTATGAGCTACCTAAATTCCCTGCATCTCATGTGAAAAGAGAGGCCATACTGTTATGTTTAACATAAGGAACTCTTGCAAGGTAAAGTCCGGTAAAGCTCTTGGATGGTGCTTGCTAAATGGTAGTTGTTGCTTTTATTAGAATTATCATCTTTGTCATCATCATCACAATTACCATTGTTAATTAAGTAGCATTTTTTTTAAGATTTATTTATTTGAGAGAGTGAGAATGAGAGAGAGTACATGAGAGGGGAGAGGGTCAGAGGGAGAAGCAGGCTCCCTGCAGAGCAGGGAGCCCGATGCGGGACTCAATCCCAGGACTCCAGGATCATGACCTGAGCCGAAGGCAGTCGCTTAACCAACTGAGCCACCCAGGTGCCCTAAGTAGCATTTTTTTCTTTTTAACAGTTTTATTGAGATATAATTCACACACCATAGAATTTACCCATTCAATGGTTTTTCATATATTACATTATTAATATTTTTAAACTGTAGTAAAAATTTATGTATAATATAAAAATTGAAATTTTAACCATTTTTACATGTACAATTGAGTTGTATAAATTATATTTACAGTTGTGCAACCTTTACCATGATCTATTTCCAAGGGTTTTTTATCACTCCAAAGAGAAACTCTGAAATTATTAAGCAATAACTCCCTATTTTCTTCCATCTCCTGTTAACCTTAATCTAATTTCTGCCTCTATGAATTTGCCTAGTCTAGATACCTCATATAGTGGACTCATGCAGTATTTCTCCTTTTGTTTCAGCTTGTTTCACTTAACATAATGTTTTTGAGGTTTATCTATGTTGTAACATGTATTAGTACTTCATTCCTTTCCAAGGCTGAATAATATTCCATTGTATGGATATACTACATTTTGTTTATCTATTCATCTGTTGGTGAACATTTGGTTGTTTCTATTGTTGATAATGTTGCAGTGAATATTAGTGTATAAGTATCTTTTTTAGTCCCTGCTTTTAAATCCTTTGGGTTTATACACAGGAGTGGAATTGCTGGGTTATATGGTAATTCTATGTTTAGCTTTTTGAAGACCTACCCAACAGTTTTTCATAGTATCTGCACCATTTTATATTTCCACCAGAAATATACAAGGGTTCCAATTTCTCCACATCCTCTCCCATACTCGTTATTTTCTATTGTTTTTATTATAGCCATCATCATGGATGTGAAGTGGTTCAGAAGCAACTTTCTATTTCAGGATTTCTCATGAATGTGAGATGCAACCTAGACACTAGACAAGGTGATGGAACATACTTTTGGATACTGTGCTCAATCCTTAGCTCTGAAGAGACTGTTGGTGGAATTTTCCTATAATCTCTGGACAAAAAAAGACAAACTTTCTGCATCTTCAAGATGCTTGGAGAGTAATTTTGTTGCCAAGAAGTTGCCTTAATTTGCAAGGTTTTCAGTAGGCTATATGTATTTACAAGGAAACATCACAGCAGACAATTAAACAAGCTTTTACAAATGAGGTCCAAACAGTAACACAATAAGTAGTCACATTTTAAAAAATTGACTTAAGACACTGGTTACAGGTTTGTCGAATTGGAAACTAAAACATATGATTCCTGTAGAGACAAGATTGTGCTAATAGTGGCTGGAAGAATACCTGAAGCAACATCAAAATGAACCATTACTTATTTAATAGGGTTTCAAAAATCTAGCAAAAAAATAAAATATGTTTGTGTGCTATCAGATGGAACATGAGTTTTTTCTTATTTTCTTTTACATTCAGATATTATTCTTTGTAACGCTGAGGGTACATGCCACTCTGGGTGGATATATTGGGCTGACTTCATGTCAAATCATTGTTTCTCTGCCCCTTGGCACAGAGAAAGTGGAAAAGAGTGATTTGGGGTGTACTTGAACTGAAACAAGGATAGTCACTACAGCCATAACAGTTGTGACATTTTCTTTCTTTTTTCTTTTTTTTTAAATTGAAGTGTAGTTGACATACAGTATAGACATTTTCTTGTCTACCAATATGGCGTGAACTAAGAACACCTCCCTAGTGATTTCTAGCAGCACTGGCAAAATACCTACTTTTGTGATGTGAGGTTTTTATTTTTTCTAAGTACTTGGCTACTATTAGACTTACATTCACAAACATTTAATACACACACAATACTATGTAAAGCCTTATGAGTAGACATAACTCCAGTAAACAGGAGAGTTTATGTAGAGTTTGTATAGAGCTAGTATCTTGATTTGGGAGGTGGTACAGACTAGTTTTTTGGTTTTTTTTTTTAGCACCAACTTAGGACCTAAAGAAATGTGGCTCTACCATTTAACTGTATGACTGAGAAAGACTGAATTTCTCTGAGTCTCAGTTGCATTACAGAGAGTATGACATTTACCTCATAATATGATTGTGAGGATTTCATGAGTATCTGTAATGTGCTTAGTATTATGCCTCAAAAATCCCCTAAGTGCTCAATAATGATAAATAATGTTTGTGAACTCTTATCATCATGGTTCCATAAACAGTACATATTATCATAATTTTATATGTGTGGGAAATAATTGTCAAATATCTTCCTAGTAGATACAACTATGATACTGTTTTATGTAAGTATAAAACAAATATAATGATAGATGTAGTTATGGCAAACTTAGAGTAATAATTTATTACTATGGAGAGACTAGAGAGGAAGAAATATTTCATTCCAATAAGCCAAGAGCCACCCAAAGATGGAATGAACCAACTCTGGAATCTAAGCATTCTCTGGAATGATTTTAAGTATAGGCAATGACCAGTTGTGGAAGATATTTAAACCTAAATGACTGCCAAGTTCTACTCAAACTTGAGAGTCAATACTTCATTTCCATTTCCACTAATCCCTTGATATCAACAATGGCCTCCCATCATTCATCAACACAACAGAAGGTTCAGAAAACCTCACCCAAAACCTTTCTTTAGAATAGCTGCAGAAAGAACTAGACTCAATTTTGTTCTAATTGGTGGAGAGTAGACTCCCTTGGGCTCTTTGAATGTCAGGTATAACTTGATCTGTTTCCTTTCTATTGAAAATGGGTTGTGTTTACCACCTTTTCTAAGCTGAGGTTTCTCAACCCTTGATAGATAGATGAAATATGGTTCTACTGCAAGGAAATGAGGCAAGAACACCCACACAATAATCATTCCTCTCTTTATATCCTGGCTGAAATAAGCCAAAAAACAAGAAGCAACATATCAAGCTGAAAATCTTTCAAGGATAAGCCACCTTGGGGGCTGTGCTATCCTTCCTCATTTTGCCACAGACAGAATGGCTGATGTAATAATAATTTGCAGTTAGATTAAGAAGTGCAGAGATGCATCAAAATATTAACACAAAGCTAATTAACTTTTAGGAGCTTTATGGTTTCAGAGGAAGGTATAATTTTCATTATCATAGGCAAAAAAATCAGTTACTGTTTTGGCTAACTTATTTCAGGATTTCTTTTTAGGTCCCTTATTAGAACCAATGTTTTTAGAGCATCTTAGTTTTTGTTTATTGAATTATTTTGTGGGCACTGTGTCCAAAAGGATAACATGTAGCCCTGATCCTCAGAATCTTACAAGTAATCTAGTGCTTATGAATCAAGGGAGTGTAGATATACAATCTAGGTTTTACTTTTGAAGTGCTACATACTCTCTGTGTAACCTTGAATAATGTTCTTTACTTCTCTGAGCTTCAGTTTTCTCATCTTCAACATTGGGATAATAAAACCTATTTAACTAGGGCTGCTGTAAGGATTAAAGAGATAGCATATGTAAAGATGAGACAGTATATGAAATCTCACATGTGTGGTCTTTAGGTACTACATCATCTATTAGTGAGCAAATTATTTCACTTTATTTGACTCAGTTTCCTCATCTATAAAATGGTGATAATGTACTAGCTACACAAGGTTATTATAAATTAAGTAATATATGTATAGAGTTTAAAACAGTGCCTCAATATAGTATATGCTCAATAAAGGCTGGCTATTATTGCCATTGTTATTATAATTATCATTACCACTACTACTGGAGTTTCTGAGAAATAAGTTGTCCAGAATGGTCAAGAAGTAGGGCTTGAGGTGGTTCTTGAAAGATGGAAAATTTTTGATTTACTTAGAAAGGAAAAGGTGATGGGAGAAAAAATGAGTAAAAATGCATAGATATAGGGGTGCCTGGGTGGCTCAGTCAGTTAAGCAGCTGCCTTCAGCTCAGGAGCCCCAAGTCAGGCTCCCTGCTCCATGGGGAACCTGCTTCTCCCTCTCCCTTTGCCTGCCACTCCCCTTCCTTTGTGTGCTCTCTCTCTCGCTCGCTGTCAAATAAATAAATAAAATCTTTAAAAAAGATGCATAGATATAAATGGACATAGCCATTTGTGGGAGTAGCATGATTAGAGAAGTCAAGATGTCTTGGTGGGAAACAATGTCAGGTCATTAATTTTGGGCTTGATAATAGAGGCTTAATTATCAAGATGCTGACTCTAGTTCTAATTTTACATGTCCTTTCTGTTCAAGTGCTCCCCATTCCTAATTCAATTCAGTACTCAGAGTCTTAATTCCCATGCTCAGAATATAATTTGACTGGTTGGCTCAGCCTGGACCATGTGTCCATCTGTGGCCTAATCATCTGTGGCCGTGGGTTTGAGTCATGAGGCATGTTAAGTTGAGGATTAAGAAGTAAGGCAATGATTACCAAAGGAGACTATCATTTTGCTTATATATCTGGGTTGGGGGTGAGGCAGGCCAACATGACCTATGAACAACTTGGGTAGACTGTCTTATTCATCATAGTCTTCCAGTGTTTTGTACATAGTAAACACCCAAACAAATGTTTATTACATTAAGTAGATACTTAAAAAGAAGGAATATATTTAGAAATTCTTCATCTCCCTACTCAACTTCATAGCAAAGATATACAGTCCAGCCTCTGTATTGGTGTCAAACTGAAAACAAATGTCACTTAAACTGCTTGAGTGATCAAAAAAGACCAGGCCAAGTCTAAAAATGTTTTAAAATTACTTTCTTCAAGGGAGCGATCTATATAGTTTGTTAAGTTCCAACTTTCAAATTTGTGGAGTATAGTCCTAAAAGGATATCCACAGTCAAGATTTTCTATAGGAGTCACACTAAGGCATAAGAGACATTCATCTAGGGGGCGGAGCAAGATGGCGGAGGAGTAGGAGACCTGGATTTCATCTGGTCTCAGGAATTCAGCTGAATAGGGATCAAACCATTCTGAACACCTACAAACTCAACAGGAGATCGAAGAGAAGAATAGCAACAACTCTCTGAACAGAAATGCGACCACTTTCTGGAAGGGAGGACGTGCAGAGAAGTGAATCCAAGGCGATATTCGGGAGGATAGACAGCGGGGGAGGGGGCCTCCATCGGCCGCTTCTGGCAAGTGATAGAGCCGCGGAGCACAAAATCGGACCTTTTAGAAATAAGCTCCGCTGAGGGACGTCGCTCCAGTGGCTAAGCGGGGGGTGGAACCCTTGCGGGACAGTGTGGTCTCAGGACCCTCGGGGTCACAGAAAGACCGGGGGTGCCTGAGTGCAGCCGAACTCCCAGGTATTGGAGCGGGGAAGCCAGCTGCAGAGCCAGAGCCAAGGCGCAGACTTTCAGCTCGGGGTTGCCATAAACTGTGATCCACGGCCCAGTCGGGCCACTGCTCCTCTGGCAGGGAACCAACAAGCAGCAGAGCCGGGAAGACTCCCCTTCCTGCCTCCGGAGGAGCAGCACGGGAGCGCACCGCAGGGACTTCCTGGGTTTGGAGACTCCACAAGGGGTCAGGTGCCAGAGATAGAAACGCTTGGTCACAGGCCGGGTGAGCACGGAGTGCAGCCGGAGACCGGGGAGACGGGAGTGACTGCTTTTCTCTGGGGGTGCACTGAGGAGCGGGGCCATGAGTTCTCAGCTCCTCCAGGCAGAGATTGGGAGGCCACCATTTTCACCCTGGTCCGCCAAAGCTATACTGAGAGCTTGCAGAGAACAAAAGGCCTGAGAGCAAACCCGAGCAGCTTGGTTAGCCCGGACGGACAAGGGCGGGGCAATTCCGCCTCCAGCAAAGACATTTGGGAACCACGGCAACAGGCCCCTCCCCCAGAAGGTCAGCCCGAACAGCCAGCAAGCCAAGACCAAGTTTACCGATCAAGGAGAACGGGAGAACTCCAGCGCTAGGGGAATACTGCACATAGAATTCATGGCTTTTTTTACCATGAGTCATTAGTTTTTCAAAGTTAATTTTTTTAACTGTTTTTTTTTTAATTTCTCTTTTTCCCTTTTTCAACCAACATCTTATCAATCACTTTTTTAAAAAACATTTTTTATTTTTCATTTTTGGAGTCATATTTTATCCCTTCATAGTAGTTACCCTTATTTTTGGCATATATATATAAGTTGTTCTCTTTTTAAAATTTTGAGATACAGTTTCTTCGTTTTTTTTAAATTTGTTATTGTTATGTTAATCACCATATATTACATCATTAGTTTTTGATGTAGTATTCCATGATTCATTGTTTGTGCATAACACCCAGTGCTCCACGTAGAATGTGCCCTCTTTAATACCCATCACCAGGCTAACCCATCCCCCCACCCTCCTCCCCTCTAGAACCCTCAGTTTGTTTTTCAGAGTCCATCGTCTCTCATGGTTCATCTCCCCCTCTGACTTACTCCCCTTCATTCTTCCCCTCCTGCTATCTTCTTCTTTTTCTTTTTTTTTAACATATGTTGCATTATTTGTTTCAGAAGTACAGATCTGTGATTCAACAGTCTTGCACAATTCACAGCGCTCACCATAGCACATACCCTCCCCAATGTCTATCACCGAGCCACCCCATCCCTCCCACCCCCCACCACTCCAGCAACCCTCAGTTTGTTTCCTGAGATTAACAATTCCTCATATCAGTGAGGTCATATG
>NW_027397078.1:26899711-27012710 GCF_003265705.2 Callorhinus ursinus
AAAATAGGTCAACACCCCGACATCTAATACTAAAACTTCCGAGTCTCAGAGACAAAGAGAAAATCCTGAAAGCAGCTCGGGACAAGAGATATGTAACCTACAATGGTAGAAACATTAGATTGGCAACAGACCTATCCACAGAGACCTGGCAGGGCAGAAAGGACTGGCATGCTATCTTCAGAGCACTAAACGAGAAAAATATGCAGCCAAGAATACTATATCCAGCTAGGCTGTCATTGAAAATAGAAGGAGAGATAAAAAGCTTCCAGGACAAACAAAAACTAAAGGACTTTGCAAACACAAAACCAGCCCTCCAAGAAATATTGAAAGGGGTCCTCTAGGCAAAGAGAGAGCCTAAAAGCAGCAAAGATCAGAAAGGAACAGAGACAATATACAGTAACAGTCACCTTACAGGCAATACAATGGCACTAAATTCATACCTTTCAGTAGTTACTCTGAATGTAAATGGGCGAAATGCCCCAATCAAAAGACACAGGCTATCAGATTGGATTAAAAAACAAGACCCATCCATATGCTGTCTGCAGGAGATTCATTTTAGACCCAAAGACACCCCCAGATTGAAAGTGAGGGGGTGGAAAACCATTTACCATGCTAATGGACACCAAAAGAAAGCTGGGGTGGCAATCCTTATATCAGACAAATTAGATTTTAAAACAAAGACTGTAATAAGAGATGAAGAAGGACACTATATCCTACTTAAAGTGTCTATCCAACAAGAAGATCTAACAATTGTAAATATCTATGCCCCTAACATGGGAGCAGCCAACTATATAAGGCAATTAATAACAAAAGCGAAGAAACACATTGACAGCAATACAATAATAGTGGGGGATTTTAACACCCCCCTGACTGAAATGGACAGATCATCTAAGCAAAAGATCAACAAGGAAATAAAGACTTTAAATGAAACACTGGACCAAATGCACTTCACAGACACATTCAGAACATTCCATCCCAAAGCAACAGAATACACATTCTTCTCTAGTGCCCATGGAACATTCTCCAGAATAGATCACATCCTAGGTCACAAATCAGGTCTCAACCGGTACCAAAAGATTGGGATTATTCCCTGCATATTTTCAGACCACAATGCTTTGAAACTAGAACTGAATCACAAGAGGAAAGTCGGAAAGAACTCAAATACATGGAGGCTAAAGAGCATCCTACTAAAGGATGAATGGGTCAATCAGGAAATTAAAGAAGAATTAAAAGAATTCATGGAAACCAATGAAAATGAGAACACAAGTGTTCAAAATCTTTGGGATACAGCAAAGGCAGTCCTGAGAGGAAAGTATATAGCAATACAAGCCTTTCTCAAGAAACAAGAAAGGTCTCAAATACACAACCTAACCCTACACCTAAAGGAGCTGGAGAAAGAAGAGCAAATAAAGCCTAATCCCAGCAGGAGAAGAGAAATAATCAAGATCAGAGTAGAAATCAATGAACTAGAAACCAAAAGAACAGTAGAACAGATCAACGAAACTAGGAGCTGGTTCTTTGAAAGAATTAACAAGATTGATAAACCCCTGGCCAGACTTATCCAAAAGAAAAGAGAAATGACCCAAATCAACAAAATCATGAATGAAAGAGGAGAGATCACAACCAACACCAAAGAAATACAAACAATTCTAGGAACATATTATGAGCAACTCTATGCCAACAAATTAGATAACCTGGAAGAAATGGATGCATTCCTAGAGTTGTATCAACTACCAAAATTGAACCAGGAAGAAATAGAAAACCTGAACAGACCTCTAACCACTAAGGAAATGGAAGCAGTCATCAAAAATCTCCCAACAAACAAAAGCCCAGGGCCAGATGGCTTCCGAGGGGAATTCTATCAGACATTTAAAGAAGAATTAATACGTATTCTCCTGAAACTGTTCCAAAAAATAGAAATGGAAGGAAAACTTCCAAACTCATTTTATGAGGCCACCATTACCTTGATCCCAAAACCAGACAAAGACCCCATCAAAAAGAAGATTTATAGACCAATATCCTTGATGAACATGGATGCAAGAATTCTCACCAAAATACTAGCCAATAGGATCCAACAGTATATTAAAAGAATTATTCACCATGACCAAGTGGGATTTATCCCTGGGCTGCAAGGTTGGTTCAACATCTGCAAATCAATCAACGTGATACAATATATTAACAAAAGAAAGAACAAGAATCATATGATCCTCTCAATAGATGGAACCAAAAAGCTTTTGGCAAAGTACAGCATCCTTTCTTGATCAAAACTCTGCAGAGTATAGGGATAGAGGGTACATACCTCAATATCATAAAAGCCATCTATGAAAAATCTACAGCGAACATCATTCCCAATGGGGAAAAGCTGAGAGCTTTTCCCCTAAGGTCAGGAACACGGCAGGGATGTCCACTATCACCAGTGTTATTCAACATAGTGTTAGAAGTCCTAGCCCCAGCAATCAGACAACAAAAAGAAATCAAAGGCATCCAAATCGGCAAAGAGGAAGTCAAACTCTCACTCTTTGCAGATGATATGATACTGTATGTGGAAAACCCAAAAGACTCCACCCCAAAACTGCTAGTACTCATACAGGAATTCAGTAAAGTGGCAGGATATAAAATCAATGCACAGAAATCAGTGGCATCCCTATACACCAACAACAAGACAGAAGAGAGACAAATCAAGGAGTCGATCCCATTTACAATTGCACCCAAAACCATAAGATACCTAGGAATAAATTTCACCAAAGAGGCAAAGGATCTGTACTCAGAAAACTATAAAGTACTCATGAAAGAAATTGAGGAAGACACAAAGAAATGGAAAAACGTTCCATGCTCATGGACTGGAAGGACAAACATTGTGAAGATGTCAATGCTCCCTAGAGCAATCTACACATTCAATGCAATCCCCATCAAAATACCATCCACTTTTTTCAAAGAAGTGGAACAAATAATCCTAAAATTCGTATGGAACTAGAAGCGACCCCGAATAGCCAGAGGAATGTTGAAAAAGAAAAGCAAAGCTGGTGGCATCACAATTCCGGACTTCCAGCTCTAATACAAAGCTGTCATCATGAAGACAGTATGGTACTGGCACAAAAACAGACACATCGATCAATGGAACAGAATAGAGAGCCCAGAAATGGACCCTCAACTCTATGGTCAACTCATCTTTGACAAAGCAGGAAAGAATGTCCAATGGAAAAAAGACAGTCTGTTCAACAAATGGTGTTGGGAAAATTGGACAGCCACATGCAGAAGAATGAAACTGGACCATTTCCTTACACCACACACAAAAATAGACTCCAAATGTTTGAAAGACCTAAACGTGAGACAGGAGTCCATCCAAATCCTAGAGGAGAACACAGGCTGCAACCTCTTCGACCTCAGCCGCAGCAACTTCTTCCTAGAAACATCGCCAAAGGCAAGGGAAGCCAGGGCAAAAATGAAGTATTGGGATTTCATCAAGATAAACAGCTTTTTTTTTTTTAAAGATTTTATTTATTTATTTGAGAGAGAGAGAATGAGAGATAGAGAGCATGAGAGGGAAGAGGGTCAGAGGGAGAAGCAGACTCCCCGCTGAGCAGGGAGCCCGATGTGGGACTCGATCCCGGGACTCCAGGATCATGACCTGAGCCGAAGGCAGTCGCTTAACCAACTGAGCCACCCAGGCGCCCAAGATAAACAGCTTTTGCACAGCAAAAGAAACA
The DNA here is from genome assembly GCF_003265705.2 of Callorhinus ursinus. Taxonomy (NCBI): domain Eukaryota; kingdom Metazoa; phylum Chordata; class Mammalia; order Carnivora; family Otariidae; genus Callorhinus; species Callorhinus ursinus. The sequence goes on from NW_027397078.1 coordinate 26,903,419, forward strand.
GTCCACAAAACCAAAAGACAACCGACAGAATGGGAGAAAATATTTGCAAATGACATATCAGATAAAAGGCTAGTATCCAAAATTTATAAAGAAGTTATCCAACTCAACACCCAAAGAACAAATAATCCAATCAAGAAATGGGCAGAAGACATGAACAGACATTTTTCCAAAGAAGACATCCAAACGGCCAACAGACACATGAAAAAGTGCTCAACATCGCTCGGCATCAGGGAAATCCAAATCAAAACCTCTATGAGATACCACCTCACACCCGTCAGAATGGCTAAAATTAATAAGTCAGGAAACGATAGATGTTGGTGGGGATGCAGAGAAAGGGGAACCCTCCTATAATGTTGGTGGGAATGCAAGCTGGTGCAACCAGTCAGGAAAACAGTATGGAGGTTCCACAAACAGTTGAAAATAGAGCTACCATACGATCCAGCAATTGCCCTACTGGATATTTACCCCAAAGATACAAATGTAGGGATCCGAAGGGGTACGTGCACCCCAATGTTTATAGTAGCAATGTCCACAATAGCCAAAATGTGGAAAAAGCGAAGATGTCCATCGACAGATGAATGGATAAAGAAGAAGTGTATATTATGCAGCCATCAAAGGGAATGAGATCTTGCCATTTGCGACGACGTGGATGGAACTGGAGGGTGTTATGCTGAGTGAAATAAGCCAATCAGAGAAAGACATGTATCATATGACCTCACTGATATGAGAAATTCTTAATCTCAGAAAACAGTGTTGCTGGAGTTGTTGGGGGTGGGAGGGATGGGGTGGTTGGGTGATAGACATTGGGTAGGGTATGTGCTATGGTGAGCGCTGTGAATTGTGCAAGACTGTTGAATCACAGATCTGTACTTCTGAAACAAATAATGCAACATATGTTAAGAAAAAAGAAAAGATAGCAGGAGGGGAAGAATGAAGGGGAGTAAGTCGGAGGGGGAGACGAACCATGAGAGACGATGGACTCTGAAAACAAACTGAGGGTTCTAGAGGGTAGGAGTGTGGGGGGATGCGTTAGCCTGGTGATGGGTATTAAAGAGGGCACATTCTGCGTGGAGCACTGGGTATTATGCACAAACAATGAATCATGGAACCCTAAATCAAAAACTAATGATGTATGGTGATTAACATAACAAGAAAAAAAAAGAGACCTTCATCTAGGGGAGCCTAGGTGACTCAGTTGGTTAAGTGTCTGCCTTCGGCTCAGGTCATGATCTCAGGATCCTGCATTGAGCTCCCTGTTCAGTGGGAGCCTGCTTCTCCTCTGCCTGCTTCTTCCTATACCTGCCACTTTCCCTACTTGTGCTCTCTCTCTATGTGATAAATAAATAAAATCTTTAAAAATGTTAAAAAAAGAAAAGAAACATCCATTTAGAAGATCAAATAGCAGATGTGAAGACATCAGACATTAAGTTTAAAAAATAGGAGTAAACATTCTTATTTATAAACGCCTTGCCTATCTCTCTTTAATAACTTTTTCAAATTTATCCTAAATTAAAAAGAAGTATCTACAAACTCTTAAGTGATTTATTTTGACTTCTATTTTCTCTCAGTTCTATTTGTCAGTTGTTATTCTCCTTTATCTTATTATGTGACTATTATGGTATCACTCTTCTATAATGAAGCATGTTTTGAGAGGCCTTTTGAATGATAGAGGTATGAAAATTTCAAAGGTCTTCATCAAATTCAGCCAAAGGCAGGGGGAAAAAATATGAGCCATGATCCTCAAAGCCCAATTGGTTTCATGTATTCTAAATTTAATTCACATCTCATGGCTTCATCCTTTTTACTCATTTAAAAGTATCCTATTCATAGACTCCATAATCTTATTAAGATCTGGAAAACATTTTTCATACTTTAACTCCACTACTGAAATACTCTTTCTTATTGCCTATAAAATCTGGCACAATCTTAGTCCTCAAAAATTCATACCTAAAGAAATTTCCAGTGTCAAATTTAACCACTTTGAGTATTATGCTCCCGATATTTTAAATGGCTTTCACTTAAATTTCATCCTGAATCATTTAAGGCCCTGAATTGCTAAGTTGAACAACAGTATAGCATGCTTTTTCAATATACATTTTGTGTTCGTAGGGCCTTCTGATAATATATCTATATAGAAAACCCCGACTCAATGTTTTTTATTTAACTTTTAGCCAGGCTATCATTCTCTGTCCTTGGTCCCAATGGTCTTTTGCGAGTGCCTTAATTGAAAGTCTGCCCTTGTAGGTGTTATGCCCTTTGAGCCTATTGATAGGAGCATTCTGGAGTGAATCAAATGCACTATCTTATGACAGGTCTGTAACTTCTTCCCTCTCTTCATAGCTCTACAGAGAGAAAACAACTAATATTTTGAGTGACCTTCTGTGCTTCCAGTTCCCATCTGTTGTGGCCTGAAATTACCATCTAAATTCTTGCCATGTGAGGACCTGCAGGGTGCCCCTTGATCTGTCAACCAAGCATGAGCAGTTACACAAATAGCATACAATTTCAAAGGCAGACAGGCTGGTAGAATCAGGTTCCATTTGCCCGTTCTTTTACCATATTAGGGAACTAAGCTGTTCCTGTCTACTGCCCTCAGACAGAGGCCTTTTTAAAATTCTAGTAAACCTGATGCCAGGCACTTGCCAGCAAAGTCTTGGTCTTGTTAACTGATAGAGGTAATGAAGTCCATCTGAAACCAAGTTTCTTATGAGCAATAGGTATCTCCATTTTCAGATCAAGTTTTTCATGTTTTAAATTAATTTTTTCCTGACTATAATCGTGATATCTATATATTGTGGAAAGTTTGGAAAAATACATAAGAGAATAAGGAAGGAAGTAACAAACACTTAAAAACCAATACCTACAGATAACCAGTGTTAACCTTTTACCATATTTTCTTTCAACCTTGAGATTTTACTCTGTGCACAATTTTTATAACATTATATTATAAACATATTCATTTAAAGGAATATTTTGAAGCATTATTTTAATGAATGCACCTTAGCCCATTATCTGAATACACTGTAATTAATTTAGTATACTATTATTAATTCATTCACCCAATATTGGACATTGTACAGTTAGGTTTCCAATTATTCAATAATGATAAATAACCCTGTCAAAATATTCATTGGCCTAATTATTTCCTTAAAATAGGTATCCATGTTCATCTTTTAAGTTCTTAACAGTTTCTCAAATTGCTTTCCAAGAAAGCTGTAATACTCCCACCTATATGCTAATTTTATAGGTGAAAAATTATATCTTACTATTCCACTTCCTTTTAATAAAAATTTGGTTAGTATAGAGATCATTCTGTATGCAAATCAAGAAAAAAAAGAGTAGGAATGGTGACTTTGACTCTCATCATGGCCCACCCATGGGGATAGGACAATGCCCACGACTTTCCACAATCATCTTCTCTGAGGTCTTGTCTAGTGGCCAGGGAGCTATAAGGAGAGACTTCTCTGGAAGCGGACTTCTTAGAGTGTGATAAAATCACAATTCATATTTTATTAGCACTCTTCAGTTTATTAAGTCCCTTTACATCAATTGTCATAGTAGATTCTCAAACAAACCTACAGATGGTGTTCTTGTGGAGATACCCGAGTCCCTATGCTCCTAGGTTTCTCAGGTCTTCCATTTCCCCTAGCTTCTCTGACCATGGAGGTGTTCTAGGCCGGCAAGTAATAGATCAGGGGCTTGAAATCTAACTCCAAATATAATACTTTTTCTTTCTGTTACATTCTTTCTGTTGTACCATAGTCCTTATTGCAAAGGCAGATACACTGAAAGAGCTTAAGGTTCAGAGCCCCTCAGTTGCATAGGTTCTTTCTTAGGTCATGTGCCTAATTCTGTATTTGTAGTTTTGTAGCTTTTTTCTTAAAGAGGGCCCCTAAATATATAAGCTTCAGGGCTACACAAAACCTGGATTCACCCCTTCTCCACAGATACTAAGAACATAAATACAGCTTCCAGAGGTTCTGGGGTAGGAGAAAGTGTTAGAAATGTCAAGGTTGGGGTGGAGAGGGCAAAATATTACTAGATTGTGGGCTGTGAAACTTGTAATGCCAAATATAAGGGGCCCAAACAAACATGACACTCAGTAATGTCCCTTTCTCGAGCAACAGATTCAATAATTTTCTTCAGAAAAATCTTGGGTCATTGGCCTCCTCAGGAACAAAGCTTAGCTGATGTATCCAAAGTACTGAATCAGGACCCAGGGACCTCAAGGTGGGCAGAGTGGAGGCCCTGCCCCACTGAAGAACCTTCCTTTCCCTGTTGAATTAGAAAAAGCATAATTGATAGAATTAGCATTCTGTATTTATTGGGCTGATTTTTATCTATATCTAAATTTGTATGTTTTGTCCAGTGCCTGATATGTGGCCTGTCTGAAAACAGGAAAGATGAATTACCAGATTAATTATTTAGGCCTCTGGCCACTAGTCTAATCACTTCTAATCATTTCTTGATTTGAAACCACTGTTCTTCCTCTGAATCATCATTATCTGTCATCGAATACTTTTGGATATCAACATGATAGTATGGATTTCACATATTTTATGTGCCAATTAAGGAATGAAGGCTCATGTAAATGGTAATATACTAAATTTTATGTCAAAGTAAAAAGTCTTGTTTAGATTTCAAATGTACATCTGTATGTGATCTCAGCACCCCAAAGTTCTTTGTTCTCTTGACCATCCAGTCAGCCTGGGCAATCTCCAACTCTGGGGAAACTCTCTTATCCATTCTCTTAACTTTTCAAAACTCTCAAGTATGTTTGCAAAAGTCATGGAATCCTAATGATTAATTACTTTTCAAATTCCTTTTATCTCATTCTAGGTGAACACTTCATTTCCTTTGTTTTGACTCCTTTATTCCATTCCTTACACTCATTTTCCAGTCTTGCCCTTTAACTTCCCTCAAGCTCCCCTTATTACTTTCCCACTGCCTATCTCAGTCACTCTGACACAAAAATATTTTTTCCTTCTTTATTAAAGGAAAAAAGTGTTCTTTTCCTTTCTAAAATTTAACCTTTCTCTCTTCTTGAATACCAGACTCCATTTTGTCCAGGAGTTCAACCCTCTCCCTTTTATCTGCAATTCTCACACTTCCCAAGGGTCTCTTTTTCTCAGCCTACGGATGTTCTGATTGCTCTTTATCTTCCCAAAGCATATTCCCCTATAAGTCTCCTAAGGGCTACACATATCTATCAGCCTTCCTTCACCTCCATAGTTATAACTTAAGAATAATCTACACTCACTTTCTCTGTGTGCACTTGCAATTTACTTTTCAATCCACTTGAAACTCATGTCCTTCAAAACTTTTCTCCCATGATCACTGCACTGTTCTCTAGCAATATACCACCATCATTGCTTGCTACTTCTGTAGCCAAATTTCCCACTCACTCTTCAAGCAATTTCACTTCTCTGATGAAATAGCACCTACGACAGTGGTTCTCAACTTTGGCTGCATTTTGGAATCACTTGGGAAGCTTTTTAAAATTTCTGATCCCCAGGCCACACCTCAGTCCAATTACATGGAAAATTCTAGGGATGGGACCCAGGCATTAGCAGTTTCCTTATCTCTCCAGTGTGCGGCCATAGTTGAGAACTCTTGTGCTAACACCTTATCTTTGGTTTCCATACCAAAGTGCTTTCCTAAATGTTCTGGCATGGAGGCAATGTGATGTTGGAATCTGACAAATCTGAGTTTGAATGCTGATTATACCACATATTATTTATGGGACTTTCTGAAAGTTATTTAATGCCCATGCATCCCATTTTCCTTATCTGCAAAGTTAGGATACCAATACCTAACTCAAAATTTGTAAATATTAAATATATTTAGTACATAGTAGGCCCTCAGGACAGGTGCTTTCTATGGCTCTCTGACTATTCTCTCACATATGCAAAGTGTTCTTGCTCCATCTTCCTCCCAAAACCATACCATTCCCTTCCTCCCTCTTTTCTCTGTCTCTATCTGTATTTTCTCCCTTACCTTTAAATTTTAGTCCTAGTCAAATGATTCCTCTCTTTAGTTCCCTAGGCCAACTTCCCTCCTGTGCTCTGTGCTCCTTTTCCAAGTCTTTGTCAGACATCTCCTGATGTATGTAGCCTAGGGTTCTTGCTTTGCAAACCACAGAAAGTAAGTTTTATGGATTTAAGTAGAAAAGCAACCAATTAAAAATATATTTTCTGTCTCTCAACATTCCTGGGAAAGCTGGAAAACCAGGTTGGAAAACTGGCAAGATTGTAGGGAGGTTTCATAGCTGGAACTCTGGCTGAAATCATTCAGCAGAACCAGTGTGGTGACAACAGTACTACTGAATGCTGAATATTGAATACTGTAATTTCTAATGGATACTGGATCCTGCCACTACCATCACCTCCAAAAGAATTCTCCCCTGGCCTTGCATTTTTGAATCACTGACTTCAGATTCAAATCCCAGGACAGTCATGTTTTTTTGGCCAAGCCTGGTCTCACAATTGTACCCTAGCAGCAGGAGAGTCAGAAAGCAAATATTTAGCTTTTTTTGCTTCTGTATTGGGAAGTGGGCTCTTCTTTCTAAAAAGACTTACACAGCAGGGAACTTCCTCAATGTGGGATGGACATTCAAAAAAGGCAAATGCCCACTATAATGTCCTATAAATACCTCAACCTTACTATGCCTCAAACAATCTGACTTTTACCCCACCCTCACCACCACCCCTGCCCAAACTGGGCTTGCCAGTTGGTTTCCTTATTCAGCTGATATCACAATTCTCTGATATTTCTTGAGCAATTTCCATATTGTCCAGATTTGCTTCTCCTTTTCTCCAGGCTAGATCCTACTTCTTCAATCTTCTACATCTATATCCACCTGCATCAAATGCACATGATGGAAGCCTTCTCATCCTTCAAGACTCATGTCAAAAATCACCTCCTCGGGGCACCTGGGTGGCTCAGTCATTAAGCATCTGCCTTCGGCTCAGGTCACAATCCCAGGGTCCTGGGATCGAGCTCCGCATCGGACTCCCTGCTCCGCGGGAGGCGCGCTTCTCCCTCTCCCACTCCCCCTGCTTGGGTTCCCTCTCTCGCTGTGTTTCTGTCTCTGTCAAATGAATAAATAAAATCTTTAAAAAAAAATTACCTCCTCCATGGGCCTTCTCTGATCCCTTAATTAGGATGCCTTTTCCCTTCCTCTGTGTTCCCATAGCACTAAATTTTGCACTTACTTAGTTGTTTATTTATGACCCTCCCTTACTATATTGTTAAATCTGAAATCAGGGGTGCATTCTATGTAATTTTGCCTTCTCATTACCTAAACCCAGTGCCTTGTTCATTACCTAAACCCAGTGCCTTGTACATAGTAAGTCACTCAGAATATGATTTGTTAGTTGAAATGCTTCATGCTAAAGTTTTTCCCTATCATAGATAATTACACATATCACCAAATCAAAGACACCATTGAATATAAGCTGCATTGTTGTTTTATGTGCTACTAAATTTTTAAAATGCCAATAAAACCATGATACAGTGTTCACTGTAAGATGCATCCTGATTTGTTAGATATAAAGATGTGTAAAATATTGTACCTTAGAATTTATGAAATACAATATTTATCATTGTGGTTATAATAGCCATAGAATTTATTCTACAAAGCCATTAGTTATGGATAATTTGCAGTATATTAAAAACAAATAATTATTTGGGGTTAGATTCTCTCAAACCCTGTAGCATGGATACTCACACTAATCCATATATGCTTCATTTATTTTTGATGTTATAAATTTGACAAATGTCCTCTCTGTTATCCGAGACATTTTAAGTATTATGACATTTACATTATCATAGTATTCTTTAGGCATTATGGCTTGGGTCTAAAATTTATGAGGCTACTTTTAAATTACATGATTCCTGTGTCAGGGTCCTGACATTTGAGAAAGTGGCTATTTCACTTGTTTCTTCCCTCTCTAATCCGATGTTGTGGGAGGGGCTTAGAGAGAAGCTCAAGGCTCATGACCTGGTATGGGGGCAGCAGCAGGGAAGAGGGGAATCCTCTGCAAGTGGCTAGACACAGGGAAGTTCTGGCATGGGCAAGTTTCCTGGGAGAAATCACCTCACCAAGAGATCCACAGATAGTGTATGTATGTGTTTTCTCGGTAAAAAGAAAATGTTGCCCAATGTGAAATCTGTTGTTTTTAACTTGGCTTGGCTCAGGGTGCTCTTGATCATGCCTCTGACAGCCCCAACTGCACACAGATAATAAGAACTACGCAGATATTTCAGCTCAGTTTCGCTAGAGCATTGAAACAGGAGATGAATGAGTGGTGATATGTTCATTAAAAATGGTTTTTAAAAATATTCTATTGCTTATTCTTTGGTTTTGCTTCAAAAATTATGGACAAATGGAAATGCTTTCAATTTAGTGTTCACTTTTTCCTTTTTCTCCCCCCTCCCTCCTTTCCCTAGGCCAAATCTAATTGATTACACCTTTTGCCTGGTAAATAAGGCAGGGCCCTGCCCAGAGTTCCTCTCCTCCAGAGGTGGGTAAGTGAATTTATCAACCTTGTGTCCATCCCATCCCCCATTCTTCCCACAAGGCTACTTAAAATAACTGTGGAGTCATTGTACCAGAGGCTCCCTCAGCCGGGGAGCATAACAAGATTTCATAACAAGGCAAGTGGGGAACAGGCTCTTCTAGGTGAAAATGAAGCTTCACTGCCTATGTTTTGTTTAACCCCAGCCATTTTGTCATTTAAAAAAAACCCAGGGCTACTCTGAACCTTGGTTTGCTTGAAGGTTTCTGTGAAGGTACTCAGTGGATATATTAACAAAAGCTCATTTAACCAAAATGCCATATATATCTTGGGAAGCAAAGAAAGCTTTTTTTTTTTTTTAACACAGATGTTCTCTGAAAATATTGACATTTTATTTCATTATTTAAATTCAACTGCAAGTATCTGGACCCTCAGACTGACATTTATTTTGCTTGATTTCTCCTTCACCAGAAAGAGAAAACATTAAAGATCTCTCTCCACACTTTCACAAGCAACTTTCACAAGGGTAATAGCTGTTGACATCTGCTTAAATTTGGGAGTAATTTGTTCCTTACATAACAATATTTCAGAAAGCACCAGAGTGCAGGACAGAGTGCGCTTGTCAGAAACAAGGCTTTTAGTATGGGAATAAATTATTTAAATCACATTGCTTTCTGAAGCCCAGAGGACAAAGCTAAGGAGGTGGAGGCCTGGGGAGTGAATGAGATTTAAAGTCTCTAGACTTCAGCTGGAAAACATCTTGGGTGCAATCCGTTATTTTGGGAGCTTTTAACTCTGATTTATGGTTAACCCATAGTTCATGTGATTTGATATTTTCAGTCCTATGACTGCAGTGTCTTCAAAGAAGTCTGTAAACCCGTCTTTCTCCAAGTGTAGTCTTGGGCCAGCAGCATCAACATCACCTGGGAACTTGTTAGAAATGCAAATTTTCAGTCCCTACCCAGACCTGATGAATCAAAACTCTGGGGTTGGGGCCGGTCAATCTGTATTTTAACAAGGCCTCCAGGGAATTCTGTTATACATTCAAGTTTGAGAAACACTGGTCTAAGACAATGGTCTTATCTGAATAATTTTCCTAAAGAATATCTTTTCTCCCGTGTAATGATAATTAGAACCTGGTTTATCAGGTAAATAACCATCTTGTCTATTCCCATCAAATTTATCTACAAACAAGTACCACTTGAGAGTAGTCAGGTGTATAAAGTTTAAAGTGATCCTTATATGCAGACAGTAGAAAGCCTGTTTGGTACACTATTTTGTTATACATAATTCTAACACTGGTCCATATTATAAGTAAATTATTTGGGAAATCTGAGGGAAGCACACCAATTACAATTTCAAGCATCCTGGAAGATGGAGGGCTTCCTAAAATTTAACTACTCCCATACATACAGTTTATGCCTTACCATCTATGCCTTTGCAAATACTGTTCCCATTGCCTAGAATATCATTCTTCCTTTCCTACCTGCCTTACTCCTTCTTCTTCAGTCCTGAGGAGGCCTTTCCTCAACCCCTAAACTGGCACCTGGTCCTTAGCTTGTTCTTAACTTGTAACAACAGGAGGTATTATAATTGTTTTCTTGTCTCTCTGTGTATTAGCTATAGCTGCTGCTTGAGTGAAGGGCTATCTTTAATAACTGTGTACCTCAGTGCCTAGCACAGTACCTGGCTCAGATTGGGGCTTAATAACATTATGAATAAATGAATGAATTAAAAACTACTTACCCCATATACAGGCAACTTGTCATGCTCAGAAATTAAAATGTTATTTATGTTCTCAAATGTCACCTCTGTAGGATAATCTCTCCTTTAGTTTTAGTTTTTGTTCATTAGAAAATAAAACAGTCCAGGGATTATATCAGCAGTGTACTATATTTTATATAAAATATTCCAAAGATATGAATGAGGGTTTAATAGATTCCTAGGAGAGCTAATTTCAAAGGACTTTTTTTTTTAAGAACTGTCACACCCTGTTGTTTTATTTTACACAACTGCATTCATCTACCTCAGGCTAAATGTGCATATCAGGAATCTTTCACAGTTTTAAACAACGAGAAAAGTAGTAAGTGTTTCAAAAGGAAGTTGAAGGCAGAGATATCATCTCAGTACCTAATAAGGTGATTGGATGAAAAATTAATGCTGATTGTCTGGAAGCTAGATAAAATGCAGAAAAAAAAGCTCAGTAGTCTAAAGAGAACCAAAATGAAAGGGATAAGCACAGTTAGATGAAACAAATTAATGAAATAATGTAAATAAACATAGAGGGCCAGGTGTCACAGACTGTTATTCATCAACTAAATATGTTGGGGAAAGCTGCTGTGATGAATACTAAGAAATAATTTGCACAGCAAGTTCCAAAATATTCACAACTTGAATTTTATTGCATTTATTGCATTTTACTGCATTTTGGTTCTTCAACTCTAGTGGATTAGAAGACATCTTTCTCCCTGTCTGATATGTGTCTAAATGAGTGTGAACTAATTGGCCAAATGGGTAATTTTTTTTCAGGACACTGAACACAAATACTAATGGGTAGGAAGGATTGGCAACCCACCCCATCTCTGAGGTCATTTTGGAAAATCTGCTCTTAAAACAAATGCAAGATCAGATTTCAAATGTTGTCCAGTGTCCTTTCCTGAAAGAATAGTCTCGGTTTAAAAGATGGCATGCAAACAGGGTGTAGCTTGGATGGCGTGATGCTAGGGAACAAAACTATTCAATTTTAGTACTTCCAGCTCTTTATTGCTAATATTCTTGGGTGTTAAACCCAGGGAAGCAAATGGAGGAGGAGGTGATTGTGTTGGAAAGGAAAGGGAAAGTTCTTGTGTGAATGCCTAATATTTGCTAGGACTCAGAAATGTAAGAATGATTCAAGTACTCTGTTGTATAGAACATCATTAAGAGAACTTGTCCTGTTAATTGAAAGACAGAAGTTTCTTATTCCGTTTTTCCTGAGAGGCAAAGGAATTTAACTCCTTATGTCAGAACTAGAGAAAAGGGTAGTTTTATAAAAAGACTGGTTACTCATTTGGGAATCAATATGTCAAATCAGGACATTTCCTTAAATAGGAACACCCCAGCCTACTAAGGCTAATGCTGGCCTTAGCTGGATTTCATTGAGAGGTTCAGCCAGTCACTGCTACCCCATTTCCTCTCCATTATTTGTGCCCACCTACTCCTGGCAAATCAGAATATAAACCTGCTCATGAAAGTCAAAAGTCATTGTGTGTTCATCACTGTCCTCTCCCACACTCTTCTTCACACTCTAACCTAGACATACCAGGGAATTGGGGGTTGGAAATTTAGCACACTGTTTTTGACCTGGGTCCTAATATAATATTTTGAAACCTAGAGACAAAGGTTTACATAGGGCATGGAGGCTGATGTATTAATTATCAAATAAGAACTGATAGAAAGGGTGGATTTGTACTTTCAGGGTTTGGGAAATGAGATTTTATTCAAATTTATTGTTCTAATTGTGTGATCTCATTAAAAAATTACTACCAAGCACCTGTAAAGTAAAAAAGTTTGTTTATAAGAGTGTGTAAAATCAAATGGATTTATTATTTAGGACTTGATCTCACCAAAACATGGAAGCTCAGTGACTTTAAGGAAATTAGAATTTGACTTCTTCCATAGTCTAACCTGCCTGGTACACTATAAATGCATTTTCTTTGACAGGTTTATTTTTTCAGCTATTTTGAGTTTAATTGGGGTCCTCTGTATAAACCACGGACAGCTTTGGGAAATGTGGCTATTATTTATAGAACACCACAAGCCTACACTGTATTTTCAGTAGAACTTAAATTGGACCGAATCTCTCATGCTATCAGCTCTGTATTCTTTTTGGGGGAAGGAAACTGCATTTTTTTTGCCTTTGTTTGTAATATTAGAAAATGAAAAGAAGCTTTAAAATGTATTTTGATTTAATGAAAGAAGTGGAGAAAAAGAAAGGAAACAAGTAGAATAATGGAGTTTTGAGCCTTTTTTTCCTAAGAAAATATACTATCACTAAATTACACAGAACAAAATTGTTACAACAGGCTCCCGTATTAGATGTTCACAGGGAAAACAGATTAGAGAACAGCCAGACACCCCGCTGTGAGAGTGAATTCTTTTGGAAACTCTGGAAGGCAGAGGGAAAAAAATGAGTTATATGAAGATGTGAGATATGTTTGTGGGGGTGGGAGATGAGAGGTCTATGAAGAGAAAGGAGACAGCATTAGGCTGCGAGAATGTCACAAAAAAATAAGACACAGAGTCACAAGTGGGCGAAGAGAAAAAGAGAAACGCCTAATGGAAAACACTAAGGGAAGAGGCGGGCCAAGAGGAGGAGGAAGCTTACCCACAGAGTACATTTGTGAGTATGAAGGGATTTAAATCATCAGTATTGGGGAACATTCTCTGTGGGGTCAGAGGCAAGATAGAATGTGCTTCACACACACAAATGGGCCTCAGATCACGCCATGTCTCTAATTATAAGGTTCTAGTTGGATGTCTTTGTATACATCTGGTTGGGACTGTGAGGCAGGGCTGGAATGAGCTCAAGAGCAGAAAGGGACTATAAAGACGACTAGGCCTGAAGCTTCAGCTCTCTTATGGTAAAGTTTCCTTGATCCCTGTTGAAAAGCTTTTTACAATCCTCTAATTATTGCTCCATTTTCCAAGAGTATCTGGGAAATAGTATAACAAAAACACTATAACTGGTCCATCTGATAGGCTCCAGAGAAACCTCAACAAATGTCTATTTGGGAGAGAATGAAGATTAAAAACTATCCTCAGGGTCTTAATTAAATGTTATGTTAATTTTATGAATTCTAGGTTTACATATGAAACCACTGGACTTGTAATGATAGCTGACTGGCAGAAACACTGTCCTTGGCTTTCTGTGATGCAGGATGATTATCACACTCTTCTTTCATCCTTACTACCCTCCACCCTCAAATAGCCATGCTCCTTATAGTAAGGAGACTTCTGACATTCTGCACAGCCTTTTATGGAAGCAGACAAACTTGCAGAGTAGGCTTTGAAGGAGGAAATTTCATAAGCTTGACCCATGTATCATCACTAAAAATTGGACCTGGAGTTTATCACGATTATGTGTTCACTTTCTTCTTCCCTTTCTCCATCCTTTGATTCTTTACCCAGACCTACAGAATCAGAATCTCCACTTGTGTATCCCAGAGATTTGGCTTTTGTAAACATTCCCATAATCCTAATGTGGTCAGGCCAGCACTGGTCTTGTGAACATCCTTAGAGGTTTCCAGTGTTCACAGAGGGGTTACAAAACAAGACCTACTTTCTGCATATGTGTCTGACTAATCATAGATGATTTTGAGTGCCTCCAAATATCTCCCCTATCTTTGGGTTGATTTTTAAAATATATTTGGCAGTGGACAAGACCTTTCAAATTACATCTAATAAAAAGGTTCTTTTTTTTCCTTTTATTATATTTAAGTTGTAAGTGGTTCATACAAGATAACTTAGTAAGAACAGGTGAGGAGGGGAAGGGTAAAAAGGTACCTGATGTACATGATGGGGCAAGGGGGCATCATCTCCCAGAGGGAATGGGCACATTTTGGTATATTCTTCATAATCCCACTAAGGGTTGAGCTTAATCAAAAACTAACAGTTTATCTAGTTTTAAATAGAAGAGGGATGCTAGAATAAGCTTAAGAGACACATACTTAGAAAATTAATGAAAAGGACACTTTGCAGTTACATAAGTCCAACAATTTTACAAGACCTTAATAGAAAGCCAAGAAAGCAAAATTCTTAAGATGTCCCTCTCCGAAATAACTATCTTGGACATGGCACACACTGCCCAGTACACAACCATGGGATGAATAAAAGATGAACGTGTTGTAAAAGGCTTAGGAGATAGATAGATGGTATTTACATAATGATGTAAATTTGTACATAATGATGGAGAGTAGTTTATTTTTTGAAAGCTGATAATACTAACACTTATGAAAGAAGTAGTTTCATGTTAATTTTGAGTTCTTCAAATTTGGACAGTTTTTTTCAAAGGAAAAAAATACATTTTCTACTCTTAGAAAGATCATAGAATTAGATAGCAATCACATTCTTTCTTTCCTAGGATCTGGGTGGTTTTCATCATTGCCAAACCCTAAAATTGAAAATCTCATAAAAATGAATTTTAATATTTTACTGCAAATTGCTATGCCATAGATGAATTCCAATTAGCCTTCTTTCTCTATATTTAGGAAAAAGAGCTGCGGGCGGGGGGAAGGGGGACATAATTCTGGACAGTGGCCAGGAAAAAAAATGCAAAAAATTATACTGAGCACAGATTTGCATAGTTTTACCATCTGTCTTTGATGATTTAGATTTAGCCATGCTTTAAGAAGGGGGACTATGTCAGATACCCCTTAAAAGTTTTTTCCAGAATTTTGGTTCTCAATCAGGTAATTTACACAATTAAACATTGAAAAAATAGAATAAGGAAGACTTTGGAATGACTGGATACCTCTCTTCAAATATGCAAAATGTTGGCAAGTGGTAGAGGAAATAGCCTTGCCCTAGCTCTAGAGGACTGAACTGCAATGAGAAGTTTTAAGTTACATGAAAGAGTAGGTCTACTCAATAAAAGTAATAACTAGCTCACAACTAGCGCTATCCTCTAGTTAAAATAGATTGTCATGCTGATATTCAGCACAATTTTCCTAAAATTTTATAAACAGTCTGTTGGTTGTCAATGATATTGCAGAAAACTGCAGTGAGTGGGAGGCTGAATTCAAGGTAACTTTTCAGATTACTTCTGAATTAAGGCTGGAAGGGAAGGCAAGGATCTTAGGCTGGGTTGCACCAGAAGTAGACTCACTGGCAAGAATTTAAATGCAAGTGGTTTATTGAGAAAGTGATCCCAGGAAGTATCAGTAGGAAGGGGGTGATATGAGTCTTACTAGGAACCTCTGGAACACACTTCAGAATTGTCCTGGCCAAAGGGTAAGGAAGCAAGGGTATCTATCTTTCATTCTCATCTCTCCTGACTGGGGACTATTCTCTGGGACATGAAATCCCCAGTACTCCTGGTCTGCCCTGTGCAGATGGAGAATCGTGGGTCCTTGCATTGGAATGTTACTGATGTGCATGGAATAGCTGACAAGTGTTGAAGGGATATGACTTGGGCTTGACAATATCTGCTATAGTCATAAAGCAGTGGCAGTGGAGTTAGGTTGATCTGGATTTAGTGCTTACTTCTAATTAGACAACTTACGTAGCCTCTCTGGGTCTGCAAGTCATAGATAATATAGGTACCTCACAGAGTGATTGTCAGAATTAAATAACACATTTAAAACACCCAACACATAGAAGGAAATTAAAAAGGTAGCTTTTGTGGGATGCCTGGGTGGCTCAGTCAATTAAGCATTGGACTCATGGGTTCAGCTCAGGTCATGATCTCAGGGTCATGGGATCCAGCCCTGTATTAGGCTCCGTGCTCAGCAGGGAGTCTGCTTAAGATTCTCTCTCCCTCTTCCTCTAAAATAAATAAATAAATCTTTAAAAATAAGAATAAATAAATAAAAAGGTAGCTTTTGTTATTATAAGAATAAATCTTGCTTCTCAGATCCAAAATGAGCCCAATCTTGGGCTGCCTGGCTGGCTTAGTTGATAGAGAGTGTCACTCTTGATCTTGGGGTTGTAAGTTCAAGTCCCACATTAGGTGTAGAGATTACTTAATACATCAAAAACTAGTGATGTAATGTATGGTGATTAACATAACATAATAAAAAATAAAAATTAAAAAAAATAAGTTTGATTCAGCTAAAATAAATAAATAAATAAACAAAATCTTAAAAAAATAAAATGAGCCCAATCCAAAAATAGTAAGACATTAAAATCATGAATGCAGGCAAGAGACTTTACGGGTAATACAAATGCTAAGGAAAAATTAAAACTACCATAAAATTTAGTCAGAAATTATTTTTCTTTCTACATGTAGGAACTAACAAGTATTTAATATTTATTAACTATCAAGTAAATGTCTGGCACAATTCACAATGAATATGCCTATATATTCAAGACTTGGCTTAAGCAGCATTTTCCTAGGTCACCACCTTTGTAGTTGAGAATGATAGAATTATTGTGCAGCTAGACTAGGACAGTTCTATGCTTATGTCCAGGATTGCCTAGATGTCTGGCACTGACTCTTGGGTAAGATATGGGCAGTGGCTAACTAATGATTTGCAACATGCTGTTTAAAGTTTGAAACTCTCTGGCAGCACATAGAGCCAGTTTATTTAGTTTTTTTTATTATGTTATATTAATCACCATACATTACATCATTAGTTTTTGATGTAGTGTTCCATGATTCATTGTTTGCGTATAACACCCAGTGCTCCATTCAGTATGTGCCCTCTTTAATACCCATCATCAGGCTAACCCATCCCCCTATCCCCCTCCCCTCTAGAACCCTCAGTTTGTTTCTCAGGGTCCATAGTCTCTCATGGTTCGTCTCCCCCTCTGATTCCCCCCCTTCATTTTCTTCCAGTTTTATTGAGATATAATCGACCTATGACATTGTATAAGTTTAAGGTGGATAACATAATGATTTGATATGTGTATATATTGTGAATGATTTTCACAGTAAGTTTAGTTAACATCAATCACCTGACATAGTTACAAAATTTTTTTCTCATAATAAATTTTAACATCTACACTCTTAGCAGCTTTTAAATATGCAATACAGCATTGTTAACTATAGTCACCATGTTGTACATTACATCCCCAGAACTGACTTATCTCATAACTAGAAGTTTGTATCTTTTGACCATCTTCACCCATTAACCTCCCACCCCCACCACCTCTGATAACCACCAATCTCTTCTCTGTTTCTATGACTTCGGTTTTATTAGATTCTACATATTAGTGACATCATACAGTATTTGTCTTTCTCCTCCTGACTTCTCTCACTTAGCATAATGCCCTCAAGGTTCATCCATGTTATCACAAATGATAGGATTTCTTTCTTATTTATGGCTGAATAATGTTCCAGTGTATGTATTATACTATATCTGCTACCCTACCACCCAGGAATTGCAGCACTAGGTATTTACCCAAAGATTACAAAAATACTGATTCAAAGGGATACATGCACCTACAATAGCTAAATTATGGGAACAGCCCAAATGTCAATCAACCAATGAATGGATAAAGAAGATGTGGTATATATATAATGTAATATTACTCAGCCATCAAAAAGAATGAAATCTTGCCATTTGCAATGGCATAGATGGAGCTGGAGAGTACTATGCTAAGCAAAATAAGTCAGTCAGAGAAAGACAAATACCATATGATTTCACTCATATGTGGAATGTAAGAAACAAAACCAATGAACAAAGAAAAAGAGACCAATGAAAAACCATATTCTAAAATAAAGAGAACAAAGTGGTGGTTGCCAGAAAGGAGGTCAGTGAGAGAGTGGGTGAAACAAGAGAAGGGGGTTAAGAGTATACTTATCTTGATAAGCACTGCATAATGTATAGAACTGTTGAATCACTGCATTGAACACCTGAAACTAATATAATACTGTATGTTAATTATACCGTTATTTTTTAAAAATAAAAATAAAAAATAAAAAAATGGACCAAAAGTAACAAAATTATTTAGAGAGTGTTTTCACTGAGTTAAAAAATCCAGGAAACTATTTAATCAAAACCCTGTTTGCTTCTTCGCAGCCACAGTGATGTATTCCACTTTTGAAAATGCAAGCAAAGCAATTTAAGTCTTCAAAAAAAAAAAAATGAGCCAAAGACCTGAGTATACATTTCTCCAAAGAAGATACACAGATGGCCAGTAGATACATGAAAAGGTGCTCAACATCACTAATCATCAGGAAAATGCAAATCAAAAGCACAATGAGCTATCATCTCACCCTGTTAGAATGCCTAAAATCAAGAAGAGATAACAAATGTTGAGGTGTAGAGAAAAGGAACCTCTTATACACTGTTGGTGGGAATGTAAATTGGTATAACCACCATGGAAAACAGTATGGAGGCTTCTCAAAATATTTAAAATGGGACATCATATAATCCAACAATTCCACTTCTGGGTATATATCCGAAGGAAACAAAATCACTATCTCAAAAAGATATCTGCAGTCCCCATGTTCACTGCAGCATTACTTACAAAAGTCAAAACATGAAAACAATTTAAGTACCTATCAATGGATGAACGGATAAAGCAGATATAGAAGCAGACCCCCACTGAGCAGGGAGCCCAATGCAGGACTCAATCTCAGGACCCTGAGATCATAACCTGAGCTGAAGGCAGATGCTTCAGAGACTGAGCCACCCAGGCACCCCTATTTTAGCCTTTCTGACAGGTGTGCAGTGATACCTTATTGTGGTTTTGATTCAGATTTCCCTGATGATTAGTAATGTCGAGCATCGTTTCATTTCTCTGTTGGCCATCTTTATATCACCTTTGAGAAATATCTGTTTATGTCTTCTGCCCATTTTATAATTGGATTATTTGATTTTTTAATGTTAAGTTGTATAAGTTCTTTATATATTTTGGATACTAACCCTTTATCAGATTGTCATTTGCAAATATCTTCTCCCATTCAGTAGGTTGTCTTTCAGTTTTGTTGGTAGTTTCCTTTGCTGTGCAGAAGCTTCTCATCTTGATGTAGTCTCAATAGTTTATTTTTGCTTTTGTTTCCCTTGCCTCAGGAGACATATCTAGAAAAATGTTGCTGTAACTGATGTATGAAATATTATTGCCTGTGCTCTTTTCGAGGATTTATATGGTCCTGTGCTCTTTTCGAGGATTTATATGGTTTCAGGTCTCACAGTTAGGTCCTTAATCCATTTTGAGTTTATTTTTCTGTATGGTGTAAGAAAGTCCAGTTTCATTCTTTTGCATGTAGCTGTCCAGTTTTCCAAACAGCATTTGTTGAAGAGACTGTCTTTTTCCCATTGCATATTCTTTCCTGCTTTGTTGAAGGTTAATTGTGGGTTTGTTTTTGGGCTATTCTGTTCCATTGATCTGTGTGTCTGCTTTTGTGCCAGTAACATACTGTTTTGATTACTACAGCTTTGTAGTATAACTTAAAATGTGGGATTGTGATACCTCCAGGTTTGTTTTCCTTTTTCAAGATTGCTTTGGCTATTTGGGGTCTTACATGGTTCAATATCAATTTTAGTATGATTTGTTCTAGTTCTGTGAAAAATTCTGTTGCTATTTTGATAGGGATTGCATTAAATCTCTAGATTGCTTTGGGTAGTATGGACATTTTTAACAACATTTGTTCTTATAATCCATGAGCATGGAATATCTTTCCATTTGTTTATGTAGTCTTGTCTTGTAGTTTTTTTTCATCCGTGTTTTAATACTTTCAGAGTATGGTTCTTTCACCTCCTTGGTTAAGTTTACTCATAGGTATTTTATTATTTTTGGTACAACTGTAAATGGAATTGTTTCTTAATTTCTATTTCTGCTGCTTCATTATTAGTGTGTAGAAATGCAATGGATTTCCGTATATTGATTTTGTATCCTGCAATCTTTCTGAATTCATTTATCAGTTTGAGTAGTTTTTTTCGTGTAGTCTTTAGGGGTTTTCTACATATAATACCATGTCATCTGCAGAGTCAAGGTTGTACTTTTTCCTTACTAATTAAATGCTTTTTATTACTTTTTGTTGTCTGATTGTTATGGCTAAGACTTCCAGGGCTATGCTGAATAAAAGTGGTGAGAGTGAACATCCTTATCTTGTTCCTGACCTTAGGGGAAAAGCTCCTAGTTTTTCCCCATTAAGGATGATGTTAGCTGTGAGTTTTTCATATATGGCCTTTATTATGTTGAGATATATTCCCTCTAAACCTACTTTGTTGAGGGTTTTTATCATGAATGGATGTTGTCCTTTGTCAAATGCTTTTTCTGCATCTATTGAAATAATCCTATGGTTTTTGTGCTTTCTCTTGTTGATGTGATGTATCACATTGATTGATTTGTGAATATTGAACCACCCTTGCATCCCAGGAATAAATCCCACTTGATCATGGTGAATGTATTGTTGGATTCCATTTGCTAATTATTGCTGAGGATTTTTGCATGTGTTCATCAGAGATAATGGCTTATGGTTCTCTTTTTTGGTATGTCTTTATCTGCTTTTGGTATCAGGGTAATGCCAGCCTCATAGAATGAATTTGGAAGTTTTCCTTCTTCTATTTTTTGAAATAGTTTGAGAAGAATTGATATTAAATCTTCTTTAAGTGTTTGGTAGAATTTACCTGTGAAGTCTTGTGGTCCTGGACTTCTGTTTGTTGGGAGTGTTTTGATTACTGATTCAATTTCATTACTGGTAATCATTATATTCAAATTTTCTGTCTTTCTGATTTTTGGGAGATTATATGTTTCTAGGAATTTATCCATTTCTTATAGGTTGTCCAATTTTTGGCATATAATTTTTCATAATCTCTTACTATCCTTTGTATTTCTGTGGTATCAGTTGTGATTTCTCCTCTTTCATTTCTGATTTTATTTATTTGAGTCCTCTCTTTTTTTTTCTTCAGACGAGTCTGAGTCTGGCTAAAGTTTAATCAATTTTGTTTATCTTTTCAGTGAACCATTTTCTAGTTTCATTGATCTGTTCTATTGTTTTTTTAGTTTCTATTCCTTTTTTTTTGCTGCTGTAATCTTTATTATTTCCTTCTTCCTACTGGTTTGGGGTTTTGGTTGTTCTTCTTTTTCTAGCTCCTTTAGGTGTAAGGTTAGGTTGTTTCTTTGAGATTTTTCTTGCTCCTTTATGTAGTCCTGTATCGCTATAAACTTGCCTCTTAAAACAGCTTTTGCTGCATCCTGAAGATTTTGGACCATTGTGTTTTCATTTTCATTTGTCTCAATGTATTTTGTTGACTTCCCCTTTGATTTCTTGGTTGACCCTGTCATTGTTTACTAGCATGTTAGTTAACCTCCATGTATTTGTGTTCTTTCCAGATTTTTTCTTGTGGTTGATTTCTAGTTTCATAGCATTGTGATTTAAAAAGGTGCATGAGCAGGGAGTCTGCTTCTCCCTCTGACCCTCTTCCCTCTCATGCTCTCTATCTCTCATTCTCTCTCTCTCAAATAAATAAATAAAATCTTAAAAAAAAAAGATAAAAAGGTGCATGGTATGACTTCAGTCTTTTTGAATCTGTTGACACTTATTTTGTGGCCTAACATGTGAGCTATTCTGGAGAATGTTCCATGTGCACTTGAAAAGAATGTGTATTCTGCTGTTTTAGGATGGAATGTTCTGAATATATCTGTTAGTGCCATCTGGTCCAATGTGTCATTCAAAGCCACTCTTTCCTTGTTGATTTTGTATTTGGATGACCTATCCACTGATTTAAGTGGAGTCTTAAAGTCACCTGCTATTGTATCACTATCAATTGCTTCCTTTACATTTTGTCTTAAAGATTTATTTATCTATTTGAGAGAAAGAGAGAGAGAGAGAGCGCATGCAAACAGGGGCAGGGTAAGGGTGGAGAGAGAGAGAGGGAGAATCTCCAGCAGACTCCCCACTAAGTAAGGAGCCTGATGTGGGGATTTATGAGATCATGACCTGAATCAAAATAAAGAGTTGGATGCTTAACTGACTAAGCTACCCAGGTGCCCCCTTTATGGTTTTTTTCAGTATTGCACACATGACAAGCTTGATATTTTATTTTACTTATTTATTTGTTTTTTATTATGTTCAGTTAGCCAACATATGGTACATCATTAGTTTTTGATGTAGTGTTCAACAATTCATTAGTTGCATATAAAACCCAGTGTTCATCACACGTACCTTCCTTAATACTTATCCATCTCCTTGTTGGATTGTTGCCTTTTTTTTTTTAAAGATTTTATTTATTTATTCATGAGAGACAGACAGAGAGAGAGGCAGAGGCAGAGGGAGAAGCAGACTCCCCGCTGAGCAGGGAGCCTGATGCGGGACTTGATCCCAGGACCCTGGGATCATGTCCTGAGCTGAAGGCAGACACTTAACTGACTGAGCCACCCAGGCGTCCCTGGATTGTTGCCTTTATGATTATTTAGTGTCCTTCTTTGTCTCTTGTTACAGTCTTTAAAATCTATTTTGTTGGGGGCACCTGGGTGGCTCAGTCAGTTAAGCGTCTGACTGTTGGTTTCGGCTCAGGTCATTATCTCATGGGTCTTGGGATTGAGCCCTGCATTGGGCTCCGTGCTCAGCAGGGAGTCTGCTTGAAGATTCTCTCCCTCTTCCCCTCCCCACCTCACACCCACTCTCTATTTCTCTCTCTCTCAAATCAATCAATCAATCAATAAATAAATCTTTTAAAAATATAAAATAAATAAAATCTATTTTGTTGACTATAAGTATTGCTACCCATGCTTTCTTTTCACTTCCATTTGCAGGATAAATGCTTCTCCATCCCTTTACTTTCAATCTGCATGTGTCTTTAGGTCTGAAATGAGTCTCTTGTAAGCAGCATATAGATGAGTCTTGCTTATTTATTCATTCCATCACCTGATGTCTTTTGATTGGACCATTTCATCCATTTACACCCAAACTAATTCTTGATAGGTATGTACTTATTGCCATTTTGTTACTTGTTTTCTGGTTGTTTTTGTAGTTCTTCTTTTCTTCCCTTGTTTTCTTCTCTCATGGTTTGTTGGCTTTTTTGTGATACCCTTTGATTTCTCTTTATTGTTTGCATATCTATTACTGATTTTTGATTTGTGGTTACTGTTTGATTTGTATATAACATCATCTCTATATAGTTATCTATATTAAGTTGATGGTCACTTATGTTTGAACCCATTCTTTACTTCTCTTCCACCCCACATTTTAGGTATATGGTGTCATACTTTACATCCTTTTATATTAGGAGTTTCTTGACTGATTTTATATATATTTATTTCTACTGTTTTTGTGCTTCCTACTTTTCTTATTCCTATCTGGTCTTTCCTTTCCACTCAGAGTCTACTTTTATCATTTCTTGTAGGTCTGACTTAGTGGTGATGAATCCTTTAACTTCTGTCAGAGAAATGCTTTATCTCTCCTTGTATTCTGAATGATAGCTTTGCTGGATAGAGTATTCTTGGCTGCAGATTTTTTTCCTTTCTGCACCTTGATTATATCATGTTACTTTCTTCTGGCCTGCAATGTTTCTACTGAAGATCAGCTGATGGCTTCTGGGGTTTCCCTTGTATGTAACTGTTTTCTTTTCTCTTGCTACTTTTAAAATTCTGTCTTTATCACTACTTTTTGCCATTTTAATTGCTATGTGCCTTGGTGTGGACCTCCTTGGTTTGATTTTGAGAGCTCTCTCTGCCTCCTGGATCTGGATTTCTGTTTCCTTCCACAGATTCAGGACGTTTATAGTTATTATTTCTTCAAATAAATTCTCTGCCTCCTTTTCTCTCTCTTCTCCTTCTACAATCCCTATAATGCAAATATTACTCTTGATGGTGTCACTGAGTTACCTGAGTCTCTACATTTTTTATTTTTTCTCTCTCCTGTTCAGCTTGATTATTTTCCGTTACTCTGGCCTCCAGTTTGCTGATCCATTCTGCTTCTTCTAGTCTACTGTTTGTTTCATCTAGTATATTTTTAAGTTCAGTATTGAGTTCTTCGTTTCATTGGTTCTTTTTCATCTTTTCTATCTCATTGTGTGGGTCTCAATGAGGTTCTCCACTCTTTTCTCAAGCCCAGGGAGTATCTTTATAACCATTACTTTAAATACTCTATAAGGCATATTACTTCTGTCCATTTTGTTTAGCTCTTTCATTTGGGAAATATTCTTCTGCCTCCTCATTTTTTCTAACTGTGTCTGTTTCTGTGTTTTAGGAAAGTCAGTTACATCCCCTCCTCTTGAAAGTAGTAGCCTTATGAAGAAGAATTGCTGTAGTGCCCTGCAATGCAGTATCTCCTGTTCACCAGAACCTGGCATTTCAGGAGTGTCTCCTATGTGTGTTGCATGCACCCTACTATTGTGGCTGAGCCACTTTTTCCTTCAACCTAGTCATCTGCAATGGATCTCTTTGCCTGTTGTGGGCAGGGTTTGGTCCCTATGTTGTTAGTGGTTCATTCTGGGGCTGCCTTGGGCTTAAGCAGAGTCACACCAGGTGTCTTCCAGAGATGCAGTAGCACCAAACTCTAGGAGTGGGACACATGGTGCCAGCATGGTCTTTGCTGGTGGGAGGGGACCTGTAGTGCCAGTGCCCAAGGCAGGCTGGGTTGGAGGGGGGCTGATCAACAGAAGTGCACAGGGATGGAATGCCATGTGGTAGCAAGGTTTGCTTAGGTTTGCTGTGGGAGGAGACCTGGAGCTGAGGTCTGGCTGGATGGGGCATGGTGTCAGGAAAATGGGGGGGGGGTGCAGTGCACTGTTAACAAGTTAGGTAGTGAGTGTTGGCAGAGTATTGGTTCTTGCAAGTGTATCTAGGCTGGGGGACAGGGGAGAGAAATGCTCCCACTAGCTCCTTTGTTCTGGAGAAGTTTCCCAAGGATCCTTGCCCCTCCAGCATACTCTCTGTGATGTACCTCAGGAGGTTTTCAAACTGCTGCTTCTATGCTATATCTCTGCAGGTCTCTTTGTTGTGCTGTCTCTTTAAGGGTAGAGACTCAGTTTCCTCTCAGCCTCCTGGCTCTCCCAAGAGCTTATTGATTTTTAAAGTTCCAGGTTTTATGACTTATGAAATTAAGCCCCACTGATTTTCAAATCCAAATGTTATGGGGATTTGTCTTCCCCATGTGGGCACCCTGTGTGAAAATCTGTTTCTCTTCCCTCTCTGTGCCCACCCTATCCCTCGCTCCTGTGGAGAGTCCCCTGGGTGGATTTAGTTCCTGACCACATCTTTGCCCTCTTGATGTGGCCTCTTCTTTACATTTAGCTGTGGAGAGTTTGTTCTGTCAGTCTTCTGGTCATTTTCTGGGTTATTTACACTGATGTGGGATTATCTAGTTGTATACATGGGATGAGGTGAGCTTAGGGTCCTTCTAGACTACAATCTTCCCTGGAAGTCACTATTTTATTGTTTTTGATGCTATTTTAAATGGCATTGTTTTCTTTATTTCTTTTTCTGATAATTCACTGCTAGTGTATAGAAATGCTACTGACTTTTTTATGATGATTTCGTGTGTTGCAACTTTACTGAATTTGTTGATCAAATCTTAACAGTTTTTGGGAGCTTTAGGGTTTTCTGTATTACAAATCATATCATCTGCAAATGGAGATAGTTTTACTTCTTCCTTTCTGATTCTGATCCCTTTTGTTTCTTTTCCTTGCCTGGTTGCTCTGGCCAGGACTTCTCGTACTCACATGTACTATAAATGTGAGTGGTGAGAATGAGCATCCTTGTCTAGTTCCTGATCTAGCCCTGTTTTTTCATGCCCTACACCTGGTGTAACCAGTTAGAGAGTCTGGCTCGGCTATGTGACTAGAGGGTCATAGAAGAATTTGCTAGAAACTTTTAGGGAGCTCTCCCTAAACAAATATTTATTACACAAATTTTTTGTGTCTTTGAATGAGTAAGAATGACCTTGGGGAGCTGCACTTGGAAGATTCTTGGGAGTCTTATGAGTACATTTAATTATCTAGTCCTGTTGTAGTCCTTGAGGGAGCCAGATTATATTTGGCTGTCTTATGTAGGTGTCTACCCCACTAGATGTGAGAATTTTTGAGAGTAAACACCCTGTGTGCATATTGTTTACTATTGTATCTTTCATACTGAAAACAGTGCATGGACCACCATGAATAGGCAATGAAGTTTTTTGGATAAGAGTGAATGAACATGTGTAGTAGGTGATATCATGGAAAGGGCTAGATGATTATTGATTGAAATCCACAGGCATTCATTTAATACCTCTTATGTACAAAATACTGTAGTAATTGTTGTGGGGACTATAATGATGGAAACATAGTTGTTTCTTTCTCAAATCTGTGTTAATTTTTTATAGTAAACATGGTTTATTTATAGTCTGTATTTGATAACTCCAATTTATAAAGTCATTATGTATCTATTTCTATTGTTTATTAATTCTCCTGGGTTTTGCTCGTGTGTACTTTTTCCTTGTATGCCTGCTTACCCTTGAGTATTTGCTGCTCTTTGTACCTGAAAATTATCTGTAAGAATAACTTAAATCATAGGATGAAAGTACCTTCCTTTGGAAAGAATTTGCATTTGTTTTTACCAGGTGCCTGGCATTACTAACACTCTAGGTTCACCTTAATCCAAGTTCAGTTTTTAAGTTTCCTGGACCACAAAAGTGACATGATTTTAGGCTGAAAGACCATTTACCCCTTCCTTGAAGGTGCAGCTCTTTGAGATCATAGCTTTTTGTGAGTAGAGTCTCATAATACACTTCCCATCTTCTGTGGGCCTTGGGCTTTGATCTCTGTGCCCCTAGTCTTGTGAGACCATCAGAATAAACATGTATATTTTAAGGAAATATTCAGTGCCCCAAGGGTAAAATTGGCTTCCTTGTTCACTTAACTGTCTGAATTCCTGATTTTCTTTTTGTTGTCAGCTCTTTTTGCTTTTCTTTTTTTTTTTTAAGTTTTATTTATTTATTTGACACAGAGAGAGAGGGAGAGAGCAAGCACAAGTAGGGGGAGTGGCAGGCAGGGGAGAAGCAGGCTCCCTGCTGAGCAAGAAGCCCAATGTGGGGCTCGATCCCAGGACCCTGGGATTATGACCTGAGCCAAAGGCAGCCACTTAATGGGCTGAGCCACCCAGGAGCCCCTCTTTTTGCTTTTTAAGAGATTTTTTTAAAAACCTTCACTCAATATTTTTCATTGTTTTCCTCTGGCAAGTTGGTGAGAATAACCAAGTCTCCCATTGCTGGAAATTGGGACTCTCTTTCCAGAAAACTATGTGGTTATCAAAGACCTTGCAAGTAATTGCTTGTGGGAGAGAGAGGTGAATCCAAATAACTATAGTACAGGGCCTGGTAATCTTTCTCTTATCATGTCCTTTGTCTCTTAAAATACCATTTATTATTTCTCATGAGTCTAGGGTGAGCTGAGAGGTTTTCGTGAGCTGGGCCAGACTCATCTGATCTAATAAGATGAGCTTGCCCACACACCTATAGTCAGCAGATAGGTTGGCTAGGGCTACTGGTCTAGGATGACTTTGTCTAGGACACCTTGATTCTGCTTCATGTTATCTCATTTTTTAGCAGACTAGCTAGGACCTGTTTTCCTGATAGTCACAGAGTCTATGAAAGAAATCAGAACCACACAAGTGCTTTTTCAAGCCTCTCCTTCCATCAAATTTGTTACTGTCCCTTTGTCCAAAGCAAGTCACATGGCCAGGCCCAAAGTCAGTGTGAGAGGGCACTGTCATAGGGCATGGATACAAGGATACATGAAAAATTGGGGCTATTAATACACTCAGTCCACCACAGTCTATTATATATTTATTGAGAACATGTGTGTGGTCCAGCACACTGTTCATGTATGTAGTATATGTACCACAAGAATATATGGCTAATAATATGCTAAATAGTTGCAAAGCATTGCCTTTTGTTGTCCCCATCATTCTCTGGGTAATAGTTACTTGAAGGTACCCTTTTGCAAACCAACTGTTGCTGATGGTGTTGTTGGAGACTGGCAAATTCCTGAGAGCCTATGCTTTTCTCTCCTTTCCAGTGTAGATCTGTTTTTTGTGGTGAGGCCTCTTTATGTGGACACAGACTTACACATCACTTTCAATTTTTCAAACAATAAATTTGGGTGGAAATATTTTTAGACCCTTATCAACTGTCTTCTTACCATCCCTCCTCCCTCCATCCCTCTCTTCCTCTTATGTGTCTATTTTATAAAGAGTTTAGATGTTCTTTTGTTTGTGTATTCATTATGGAAACAAGGATTATTAGGATAAAATTTGTTAACAAATTTAGAGTCGTAGTTTTTACAATTTTTTTCAATTATTTTGAAGTATGTTTCCTGTATTGCAAGCAAGGTCTTTGCAAAGTCAATCAGTATTAGACAATGTTGCTAATATAATAAAATGGTTCTGAGTACTTGTTAAACACTTGTTGCAAATGAAGCTAACTGAATGAAAACAAGGGTAATATAAAATTTTTCCCTTCAATGAATCAGAAGTGTGGAACTTCTTTAAAAGGTCTAGTTTCACCTTCACTTTTATAACAGTTTCTTCTTTGACATCGTTTTAACTATTTTTTCCCTCAAGTACTCTATATAATCATCTTAAAGATAATTTCATTTAAGTCCTGAGATGATATCTATATTCACTTCATGAGTACTTCCAAATTCATGTGCTTTATAAATTGTTTAGCTATGGTGAATAAAATCATTCTGACCCCATTCTGCCTTCAGATAAGCATTTTTACACTTAATAAAACTGTTTTGTTGGTTAAGAGACCATATGGGTTAATATTCACTTGTTCTCCAAATGGGGGAAGGTTTTACAAGAATAAAAGCAATGTAAAAAAAAAAATCATAAAGGAAAAGGTATATAGATTTGACTGCATTAAAATTCCAAATTTCTGTATAATGATAACAATGAGAATTTACCACAAATTAAAATTAATGTTAAAATATAAGTGCAAAAAATATAATAGAGAACTAATATGTTTTAATATATAAAGATTCTAAGAAAACTAAGAGAAAAAAACCTGATTGCCCATTGGAAGATATGGACTATGGTCATGAACAAATACCAAAAGAAAAATGGCCAATATATTTATGTGTGAAATGATAAATTACATTTAAAAAATAATAGTAAGGTAATGAGATAGCATTTTTAAAAGATTATTTATTTGAGAGAGAGAGAGAGAGAGCACAAGCAGGAGGGGCAGACGGAGAGGGAGAGAGAATCCCAAGCAGACTCCACGCTGAGCATGGAGCCTGACATAGGGCTTGGTCTGACAACCTTGAGATCATGACCTGAGCCAAAATAAAGAGTCTGAGGCTTAACTGACTGCGCCACCTAGGTGTCCAGAGATAGCATTTTTGACCATGAAATTAGAGAAAAATGAGCCAAGGTAATGCTCCAAGTAGTCACTGGTGCACACGGCCATAGGAGAATACATTGGGATGATCCTTTTGAAAAGCAATTTGGCAAATGTACTGAGAAACTTAAATATGTTCCTACCCTTTAATTGAAACATTTAATTTCTAAGAACCTATTCTAAGGAAACATTTGTATATGAAGACAAAATTTTACAAAAGATATTTGTCATAGTATTATTTATAATAGCAAAAATTGGGGTTATAAATAAATGCCCAAGGATGTTGAAATTGCAACACATAATATACTATTACATAGCCATTAATAATCATGTTTCCAAATAATCCCAGTTATATTAATTAGAACTAATATCAACATTCAGAGAAAATTGTCCAGAATTAAATATATCGAAATGTTAACTTCAGGTGATTTGTTTATGAGTAGTTAAACTTTTTTCCTAATACTTTTTTATTTTCAGCAAGGAGCATATACTATTTTTCTCTTGAAAAAATGTTACTTAAGGGGGGCGGAGCAAGATGGCGGAGGAGTAGGAGACCTAGATTTCGTCTGGTCTCAGGAATTCAGCTGAATAGGGATCAAACCATTCTGAACACCTACAAACTCAACAGGAGATCGAAGAGAAGAATAGCAACAACTCTCTGAACAGAAATGCGACCACTTACTGGAAGGTAGGACGTGGGGGAGGGGGCCTCCGTCAGCCGCTTCTGGCAAGTGATAGAGCCGGGGAGCACAAAATCGGACCTTTTAGAAGTCAGCTCTGTTGAGGGACGTCGCTGCAGTGACTAAGCGGGGGGTGGAATCCTCCCGGGACAGTGTGGTCTCAGGACCCTTGGGGTCACAGAAAGACCGGGGGTGCCTGAGTGCAGCAGAGCTCCCAGGTATCGGAGCGGGGAAGCTGGCTGCAGAGACTGAGCCGAGGCGGGGGCTCTCAGCTCAGGGTTGCCATAAACTGTGATCCGCGGCCCAGTCGGGCCACTGCTCCTCCAGCAGGGACCCAACAAGCGGCAGAGCCGGGGAGATTCCCCTTCCTCCCCTGGGAGGAGCAGAGCGGGAGCGCACCGCAGGGATCTGCTGGCTTTGGAGACTCCACATGGGGTCAGGTGCCAGAGACAGAAATGCTCGGTCACAGGCTGGGTGAGCACGGAGTGCGGCCGGAGACCAGGGAGACGGGAGTGACTGCTTTTCTCTGGGGGACGCACTGAGGAGTGGGGCCCCAAGTTCTCAGCTCCTCTGGGTGGAGATTGGGAGGCCACCATTTTCGCCCTGGTCCTCCAAAGCTGTACCAAGAGCTTGCAGGGAACAAAAGCTCCTGAGAGCAAACCCGAGCACCTTCCTTGCCCGGACGGACAAGGGCGGGGCAATTCAGCCTCCGGCAAAGACATTTGGGAGCCACAGCAACAGGCCCCTACCCCAAAAGATCAGCATGAACAGCCTGCAAGCCAAGACCAAGTTTACCGATCAAGGAGAATGGGAGAACTCGAGCGCTAGGGGAATACTGCACATAGATTTCATGGCTTTTTTTTACTGTGATTCATTAGTTCATCAAAGTTAATTTTTTTAACTTTTTTTTTTTAATTTTTCTTTTTCCCTTTTCAACCAACATCTTATCAATCCCTTTTTTTAAAAAAAACATTTTTTATTTTTCATTTTTAGAGTCATATTTTATCCCTTCATAGTAGTTACCCTTATTTTTGGCATATATATATAAGTTGCTCTCTCTTTAAAATTTTGAGATACAGTTTCTTCTAACAGATCAAAATATACCCTAAATCACTAGTGTGTGGCTTTGTTCTAGTCTCCTGCCTGATCACATTCTCTCACTTTTTTCTTTTTTTTTTTAAATCTTCTTCTTTCTTTTTCCAAACGACTTATCTTATCAATTCCTTTTATAAAATCTTTTATAATTTTCATCTTTACAGTCATCTTCCATCCCTTCATTGTATCAGCCCTTATTTTGTACATATATGTCTTTCTTCCTTTAAAATTTTAGGAGGCACTTTTTTCTAACAGACCAAAATATGCCCAAAATCTAGTGTGTGACACTGATCTATGCACTAGCCTGATCATATTTGATCATATTCTGCTTTTTTTGTATTGTTCTGTTTTTGTTTTTATCTTTTTTTTTTCTCTTCCTTTTTTTTTTCTTTCCATTTCTTTTCCCCTGGTTTCAGGTCTTTCCTGATTTGTATACAGTATATTTGCTGGAGACATTGTGAACCTGTTAGCATTTTGTTCTCTCATTCATCTGTTCTCCTCTGGACAAAATGACAAGACGAAAAAATCACCTCAGCAAAAAGAACAAGAGGTAGTACCGTCAGCCAGCGACCTACTCAGTACGGACATTAGTACGATGTCGGACCTAGAGTTCAGAATCATGACTTTAAAGATACTAGCTGGGCTTGAGAAAAGTATGGAAATTATTAGAGAAACCCTTTCTAGAGAAATAAAAGAACTATAATCTAACCAAGTCGATATCAAAAAGGCTATTGATGAGGTGCAATCAAAAATGGGGGCACTAACTGCTAGGATCAAAGAGGCAGAAGAGAGAATCAGTGATATAGAAGACCAAATGATGGAAAATAAAGAGGCTGAGAAAAAGAGAGATAAACAACTACAGGATCACGAGGGCAGAATTTGAGGTTTAAGTGATACGATAAGACGAAACAACATTAGAATAATTGGGAACCCAGAAGAAGAAGAAAGAGAGAGAGGGGCAGAAGGCATACTGGAGCAAATAATAGCAGAGAAATTCCCTAATGTGAGGAAGGAAACAGGCATCAAAATCCAGGAGGCACAGAGAACCCTTCTCAAAATCAATAAAAATAGGTAAACACCCCGACATCTAATACTAAAACCTACAAGTCTCAGAGACAAAGGGAAAATCCTGAAAGCAGCTCGGGAGAAGAGATATGTAACCTACAATGGTAGAAATATTAGATTGGCAACAGACCTATCCACAGAGACCTGGCAGGCCAGAAAGGACTGGCAAGATATCTTCAGAGCACTAAACGAGAAAAATATGCAGCCAAGAATACTATATCCAGCTAGGCTGTCATTGAAAATAGAAGGAGAGATAAAAAGCTTCCAGGACAAACAAAAACTAAAGGAATTTGCAAACACGAAACCAGCCCTCTAAGAAATATTGAAAGGGGTCCTCTAAGCAAAGAGAGAGCCTAAAAGCAGCAAAGAGCAGAAAGGAACACAGACAATATACAGTAACAGTCACCTTACAGGCAATACAATGGCACTAAATTCATACCTTTCAATAGTTACCCTGAATGTAAATGGGCTAAATGCCCCAATCAAAAGACACAGGCTATCAGATTGGATTAAAAAACAAGACCCATCCATACACTGTCTGCAAGAGACTCATTTTAGACCCAAAGACACCCCTACATTGAAAGTGAGGGGGTGGAAAACCATTTACCATGCTAATGGACATCAAAAGAAAGCTGGGGTGGCAATCCTTATATCAGACAAATTATATTTTAAACCAAAGACTGTAATAAGAGATGAAGAAGGACACTATATCCTACTTAAAGTGTCTATACAACAAGAAGATCTAACCATTGTAAATATCTATGCCCCTAACGTGGGAGCAGCCAATTATATAAGGCAATTAATAACAAAAGCAAAGAAACACATTGACAACAATACAATAATAGTGGGGGATTTTAACACCCCCCTGACTGAAATGGACAGATCATCTAAGCAAAAGATGAACAAGGAAATAAAGACTTTAAATGAAACACTGGACCAAATGCACTTCACAGACACATTCAGAACATTCCATCCCAAAGCAACAGAATACACATTCTTCTCTAGTGCCCATGGAATATTCTCCAGAATAGATCACATCCTAGGTCACAAATCAGGTCTCAACCGGTACCAAAAGATTGGGATTATTCCCTGCATATTTTCAGACCACAATGCTTTGAAACTAGAACTCAATCGCAAGAGAAAAGTCGGAAAGCGCTCAAATACATGGAGACTAAAGAGCATCCTACTAAAGAATGAATGGGTCAACCAGGAAATTAAAGAAGAATTAAAAGAATTCATGGAAACCAATGAAAATGAGAACACAAGTGTTCAAAATCTTTGGGATACAGCAAAGGCAGTCCTGAGAGGAAAGTATATAGCAATACAAGCCTTTCTCAAGAAACAAGAAAGGTCTCAAATACACAACCTAACCCTACACCTAAAGGAGCTAGAGAAAGAAGAGCAAATAAAGCCTAAACCCAGCAGGAGAAGAGAAATAATCAAGATCAGAGTAGAAATCAATGAACTAGAAACCAAAAGAACAGTAGAACAGATCAACGAAACTAGGAGCTGGTTCTTTGAAAGAATTAACAGGATTGATAAACCCCTGGCCAGACTTATCCAAAAGAAAAGAGAAATGACCCAAATCAACAAAATCATGAATGAAAGAGGAGAGATCACAACCAACACCAAAGAAATACAAACAATTCTAAGAACATATTATGAGCAACTCTATGCCAGCAACTGCCAAAATTGAACCAGGAAGAAATAGAAAACGTGAACAGACCTATAGCCACTAAGGAAATGGAAGCAGTCATCAAAAATCTCCCAACAAACAAAAGCCCAGGGCCAGATGGCTTCCGAGGGGAATTCTATCAGACATTTAAAGAAGAAGTAATACCTATTCTCCTGAAACTGTTCCAAAAAATAGAAATGGAAGGAAAACTTCCAAACTCATTTTATGAGGCCACCATTACCTTGATCCCAAAACCAAAGACCCCATCAAAAAGGAGAATTACAAACCAATATCCTTGGTGAACATGGATGCAAAAATTCTCACCAAAATACTAGCCAATAGGATCCAACAGTCCATTAAAAGGATTATTCACCATGACCAAGTGGGATTTATCCCTGGGCTGCAAGGCTGGTTCAACATCCACAACATCCGCAAATCAATCAACGTGATACAATACATTAACAAAAGAAAGAACAAGAATCATATGATCCTCTCAATAGATGCAGAAAAAGCATTTGACAAAGTACAGCATCCTTTCTTGATCAAAACTCTGTAGAGTATAGGGATAGAGGGTACATACCTCAATATCATAAAAGCCATCTAGGAAAAACCTACAATGAATATCATTCTCAATGGGGAAAAGCTGAGAGCTTTTCCCCTAAGGTCAGGAATGCGGCAGGGATATCCACTCTCACCACTGCTATTCAACATATTATTAGAAGTCCTAGCCACAGCAATCAGACAACAAAAAGAAATCAAAAGCATCCACATCGGCAAAGAGGAAGTCAAACTCTCACTTTTTGCAGATGATATGATACTGTATGTGGAAAAACCAAAAGACTCCCCCCCAAAACTGCTAGAACTCATATAGGAATTCAGTAAAGTAGCAGGATATATAATCGATGCACAGAAATCAGTGGCATTCCTATACACCAACAATAAGACAGAAGAGAGACAAATCAAGGAGTCGATCCCATTTACAATTACACCCAAAACCATAAGATACCTAGGAATAAATTTCACCAAAGAGGCAAAGGATCTGTACTCAGAAAACTATAAAATACTCATGAAAGAAATTGAAGAAGACACAAAGAAATGGAAAAACGTTCCATGCTCATGGATTGGAAGAACAAACATTGTGAAGATGTCAATGCTCCCTAGAGCAATCTACACATCCAATGCAATCCCCATCAAAATACCACACCACTTTTTTCAAAGAAATGGAACAAATAATCCTAAAATTTGTATGGAACCAGAAGAGACCCTGAATAGCCAGAGGAATGTTGAAAAAAAAAAAAAGCAAAACTGGTGGCATCACAATTCCGGACTTCCAGCTCTATTATAAAGCTGTGATCATGAAGACAGTATGGTACTGGCACAAAAACAGACACATAGATCAATGGAACAGAATAGAGAGCCCAGAAATGGAACCTCAACTCTATGGTCAACTCATCTTTGACAATGCAGGAAAGAATGTCCAATGGAAAAAAGACAGTCTGTTCAACAAATGGTGTTGGGAAAATTGGACAGCCACATGCAGAAGAATGAAACTGGACCATTTCCTTACACCACACACAAAAATAGACTCCAAATGTTTGAAAGACCTAAACGTGAGACAGGAGTCCATCAGAATCCTAGAGGAGAACACAGGCTGCAACCTCTTCGACTTCAGCCACAGCAACTTCTTCCTAGAAACATCGCCAAAGGCAAGGGAAGCCAGGGCAAAAATGAACTATTGGGATTTCATCAAGATAAACAGCTTTTGCACAGCCTAAGAAACAGTCCACAGAACCAAAAGACAACCAACAGAATGGGAGAAAATATTTGCAAATGACATATCAGATAAAAGGCTAGTATCCAAAATGTATAACGAAGTTATCCAACTCAACACCCAAAGAACAAAGAATCCAATCAAGAAATGGGCAGAAGACATGAACAGACATTTTTCCAAAGAAGACATCGAACTGGCCAACAGACACATGAAAAAGTGCTCAACATCACTCGGCATCAGGGAAATCCAAATCAAAACCTCAATGAGATACCACCTCACACCAGTCAGAATGGCTAAAATTAACAAGTCAGGAAACAACAGATCTTGGCGGGGATGTGGAGAAAGGGGAACCCTCCTACACTGTCGGTGGGAATGCAAGCTGGTGCAACCCCTCTGTAAAACACTATGGAGGTTCCTCAAACAGTTGAAAATAGAGCTACCATACGATCCAGCAATTGCACTACTGGGTATTTACCCCAAAGATACAAATGTAGGGATCCGAAGGGGTATGTGCACCCCAATGTTTATAGTAGCAGTGTCCATAATAGCCAAACTGTGGAAAGAGCCAAGATGTCCATCGACAGATGAATGGATAAAGAAGAAGTAGTATATATACACAATAGAATATTATGCAGCCATCAAAAGGAATGAGATCTTGCCATTTCCAATGACATGGATGGAACTGGAGGGTGTTATGCTGAGTGAAATAAGTCAATCAGAGAAAGACATGTATCATATGACCTCACTGATAGGAGGAATTCTTAATCTCAGGAAACAAACTGAGTGTTGGCTGGAGTGGTGAGGGGTGGGAGGGATGGGGTGGCTGGGTGATAGACATTGGGTAGGGTATGTGCTATGGTGAGCGCTGTGAATTGTTCAAGACTGTTGAATCACAGATCTGTACTTCTGAAACAAATAATGCAACATATGTTAAGAAAAAAGAAAAAGAAGAAGATAGCAGGAGGGGAAGAATGAAGGGGAGTAAGTCAGAGTAGGAGATGAACCATGAGAGACGATGGACTCTGAAAAACAAACTGAGGGTTCTAGAGGGGAGGAGGGTAGGGGGATGGGTTAGCCTGGTGATGGGTATTAAAGAGGGCACATTCTGCATGGAGCACTGGGTGTTATGCACAAACAATGAATCATGGAACACTACATCAAAAACTAATGATGTAATATATGATGATTAACATAACAATAAAAAATAAAAAAATGTTACTTAAACTGGGGTGCGTGGGTGGCTCATTCGGTTAAGGGTCTGACTCTTGATTGAGGCTCAGGCTCATGAGATTGAGCCCCGCGTTGGGCTCTGCACTGGGCGTGAAGCCTGCTTAAGTTTCTCTTTCTCCCTCTCCCCCTTCCATCTCTCTCTCTCTCTCTCTCTGAATAAAAAGTTATTTAAATTAAACTTATAAATACTTTTAAAAACTTATAAACTTTATTAAAGCTAATTCTGCCAAACTGAACAAGTTTGGCAGAATTCTGGTCCATGTTTTGCATTTCCCTCCTTTTTTTTCTTATCTTTGTGATTCAACCCTACCCCAAAGATCAGGTTGGTTCTCTTGTTGGGTAGACTACATGGACTATTTTGTGGAGAGAGGGTGGCATGTTGATGAATTGCAATGTGGAAAATGGGGGAGCTTTCTTTCCAAAACATAGAAGATCCTTTGATGAGGTTCCTTTGATGTCTAGTACTAATTACACTCAAAGTAATATTTCAGTCAGGCTGTAGAAGCCCGTTCAAAACCTTGTCATGTGCCCCAGTTTAAATTGATTTGTTCAGGTGACTGAAGTCTCTCAAATCCTTACTGAATTGTATTTTCAGGAAGTCCCATGGATATATAGTCCAGGTTTTCACATTATCTACTCCATTCCATTTCCAAATGGGTCTGCATTTCCAGCACTGGTTGATCAAGAATTTGTCAGATTTTATTGTTTCAGCCTTCTGCAGCAAAAGATACCAATATGTTAGTCTCCAGAGCACCAGCAACTGAATGACAAAGAATTCAGGCATAGTGAAAGGCTTGCTGGGGTGGTAGCTTTTGCTTCTCCTTGGGGAACTCATTAAAAGCCTGAAAATGGCTGACAGTCTCTTAGAGCCTAGCTACACTAACATTTCAACAACACTGAAATTAGTTCTCCCAATGCTCAGTTATCTAGGAAATGCCCTTGTGTGGAAATATTCTACTAACTAATCTCACATTTCCATTGGAATGTCATGATATTAACTCTAAATCTTCCAACCAAACTATTATGATAGATTAGTTAGAGGGTGGGTATAGTCCCCAAATCAGTGTTGAGGTCAATAAAATAGGCTGGAGTCAGACGTATCAAATACAGAATTCTAGAGAAAGCAGCTGCAGCAAGTATGGTAATTTCAACAATAACTTACAGTTATTGAGTGCTCACTGTAAACCAGGTACTGTGTTAACATCTATACATAGATTACTTCATTCAATTCTCCTAAACATCCTTAGAAGGAGGAACTATAATGATCTCTGTTTTACAAATGATCAAATTTGAACCCCAGTGTTTTGGTCCTTGAGCCTCTGCTCTTAACATTGAGATGAATGTGAAATGAATTTAAGAATGTAGAACCTGGGGGTGCCTGGGTGGCTCAGTCACTTAAACGTCTGCCTTCAGCTTGGGTCATGATCTCGGGGTCCTGGGATTGAGCCCCACGTTGGGCTCTCTGCTCGGAGGGGAGTCTGCTTCTCTCTCTCCCTCTCTCTCTCTCTCTCAGATAAATAAATAAAATCTTAAAAAAAGAATTTAGAACCTTGTGGTTGCCAATACAAATTCAACAACTTCAGGTTCCAATCTTCAGAGAGTTTTTGGGAGTACTATATTTTAGGATCAGATACCTGAACAATCTGGTCACCTTCACTGGCAGGGAGAATCATGTCTAAAAGACTCAAATGCTTGACTAGACCTGCTGGTATTCCTCTACCTGTCATGGCCAACTGATCACCTTTGTGTCTAACCTAAAGGTATCTTACCCAGCAAGGCAATGGAAGATTCAGAGAGACACAAAGGAAAATCGTTTCTTCACCAGCCAAGCCTTCAATACAAAATAGACCTAACCATTTTTTTCTTTTAATTTATCTAAGATGATCCCTAACATTCCTTGTGTATTTTAAGAATTATATACATGTATGAACAATCCTGCCCTGAATGAACTCAAGTTCTTTGTCCTTGGGAGCTTAAAACTACATGTTTCAAAAACTAGAGATTGTTTTGAGAGTAGTTATAGCCACAATTCATAAGATACTTGGTAGTTGCCCAGCATGCGTATCAGTAAATGCTTTGCATATTTTCACATGTAAATCCTCACAACAACCCTACTAAATAGATGTGATTATTGTACATTTTACACACGAGGGACCTCAGACTCAGAGTAAGTAACTTGCCCACAGTCCCACAGCTAGCAAATTGGAGCTTGAGTCTCTTTGATTTCAAAACCCCTATTTGAGACCACTATATCTAATTCAAGGCCCTAAATTTTAATGTGTGTAGGAATCACCTGGGAATCTTGTTAAAATGTAAACTTTACTTTAGTAGGTCTGGAGTAAGGCTTGAGATTCTGGACTTCTAACAGGCTCCCTGATGTAGCTGATACTTCTGGTCCTTGGACCACTATTTGAATAGCAAGGTTTTACAGCTTCCCCATAAAGAGAAAGACCAGAACTTTGGTAATTGTATACCTCAGAGTAAAAAACAATATTATAAAAATAGCAGTAGTTGGGGCACCTGGGTGGCTCAGTTGGTTAAACGACTGCCTTCGGCTCAGGTCATGATCCTGGAGTCCCTGGATCGAGTCCCGCACTGGGCTCCCTGCTCGGCAGGGAGTCTGCTTCTCCCTCTGACCCTTCCCCCTCTCATGTGCACTCTCTCTCAAATAAATAAATAAAAATCTTTAAATAAAAAAATAG
This sequence comes from Callorhinus ursinus, assembly GCF_003265705.2. Classification (NCBI taxonomy): domain Eukaryota; kingdom Metazoa; phylum Chordata; class Mammalia; order Carnivora; family Otariidae; genus Callorhinus; species Callorhinus ursinus. Next base: position 26,943,127 of record NW_027397078.1, read on the forward strand.
CAGTAGTTGAACAAGTCAAACACTGTTCTACGCCCTTTACATGTTATATCTTATTTAATCTATGCAGTGACCCTCAGAAGTAGATAATATTACTCTTCCCTTTTATATATGGGGAAAATGGGGCACAGAGTAATCAATGCATAGGCTTTGTTCCTCAACCTCTTCCTATTCTTCCCCCATTCACAAACTTTCTCAATTTCTAAAATTCCCTAATTAGAGATTCATTACCTTCTTTACATTTAAAAAGCAATCTCTTAGAGGAAGGTAATATGCTGCTTTATCATTTATTTATACTTTAGTCTCTGTTTTATAATGTAGGAATGGGGAGGAAACAAACTATAAAATATATTAGGACCTTGAGTTCCTAAAGAAGGTAAAAAAGAATTGGAAAAGAGAGACTGAGTCTCCGGTAAAGCTTGGCACTACCTGCTTTACAAATTGTGGTATGAGTCCTGGTGGCTTCTCCCATATGTATTCCAAAACTGAAGCCATTGGTAATTTCAAGATAAGCAATAAAATTAAGTTGCATATTTATTAGCTATGCAGGGATCACCATGGAGACAACTGAAAGAACTCTTACCATGGAGACCTCTCCTTACCCATCTCTGTCTCAAATTATCAGTATATCATATAAACAGATACCGGAATAAATTTGGGAGGGACTACTACAAAGCAAGCAGGCTAGAGCTCCAGAATGATTGGTCATGGGGTGACTTAACAATCCAGAGAGAATTTCTGAGTTTGGTCTTCAAAAGTCACGTGTTTCTGGATGCTTCCTTCATGTCAGTATGGCTTAGTTGTAGGAGACTCAATTTAGAAACCTTTGCACCAACTCTACCCCTGTGGTACAAGGTAAGAACCTCAAATAAGGCTCTTTTCACTGCAGGGGAATTACCATGGCAGTGTAACTCCTGGTCTACTCCCTTGTATCATCAACACAATAATGACATAAGAAAAGTAGTAGGAACAGTAACCTTGACAGTGTGGATTTTTGTCAAATAGCTCTGACCTAGAATAAGTTTTCTCAAAAAGTAAACTCCACAAAATGCAGCAATTTGTTCTCAGTGGAAACTTACAAGCATTTTCTGTATTTTGTATAAAAATAGAATGGAAATAATAATATCATAGGTTGAGCTCCCTAGGAAGCCAACTTTTAGATGAAGTTTAACATGCAAAATATTTATTAGGGAGTGCCCTTGGGACAATAGGGGAAGGGAGCAGGGTTTGGGAAGAGGGAGAAGTTGAGGTATGACTTCGATCCAACAACAGCCACGACTGACCCCACACAGAGCTCTGAAACCAGAAAGGCCTTTGAGTTGTTCCAAGTTGTGCAAGATGGCTAGGTCTTTTTACCTTTGCACTGATTGGTCATTGGATGTGGGTCATCGGGTAAGGGGATTGATATTGGGCCAGATGGCTCTTTGCAGCTGAGGCAACCACAAAGGAGCTGACAGCTGATGGTTGCCTGCCAACAGCACTGCCAGCAGCTGAGACAACAAGCCCTTCTCTCAGGGGTAATCATGGGGGCACACCACAGTGTCTCCCACAAATAGTAATGGTTTCAAAGTACCAAGAGCTCCAAAGTCAGATAAGTGAGATTTGATTTTTATTTCTAAATTAAGAAAACCTCTTTCTGATTTATAAACCACTTCCTGGGGCAAATTGCTAGGAGATTCTGCTAAGTAGAAGTCATTTCACTGGTCTTGGTGTTCAGAAAATTAATAAAAATAAATTCATTTTTTATCCCTTTGAATAAAAACCAAATAGATTACTCATTCCAATTTTACAGTGTACGTATGTGTTTAAATGTCAATGTGTATTTTTTCTTTCTCTTAGTGAGTCAGAAAAAGGTGTAAAAAGGTTTAAATAATGAATTACCATTTGTGTAATATACTCATTCATTCATTTAGCAAATATTTATTGAGCATCCATTATATGTCATAGCACTGCTCTAGCCATTGGGTCTATAAAATTAGTAATAACATAGAACCTGATTGCATAATTGTGGTAAAACAAACTGAAAGAATAAAAGAGTAGCAGGACGAATAGAAATAATTAGAAAACACAGGTAGGAAGATGTATTTTCTTCTTCCAATTTTCCTTTCCTATCTGCCATTTGGTAAAAAAGAGATGGGTATGAACATTCTCAGCAAATAAGTGTAAATAAGAAAAAACAGCCATCAACTTCATTTTCTGTCAACTCTTTATTATATCCCTTTTATCATTGTGGTTACTTTTCTTAGGTAGCCATCTTTCCCTCTGGGGTTAATAGACTTTACTAGGTAGGTTCTTCCATTGTTTGTGGAATGGACTTCCATAATGAATAAACTTAAATCTGCTTATGAAATGACTAATGGCAGTTAAAATACTGGATAGTATCTGTGAAAATGGGCATCTAATGACACCAGTGGTAGAAGTTGGAGAAAAGTACATCTCTTCTTTCAGTGTGTATGTAACAATTTGGAAACACTAAGTACTTTCATTCTTAGCAATCTGTAGATTTGCTGAAAGAGACTCCTAAATTGGGAGACAGAGGCCAGACAGCTTCTTGGATTAAACAGATTAAGGGCACCATTGTGTTTATGTTTATACTCTTGAGCAAGCAACTAATTCAATTCAATAGGAAGCAAGACGTAAGTGGAGGATATTTCTTGGTATCCTGGGGAGAAGATTTCACCCAGAGGTTGTACCAACCCAAATAGAATAGATCTTTACAAAACAACCTCTAATAATATTTTATTTACTGTACTTCTGAATGCCATACAGAATAGGTTTGTTTTCTTTTCCTTAATTGAATCTCATGTACCTTTGACCCATTCTTACCAGGACATCTTTCTACTTGTTGTTTACCCCACTTATTTTTATTGAATTTTAAAAGTTATTTTTAAAGTATATCTCCTTACTTTTACAAGGAGTTGTGAAAAATTAGTTAAACTGGTTCTCTTCTCAAGATCTGTTGAGACACAGGTAGAATCTATGGTGGCTGGGCAATAAGAAGATGAAAGCTGACTAAAAATTTAGAGCCTTGCACCAGCAACATCAGCTCATCTGGGAACTTGTTAGAAATGCAGAATCTCAGTCCCTACCCTAGAACTCCTAAGTCATAATCTGTATTTTAACAAAATCCTAAAGTGAATCAAATTCAGAGTAGGATCTAGGAGGCACTGATTTACAGCATTTGTCGAAAACTCTTTCTCCTGTAGCTAAATTAAAAACACAGAACAGCAAGATACTTAATTTTCTTCCCTTAGTCTCTCTTCTTGGGCTAATAACATTGTAACCAGTTTAGGATACAAAAGACAATTGTCATACAAAAGACCTCTCATAAATACAGCTCACAAAGGTTAAAGGGGCCATCTGAACTGGAATCAAACATTGGAAAAGCTGAAATAGAGCTTTTCATTCATTTATTTTTCAAAGGGTTTAATTGGAGAAAAATATCTAAGAAATATATTACAGATGCAGAAATCTTCAAAACAGGACTAGAGGAAAACATTTTGGAAATGGTTTTAAAATGAGTCTGATAAAATGTACAACACTGAACTGTTTTCCCATGAAAAGAATGCAGCTGGAGGCAGCATTTACAGCTGGCAGAAAGAAGTTTAACTAGTCAGGGCAAACTTGTCTAATTTTACTTCAATTATTATTACATTATGTTAATTTAGAAAAACATTAAATGTTCCTTTTTGTAACTTTTTTTTTACCATCTCTTTAGATATGAAAGAATATTTAGTGTATCTACCAGAAGATAAAATAATGCTCATGAAATGTAATCTCCACTTTGCTCATCAGCAGCTGGCCTAACAAGTCCTGCTGAAACATTTGAATTTCTTTTCTCCACCCTGAACTCAAGCAGGGGCAGGCCGGTCAACAGCAGTGGCAACAACTGGCTACTGAAGGGGGCATAAGTCCAAAGTGAAGAACTCCAATCACATTCCTTGCTGTGGAGGACCAGAGGCCTACTGTGCTTTTCCAACATGATCAAAAACAGAATTTTCTGGGTACCGCAGGCAGGTGAAATGAAGGACTCTTAGATGAACCATCACTAATAACAAAAATCCTGATTACATGTGGAAAGAGAACAAGGAATGCAAATAAAGCTGAACTGAAACACGAGGTTCCAAAATAGAGCACTCCTTTCCAAAGGGTCATGCTTTCTAATTCATGAATCAGTTTTTTCTTCCATCCTGCTCCTTGGTAAATTGGACAGAATTGTAACTTTTATAGAAGGGAGAAATGAGGTTAAACAATTTGCCCACATTTGCACTTCTTATCTACAGAAAAGAAAGTTGAATTTGAGCTTTTTAATTGTCTGTCTGGTGGTTGCTTTTAACATGCATAGTAACACACTTGAAGCAACTCCTTTAACAACTTTTTATTGTAGCATTTAATCTGTTTGATATTGTTTTTGTTTCAAATGTGTTGTTGTTTCACAAGCACTCTCCTCAACTAGATGCCAAATACCTTGTGGACTGGCCTGGGCATATTTTACATGCTCAGTGAATGCTGATTAATTAACAAGGAAAGGTGAAACATTTAGAAAAGAGGAAAACAGGGTGCCTGGGCAGCTCAGTTGGTTAAGCGAACTCAGTTGGCTAAGCGAAGGCCCAGGTCATGATCCTGGAGTCCCTGGATCGAGTCCCGCATCGGGCTTCCTGCTCGGCAGAGAGTCTGCTTAGCTTTCTGACCCTATCCCCTCTCATGGGTTCCCTCTCTCTCAAATAAATAAATAAAATCTTTAAAAAAAAAAAAGAAAAGAGAAAAACAAAAGGACTGGAACATAATGGATCTGGGAAGAAAGGTATAGCTCTCAAAAGTTGCATCCTAGTTATTTATTTATTTATTTATTTATTTATTTATTATGTTAATCACCATACATTACATCATTAGTTTCTGATGTAGTGCATCCTGGTTATTTAAATTTAGGGCAGAATAACATAGAATATATATTTGCAAGGATCCTTGGAGGTGATCCTACCTAACCTTCTATTATTGAGGAATACATTCTATAGAACTCTTCATGGCAGCCATCTAGTTTTATTTAAATATCTCCATTGTTGTAGAGCTTATTACCTTCCATCATGTCTGCTGTTAGACTGATCCATTCCTTATATCTTTCTTTATCAGTTCAGCAATTATTTATTGAGCAACTGTGTCTCATGATGGCATGCTAGCTGTCAGGAATACCAGGAAGAATAGGTCAAGTTCTCCCTTGTGTAAAGCCCAAATGGGTGTTGCTGATTGGTGGGCAGTTCTCTTTCAGGTGATGGTTCATAGATCTAGTCTCCTTCCATTTCGTGGTTCCCCTGTGTTCAACTTGCAGCTCTCAAGTTTTCTATGCTCATTTGGGGCAAACTGCAAGTGATGGAAAGGGCATGAAGGACGTGTGTGAGAGTGGTTAGGAGTCAGGCCTGGGAGTGATGCCCATCATTTCTGCTCATATTCCTTGGCTATATCTCAATCACAGGTCCACCCCTAATTTACATCAAGGGAGCTTGGGGACAGTTGTCTAGCTTTAGACCCAGAAAGAAGAAGAGAACAAAGGTTTGGTCATTGGCTAGCAGTTTCTGCTACAGTGCTTTCATTATGAAGATTTTTTGGATGAGGTGATGGGGGCATGCTCCAAAGATCATGCAGGTGTAAATAGTCAGCCAGGATTCAGACTTGGGTGATCTGACACTATATCCTGTGGTTCTTACGTGTGGCCTCCCAGACCAGCAGTATGAGCATCACCTGCAAATTTGTTAGAAATATACATTTTTGGATACCACCTCAGACCTACTGGATCAGAAATCATGGGGTGAGGCCCAGCAATTTGTGTTTTAGCAAGTCCTCTTTGATTTACTCACATTTGAGAACCATTGCATCATATTATATTACCTTTCATTTAAGGGCTTCCAGAGTATTTTTCTAGTTGGCCATTAATAGTGTCCATCATCTAGAGGGATGTCTTGACAGTACTGATGACCAACTAGAAAAATAAACATTTAAATTATTTTAACTTAAATACAAGAATATTATTTTCTCTGCTTTAAGTTTAAAATAATGGTATTTCTATTATAACATTGCCTTGTTTTAAGTGTTATTTATGCATTTGTCTATTTTCTCATACTAATTTCTAAGCATCCAAAGTGCTCTTGTATCTCCTACAGCCCCTAGTAATTTGCTTTCCAAATATAAGGCATTCAATAACTGTTGATTTAATTGAATGGGAAAAAAATATTCTACAATAATGTTTCTCATTAAATCAAAGATATATGGAGAGCCGCCTTAAATGTTAAAACTTTTCAATCATATTTCCATGACTATTAAAAACTTCACAGAAAGAAAAATTTAGTATCTTCATTTTTGAATAGATAGCAAGGCTGAAAAACTGCTGTTATCAGATGTGAACATTTACAATGAGAAGTTTAAAAATTATTAGTTACTTAAAAATCCACACAGTATTCTATTTTTCTTCCCAAAATAACTTTCTCAATTAGCTAATTTATAATGCACAGACTAAAACACATTAAAATACAACTTTCATTATTGGATATTTCACAGGCTTTAATGGAATTTTAGAATATGTATAAAATAATTTTTAGTGCTTCAAGTGATTATTGATTCTGCATAGAACTATTTATCATGCAGGAGACTATCTTTGAAGAGTGGTGTTTTCAGAATGTTGTTTACATGGCGGTGTCTCATGTAAATTTTGCTGCTAGACATGACTATTATCTTGCATATTTCACAACCTCCCTTCTTCTCTTCCTTCCATAAATCAGAATATTGTTAAAGATAACCAGAACACAGTTTACCATGCAAATATGTGACAGCAAATAATATTATCATATTTTTCCGTATCTCTATCTTCAAGTTGAAAATAGTGTGGATTTCACAGGTGCAGCTAAGCATTTCTTTATAACTGAATCAAATATAATTTGGTATTATAAAATGAAATGGGGTGACTCATAAGCTATTGACCAAGTTTTAATGGTTAATTAGCAGCAGTACATTATAACCCCTCACCCACACACAGTCAGTATTGTGGCTAAAGGAATTTTAATTAGCTGTGTGAGACCTCAGTCAAATACACCTGCAAGCCAGCTCTCTTATTTTTCAAAGCTCTCCTCCTAGGTTCTTGCTTTGGAATTTCTATTAGACAAAGGTAGTGATTACAACTTCTTTGGGCTTTGACCACCTTCCTTTCTCTTGTTCCCACATCTCTACCTGCATTATCCTTTGTAAACTCTGAGATCATAACAAATCTGATAATGAAACCAACGGCTTTCAGTTTCTGAATGGTAGCCCAAACATGCCAACCTGGCCCAATCTGAATCTGCTCATTTCCCCACTGTCTCAGCCCTTGTTTCCAGTGGTATTGCTATAAAGGGCCATTTTGGATGTTCACTTGGATTTCCAATCAGTATGCTATTCACTCACTCCAATAATGGCTTCAAGGTAACTTCTAATGCTTTCAAAGTGTTTATCTTATACATGGCTTAGAGCAAAGTATTTGGAATGATCTGGGAAGGACAGAATAGGAATGACAAGAGAAACCCTTTTCCTTTAGCTTATATTTCTGACTGTTTAAAAATATACCTAAGCTGAGATAGATACATTTGTGGGTGAATAATAAAATTAAAACATTAAAAATAGAATGAGGTCTGGCTTAAGTTTAAGGTGAGTGAGTGAATCATGTGCCCGATTAAATTAGCATTGCACAGAAGTGGAACCAGAAGGGGGGTAGAGTATAACAGCTCTCTTCCCTCTGGGGTGACTTTTCCATCTGTACACTGCAGGCCTGCTACCAGATAATGAATGGTGAGAGATCCCAAGATGACAGGTGGCAGAAGAATACAGAAGAGTCTTATTAGCCAACTCCTACAATATGTATTCTAGGAGCTGCTACTTGAGCATTTTTCCCTTAAAGAGTACCTGTTAGCAGAAATTGAATTTAGAAATGATATTCTTTACCTCATGAGCTCCCTATAGGAGGAAAGGTGCATTAAAGATACGGGAAAGCATAAAGAAATGAGGATATAGATGCTACTTTTTGGTGGCTGGGCATCTATTTATCCTATTTGTACAGGTATTTGGGGATTCACCTGTCTCCTATTTATAGCCCATGAATCTGAATGGAACACCAGGATAGAGAATATGGCCAAGATTAAACCTATTATAGTCTGGATATTTCGTCCCCTCAAAATTCACATGTTGAAATGCTCTAATGCCCAATGCGATGGTGTTAGGTGAGGCTTTTGAGAGGTGCTTAGGTCATGAGGGTTGAGCCCTCATGAATAGGGTTAGTGTTCTTTTTTTTTAAATAATTTTTTCTTGTTATGTTAATCACCATACATTACATCATTAGTTTTTGATGTGTTCCATGATTCATTGTCTGTGCATAACACCCAGTGCTCCACGCAGAATGTGCCCTCTTTAATACCCATCACCAGGCTAACCCATCCCCCCACCCTCCTACACTCTAGAACCCTCAGTTTGTTTTTCAGAGTCCATTATCATGGTTCGTCTCCCCCTCTGACTTACTCCAATTCATTCTTCCCCTCCTACTATCTTCTTCTTTTTTTTTTCTTAAAATCTATTGCATTATTTGTTTCAGAAGTACAGATCCGTGATTCATCAGTCTTGTACAATTCACAGTGCTCACCATAGCACATGCCCTCCCCAATGTCTATCACCCAGCCACCCAATCCCTCCCACACCCCCACCACTCCAGCAACCCTCAGTTTGTTTCTTGAGATTAAGAATTCCTCATATCACTGAGGTCATATGATACATGTCTTTCTCTGATTCACTTATTTCACTCAGCATAACACCCTCCAGTTCCATCCACGTCGTTGCAAATGGCAAGATTTCATTCCTTTTGATGGCTGCATAATATTCCATTGTGTATATATACCACTTCTTCTTTATCCATTCATCTGTCAGTGTACATCTTGGCTCTTTCCACAGTTTGGCTATTGTGGACATTGCTGCTATGAACATTGGGGTGCACGTACCCCTTCGGATCCCTACATTTGTATCTTTGGGGTAAATACCCAGTAGTGCAATTGCTGGATCGTATGGTAGCTCTATTTTCAACTGTTTGAGGAACCTCCATAGTGTTTTACAGAGGGGTTGCACCAGCTTACATTCCCACCGACAGTGTAGGAGGGTTCCCCTTTCTCCACATCACTGCCAACATCTGTCATTTCCTGACTTGTTAATTTTAGCCATTCTGACGGGTGTGAGGTGGTATCTCATTGAGGTTTTGATTTGCATTTCCCTGATGCCAAGCAATGTTGAGCACTTTTTCATGTGTCTGTTGGCCAGTTCGATGTCTTCTTTGGAAAAATGTCTGTTCATGTCTTCTGCCCATTTCTTGATTGGATTCTTTGTTCTTTGGGTGTTGAATTGGATAAGTTCTTTATAGATTTTGGATACTAGCCCTTTATCTGATATGTCATTTGCAAATATTTTCTCCCATTCTGTCGGTTGTCTTTTGGTTTTGTAGACTGTTTCTTTTGCTGTGCAAAAGCTGTTTATCTTGATGAAATCCCAATAGTTCATTTTTGCCCTTGCTTCCCTTGCCTTTGGCGATGTTTCTAGGAAGAAGTTGCTGTGGCTGAGGTGGAAGAGGTTGCTGCCTGTGTACTCCTTTAGGATTTTGATGGACTCCTGTCTCACGTTGAGGTCTTTCAACTATTTGGAGTCTATTTTTGTGTGTGGTGTAAGGAAATGGTCCAGTTTCATTCTTCTGCATGTGGCTGTCCAATTTTCCCAACACCATTTGTTGAACAGACTGTCTTTTTTCCATTGGACATTCTTTCCTGCATTGTCAAAGATGAGTTGACCATAGAGTTGAGGTTCCATTTCTGGGCTCTCGATTCTGTTCCATTGATCTATGTGTCTGTTTTTGTGCCAGTACCATACTGTCTTCATGATGACAGCTTTGTAATAGAGCTGGAAGTCCGGAATTGTGATGCCGCCAGCTTTGCTTTTCTTTTTCAACATTCCTCTGGCTATTCGGGGGTCTCTTCTGGTTCCATACGAATTTTAGGATTATTTGTTCCATTTCTTTGAAAAAGGTGGATGGTATTTTGATGGGGATTGCATTGAATGTGTAGATTGCTCTAGGGAGCATTGACATCTTCACAATGTTTGTTCTTCCAATCCATGAGCATGGAACGTTTTTCCATTTCTTTGTGTCTTCTTCAATTTCTTTCATGAGTATTTTATAGTTTTCTGAGTACAGATCCTTTGCCTCTTTGGTGAAATTTATTCCTAGGTATCTTATGGTTTTGGGTGCAATTGTAAATGGGATCGACTCCTTGATTTGTCTCTCTTCTGTCTTGTTGTTGGTGTATAGGAATGCCACTGATTTTGGTGCATTGATTTTATATCCTGCTACTTTACTGAATTCCTATGTGAGTTCTAGCATTTTTGGGGTGGAGTCTTTTGGGTTTTCCACATACAGTATCATATCATCTGCAAAGAGTGAGAGTTTGACTTCCTCTTTGCCAATTTGGATGCCTTTGATTTCTTTTTGTTGTCTGATTCCTGTGGCTAGGACTTCTAATACTATGATGAATAGCAGTGGTGAGAGTGGACATCACTGCCGCATTCCTGACCTTAGGGGAAAAGCTCTCAGCTTTTCCCCATTGAGAATGATATTCACTGTAGGTTTTTCATAGATGGCTTTTATGATATTGAGGTATGTACCCTCTATCCCTATACTCTGCAGGGTTTTGATCAAGAAAGGATGGTGTACTTTGTCAAAAGCTTTTTGGTTGCATCTATTGAGAGGATCATATGATTCTTGTTCTTTCTTTTGTTAATGTATTGTATCATGTTGATTGATTTGCGGATGTTGAACCAGCCTTGCATCCCAGGGATAAATCCCACTTGGTCATGGTGAATAATCCTTTTAATGGACTGTTGGATCCTATTGGCTAGTATTTTGGTGTGAATTTTTGCATCCATGTTCATCAAGGATATTGGTCTATAATTCTCCTTTTTGATGGGGTCTTTGTCTGGTTTTGGGATCAAGGTAATGGTGGCCTCATAAAATGAGTTTGTAAGTTTTCCTTCCATTTCTATTTTTTGGAACAGTTTCAGGAGAATAGGTATTAATTCTTCTTTAAATGTCTGATTTAAAGGAAAGCCTGGGAAAGCCTGGGAAGCCATCTGGCCCAGGGCTTTTGTTTTTTGTGAGATTTTTGATGACTGCTTCAATTTCCTTAGTGGTTATAGGTCTGTTCAGGTTTTCTATTTCTTCCTGGTTCAATTTTGGTAGTTGATACATCTCTAGGAATGCACCCATTTCTTCCAGATATTTACAACGGTTAGATCTTCTTGTTGGATAGACACTTTAAGTAGGATATAGTGTCCTTCTTCATCTCTTATTACAGTCTTTGTTTTAAAATCTAATTTGTCTGATATAAGGATTGCCACCCCAGCTTTCTTTTGGTGTCCATTTGCATGGTAAATGGTTTTCCACCCCCTCACTTTCAATCTGGGGGTGTCTTTGGGTCTAAAATGAGTCTCTTGCAGACAGCATATGGATGGGTCTTGTTTTTTAATCCAATCTGATAGCCTGTGTCTTTTGATTGGGGCATTTAGCCCATTTACATTCAGGTAACTACTGAAAGGTATGAATTTAGTGCTATTGTATTGCCTGTAAGGTGACTGTTACTGTATATTGTCTGTGTTCCTTTCTGCTCTTTGCTGCTTTTAGGCTCTCTCTTTGCTTAGAGGACCCCTTTCAATATTTCTTAGAGGGCTGGTTTTGTGTTTGCAAATTCCTTTAGTTTTTGTTTGTCCTGGAAGCTTTTTATCTCTCCTTCTATTTTCAATGACAGCCTAGCTGGATATAGTATTCTTGGCTGCATATTTTTCTCATTTAGTCCTCTGAAGATAGCATGCCAGTCCTTTCTGCCCTGCCAGGTGTCTGTGGATAGGTCTGTTGCCAATCTAATGTTTCTACCATTGTAGTTTACATATCTCTTCTCCCGAGCTGCTTTTAGGATTTTCTCTTTGTCTCTGAGACTCGGAAGTTTTAGTATTAGATGTCGGGGTGTTGACCTATTTTTATTGATTTTGAGAGGGGTTCTCTGTGCCTCCTGGATTTTGATGCCTGTTTCCTTCCCCACATTAGGGACGTTCTCTGCTATTATTTGCTCCAGTATGCCTTCTGCCCCTCTCTCTCTTTCTTCTTCTGGGATCCCAATTATTCTAATGTTGTTTCATCTTATCGTATCGCTTATCTCTCGAATTCTGCCCTCGTGATCCTGTAGTTGTTTCTCTCTTTCTCAGCCTCTTTGTTTTCCATCATTTGGTCTTCTATATCGCTGATTCTCTCTTCTGCCTCATTTATCCTAGCAGTTAGTGCCCCCATTTTTGATTGCACCTCATTAATAGCCTTTTTGATTTCGACTTGGTTAGATTTTAGTTCTTTTATTTCTCCAGAAAGGGTTTCTCTAATAACTTCCACGCTTTTTTCAAGCCCAGCTAGTATCTTTAAAGTCATGATTCTGAACTCTAGGTCCGACATCATACTAATGTCCGTATTGAGGAGGTCCCTGGCAGACGGTACTACCTCTTGTTCTTTTTGCTGAGGTGATTTTTTTCATCTTGTCATTGTGTCCAGAGGAGAATAGATGAATGAGACAACAGAATGCTAACAGGTTAACAATGTCTCCAGCAAATATACTCTATACAAATCAGAAAAGACCTGAAACCAGGGGACAAGAAAGGGAAAGAAAGAAGAAAAAAAAGGGAAAAGAAAAAGATAAAAACAAACAAAAACAGAACAAAAAAAAAAAAACAGACTATGATCAAATATGATCAGGCTAGTGCATAGATCAGTGCCACACACTAGCTTTTGGGCATATTTTGGTCTGTTAGAAGAAAGTGCCTGCTAAAATTTTAAAGGAAGAAAGACTTATATATGTACAAAATAAGGGTTGATACAATGAAGGGATGGAAGATGACTGTAAAGATAAAAATTATAAAAGATTTTATAAAAGCAATTGATAAGAAGTTGTTTTTTAAAAAGAAAGAAGATTTAAAAAGAAAAGGAAAAAAGAAAAAAAAGGGAGAATGTGATCAGGCAGGAGAATAGAACAAAGCCATACACTAGTGATTTAGGTTATATTTTGATCTGTTAGAAGAAATTGTATCTCAAAATTTTAAAGAAAGAACAACATATATATATGCCAAAAATAAGGGTAACTACTATGAAGTGATAAAAATATGACTCTAAAAATGAAAAATAAAAAATGTTTTTTTTTTAAAAAAGGGATTGATAAGATGTTGGTTGAAAAAGGGAAAAAGAAAAATTAAAAAAAAAGTTAAAAAATTAACTTTGAAAAACTAATGGATTATGGTAAAAAAGCCATGAATTCTATGTGCAGTATTCCCCTAGCGCTGGAGTTCTCCCATTCTCCTTGATCGGTAAACTTGGTCTTGGCTTGCTGGCTGTTCGTGCTGATCTTCTGGGGGAGGGGCCTGTTGCTGTGGTTCCCAAATGTCTTTGCCGGAGGCAGAATTGTGGTGCCCTTGTGAGTCCGGGCTAAGCAAGCTGCTCGGGTTTGTTCTCAGGAGCATTTGTTCCCTGCAAGCTCTCGGTACAGCTTTGGAGGACCAGGGTGAAAATGGTGGCCTCCCAATCTCCGCCTGGAGGCGCCGAGAACTCGGGGTCTCGCTCCTCAGTGCGCCCCCAGAGAAAAGCAGTCACTCCCGTCTCCCCGGTCTCCGGCCGCACTCCATGCTCACCCGGCCTGTGACCCAGCATTTCTATGTCTGGCACCCGACCCCGTGTGAAGTCTCCAAACCCAGCAGATCCCTGCGGTGCGCTTCTGCACCACTCCTCTCAGGGGAGGAAGGGGAGTCTCCCCGGCTCTGCCACTTGTTGGGTCCGTGCTGGAGGAGCGGTGGCCCGACTGGGCCGCGGATCACAGTTTATGGCCACCCCGAGCTGAGAGCCCACGCCTTGGCTCCGTCTCTGCAGCCAGCTTCCCCGCTCGATACCTGGGAGCTCTGACGCACTCAGGCACCCCCGGTCTTTCTGTGACCCCGAGGGTCCTGAGACCACACTGTCCTGCGAGGGTTCCGCCCCCCACTTAGCCACTGGAGCGACGTCCCTCAGCGGAGCTGGCTTCTAAAAGGTCCGATTTTGTGCTCCGCGGCTCTGTCACTTGCCAGAAGCGGCCGACGGAGGCCCCCTCCCCCACCGTCTATCCTCCCGAATATCGCCTCGGATTCACTTCTCTGCACGTCCTACCTTCCAGAAAGTGGTCGCTTTTCTGTTCAGAGTGTTGTTACTATTCTTATCTTCGATCTCCTGTTGAGTTCGTAGGTGTTCAGAATGGTTTGGTCCCTATCCAGCTGAATTCCTGAGACCAGACGAAATCCAGGTCTCCTACTCCTCCGCCATCTTGCTCCGCCCCCGGGGTTAGTGTTTTTAAAAAGAGATCCCACAGAGACTCCTTGTCACTTCCACACTGTGAGGACACTGAGAAGGCACCAGCTATGAACCAGGAAGATGGCCCCTACCAGAACACAACCATGCTGCCCCTTGATCTTGGACTTCCCATCTTCGAGAACCACAAGAAATAAATTTCTGTTGTTTATAAATTACCCAGTCTGTGGGATTTTGTTTTAGCAGGCCAAATGGACTAAGACAATGCCAGTCAGCATATTGCATTTCCCTAGGACACAGTGATTGGTTCAGTGATGGTCCCATGATTCTATAAGTCTGTGAACACACTGAGGCTTTCCCAGGGCTTCTAGGGAGAAGACATTCATTCTTTACTGCTTTACTTGAACAAAAGGGTCTGTAGAGGCTATATTACTTCCCTTATACTGGTACAACAAGATGCCCAAGCCTGAGGAAAATAAGTAGGAGGCCAGAGGTAGTGAGATGGAGAGAAATCAAATCTCTCTTTTTTAAGATTTTATTTATTTATATGAGAGAGAGAGCACAATCAGGGGAGGGGTGGGAGGAGGCACATAGGGAGGGGGAGAGAGAAAAGGAAAGGGAAAGAAAGAGGAAAGGGGAGAGGGAGAAGCAGACTCCCCACTGAGTGTGGGGCCCGACAGGGGTCTCAATCCCAGGACCCTGAGATCATGACCTGAACCAAAGTCAGACTTTTAAATGACTGAGCCACCCAGGCACCCCTAGAAATCTAATCTTGATGACACCTTTTGAGCATTGACTCCAGCTGTGCATGTAGCCAACCCTGCCTCTGGATCAGGCTGCCTCTGGATTTGTTATGTAAATCAGTTAATTTCTTTAATTCCTTTTTTTGCTTAAACTAATTTGTTTGGGATGTTCTATTATTTGCAACCAAAATTGCCCTGGTTTACACAGATTTGAGTAACACTCAAGCAGCTCCTCAGTTGAAGACTGATCCATGATTTGACAGGGGCCCACATGTTTGGAGATTTATTTATTTAGTGATAAATCAAGAATAAGAGGAAACTTTTGGAAAAGTTTGTTTGATGATCCAGAATTTTAAATTATTCCACTGGCAAGACTCTTAACAATCCATCTACTAATTTATTTGCAAGTAATTAAAAGATGACCCAAGGTCATCACCAGTCCTCAAGATAATTCTGTGTCTGGAGTATGCATAATTTATGTAATTTTATGATATAAATGTTTTCATAAATGAAAAAGAATAATTACATTTATGTGCTATGGAATAAAAATGAAAAATGAGAATGTGGAACCTCACAAGGAATCACTTAAAAAAAAAAAGTAGCCAGGAAATCCCCAGTATGAGGCTTTTAGAATGTAATGATTTCATTGAGAGAAATAATTTGTAAAACAATTTGGAACTCCTCTGAAAGTTTTAGTCTTTATTAAAATTTTCTGGTGCTTAGGTTATTTTATTTAACTTTACACAAGGGTAATATTTGATATACATGAAATATGGATATGTGATAACCATTGGAGTCACAGTGTTTTTAAAGAAATGAATATTTATTTGATAAATACTACATTTCTGAAAATATTGTACAGACTAGTGGTTTTAAATTTGTTTTGGTTGGTCCCATTACTTAAGAATTAACTCTCAGTGGATGTTTATTTGAGAAACTGGTTGCTGTACCTAAAAATAAAGAAATGTTAATGTTGCCCTTTCCAGGAGAGGCAATAGACAACCATCTTAAGAAGATGGATTTCAAACTATAAATATCAGAAAAATTCAACAATCCAATAATTTTCCAAAATGTATTTTGAAGCAACTAAAATAAAATGCCAGACCTAAGTCTACAAAAGCCTTTTTAAAAAATCTGATGATTAAAGGAAGGAGTTTGACTTTTTTTTAAAAATAGTACTTGAGGGTTGAGAGAATGAGTGAATCTGGTAAATAAACCAGGACATCCCACTCATACAGATCAGTTATATCTGCAAGAAGTAAATGTATGATTTCTGTAACTCCTTTAACTCAGTTTAGATCTGTGAAGGCAGTGAAGGTAACAATGAGTTGCAGTGAGCCAGCAGCACACAGAAATATCTTGGAATCAAATGATCTAGTTGGGCATCTCAACTCCACTCATTCCTAGCTGCACAGCCTTAGGAAGTTTACTCATCTTCTCCAAATCTTAGCTTCCTGATGTATAAAATGAGTCTAATAAATTTTAGCTATTATCACCTAAGTTTTTTATGTTATAACATTTGTCATTTGTAAAATGTTTCTCTGTGTCATGTGCTGCACTAAACATAAGTGCACACGCACACACACGCAGATACACTTAAAACTCTCAGATGGATATTTTTAATTCCCATTTTATAGTAGAGACTGTCTCAGATAGATTAAATATGTCACTCAGGGTCACATGGCTTGTGTGTGGTCAGTCGTGGATTTGAACAGAAGTCTACTTGATTCCATAAACAATGATCATAACCTGCAAAACTAAACAATTTCTGTATATTGTAACAAGAAACACAAACAATTGTGAACTTGCGCTTTGACCCACATCACAATTTTGGGGAGTGCTTTCTAATTTTGCCTATTTCTTAGATAGCTCAAGAATGTATAAAACAGAACTTTGTGTAAAAACCACAAACTACATACTAGCTTTGGGATGAAACTAAGATGAACAGATCCTGTAACTGTGAAACTGGAGGGAGAACAGATTAGCTTCTTAGGTGTAAAGGTAGAACTTTGAGCCAACATGTACTGCAAGATATGGTCACAGTATTCAGCAGATGACAGAACCAATCTCTACTGACTGTGGAAAAATCAAAGTCATATCTCTTAGTTCTTAATATGGTGCAAGTTTGTGCTGGTTCTATTGGTTCTAGAATTTTAGAAGTGAAGATGTGTGGGTGGGTCCTAAGCTGGTATTGAATACTGGGAATAAGACTAGAATTTAAGACAGGAAAAAAACTATGATTTCTGGACAATAGGCCATACCTTTTGAGCCTGATATTCTGGTTTTGTAATTTTTTCTGTTTATTTGTCCTTTGTTATCCTTGATCTTTAAGTGAAATATGGTTTAAAGAACTTGTTGAATTATTTTATCAGTTTTTTTTTTTAGGAAGAGAGCCAGATATCCATATTTATCTGGGGTGTTAAACTGAGAGCAGCTTACATGGTTATATTGGTGAAAGTTATCTAATTCTCTAAAAGGAAAGTGGACCAAGGTTAATAATGGCCAAACTTTGAGGGACAGGTTGTTCCTTCCCATATGGAGATGTTCTATAAATCAATCAATACTTTCTTTTTATCAGTCATTTCCTGATATATCATTAAACCAATAACATTTTTCAAAACTGATTTGAATCCTGTTGAACATGTAATCCTGATGAATTCTTTTTCCTTCTGAAAATGCTTTCTTTGCTTGAATTCCTTCTCTTAGTTTTCAGCCAAGTCTTTTTCAGACTCCTTCACCAGCTTCTTTTCTTCTGCTTGATATTTAATTGCTGATTTTCTTCCAGGGTTCTCTATGCCCTGACCACTTCTCTTTTGCCTTTATATATACATATTATACATTATACATACCATATCTAGGTGGTTCTTTTGCCATGATCTTAATCACTTAGGTACCCCAAAGCTACATATTATGAGAAAGACAAAATAACTTTGGACCTTTACATAATGGACACAGTTTGGCCCAATTGTTACCATACAAGAGAGATGGAATGGAACTCCCCTCACCTAAAATTGGTTTGGATATTAAGACTCATCATACCACATATACACCAAGAGGGTATGAAAGAGATTTATTATTCACATAATTAGACTTTCTGTGGAAAGAAAGGTAGATTTCCAAGCAGGTCCAAAAATGGTTTGAGAGAGCAGGAGGGTGGCTGGCTTTGGATTTATTGTAGTAAGGTAGTGGGTCTTGCGGGGATGAAGGGTTTCCTTGCACGGGCTGGGGCTTGCATAGTTTGAGTTACCCCCTGACACCAAAGTAGGGAGCATCAAGGCCTTCTTATCAACTTGTTAAAGTGTAGGGGAAGAGAGTGTGGCAGGGCTTGAAAGCTGTCAGCGGTCAAACATGAGAAATGGACTTAGATTCTTTATACAGATCATCATCATAATTAAGTCATAGTGCATTTAGATTTGACCACTACAAATTCACAACTTCAGTCTAATTGTCTCTTCTAAATTATAGAATTGCCAGGTTGATCTACTTGGATGTATGACAGAGCCCTCAAGCTCAACATGTTCAAAACTGAATTCTTATTATAATGTAAGTTAATGACCTCTCAATCCACCTAGTTTTCCAGATTAGAAAGATGAGAAATATCCTAGATGTTTCTCTCTTCTCGCCAATCCCCTGCTCCTTTCTTTTAATCATAAGGTCCTATTGATTATACCTTTGATGACCTTGCTGATCCATACCCTCCTCCTCTTGTAGATCCCCATTAACTATCTCAGTTCAATCCCTTGTAGTTTCTTTACTAGATTATTGCAATAGCTAGATTCTAATGGCCCCTCTACTAGTATCATCCTCCCTGATAATTACACTTCCCTCAACATTTACCACCTTGACCCCAAATGAAAATATGACTATGTCACGCCATTTAAAACTCTTCTATTATTCTTTCTTTAAAATATTTATTTATTTATTTTAGTGGGGAGGGGCAGAGGGAGAGGGAGAGAGAGATCCCCAGCAGACACCCTGCTGAGCATAGAGCCAGACAATGGACTCAGTCTCAGAACCCTGAGATCATGACCTAAGCTGAAATCAAGAGTTGGGTGCTTAACTGACTGAGCCACCCAGGCACCCCAAACTCTTCTGTTATTCTTGATCAGTCATGTGTTAAAGTATAAATATCTTTAGAATGGTATACAAAAGCTTTTGTGTTTTGGCCTTCACCTACTTCTTTGGCCTCATGTATCTACTTCCCTCTCCTAACTCCTATTCTTTTACATTCACCTGGGTTTTAGTCATACCAAAATACTTTCAGTTCCTCAAATGACCTGAAGCCACTTTTTTCCCATGCCTTTTCACATGCTGCTCCTTTTGCTCAGAAAACCCTTTATGTTCCTGTTCTCTAGGCAGCCCTATTTATTCTTCTAGTGTTAGTGTAAATAATATCTCCTCTATGAGGCTTTTCTTGACTTTCCCAGGCCACATTATGAGCACAGCACCCTGTATATAAGCATAGTAACCATTTATTCTGTGCCTGACATTGTGTTAGGCCCTGTACATAAATTATCTTAAGCAATTTGTATAGTAATTTTAGGGACTAAGTATTGATACCCCTGTTTTAAGCATCAGAATATTAGGGTATAGAGGGTTGCAATGACTTATCCAAGATCACACTGATAGACACTGGGGAGGGTATGTGCTATGGTGAGCACTGTGAATTGTGCAAGACTGTTGAATCACAGATCTGTACCTCTGAAACAAATAATACAATATATGTTAAAAAAAAAAGATAGCAGGAAGGGAAGAATGAAGAGGGGGGAATCGGAGGGGGAGACGAACCACAAGAGATGATGGACTCTGAAAAACAAACTGAGGGTTCTAGAGGGGAGGGGTGTGGGGGGATGGGTTAGCCTGGGGATGGGTATTAAAGAGGGCACGTACTGCATGGAGCACTGGGTGTTATAAGCAAACAATGAATCATGGAACACTGCATCAAAAACTAATGATGTAATGTATGGTGATTAACATAACAATAACAAATTAAAAAAAAAGATCACACTGCTATCAAGT
Source organism: Callorhinus ursinus (assembly GCF_003265705.2). Taxonomy (NCBI): domain Eukaryota; kingdom Metazoa; phylum Chordata; class Mammalia; order Carnivora; family Otariidae; genus Callorhinus; species Callorhinus ursinus. The sequence continues at coordinate 26,963,293 of NW_027397078.1, forward strand.
ATTGGATCTCAAATTTGAACCCAAATTTATGTCTTATCTAGACCAGTGCTTATGATCATGATATTGCTTAGGTGTATGTTTAATGTCTTATCTCTCCCTGCAGTCATTTTTGTATTTCCTAGGCCAAACAAACAGTAGTACCTAACATATGTATATTATATACTGAAGAGACCAAGATCTCTGGGGTGAGACTGAGCAAATGCTAAAGAACAATATAATGAAGACTTTAAATCCATAGGTTAGATCATACCATCATATCTGAAATCTAGAAAAGCTGATAAAGAAAAGACTGAGAAGACATGGTTATTTATGCTTTTTTGTTCAAATATAAATAAGGAAAAATAGATATTACTTCTTTAAAACCATCAAATGACTGAAGTAAAAACTGTGTAAAAGGTCTGTAACAGTCATATGTCACAACATCTATAATCCCTCACATCTTGAATGGTCCATAAAGAGAAATAACTTTGGTTTCTGACATCTGTTCCCTATATCAAGAATAAGTACCATGGAAGGGACTGAGAATGCATTTTATGCAAGAACTGTCACATAAAGAACAGACATTAAGACTGAAATTGCAGCTCTCAAACTGAGGAGTTGAACAATAGCCAAAGATGGAGAAATCCTAACAGCTGGCAAGTCAGGGGAAGGAAGATGAAAAAGAGTCTCATTGTTTATCTCACTTCTAAAGATGAAGTCATAAAAAACATACAACCTACTTGTAGCTCTGTTGTCATTCCAGGAGTGTCTTTTTGCATCATTCAAATCCACCTACCTGGATTCCATTCTTCCCTGTTGATCTTATTCATCCTTTATGATATAGTTCCAGTGCCACCTCCTTTATGATATACTCTCTGGTCTCCCAATCAGCACTGATAACCTCATTTTTTGCTCACAAACAACCCTATTTACACCTCAATTTAGCACTTTTTAATTAGATTTGAGACCAAGTTGAAGCTTCTTGAGAGCAGACAATAATTCTTTTTTTTGTTTGTTTTTTTGTTTGTGGGGGAGTTAGGTGGGGGGGTAGAGACAAGGAGAGAGAGAATCTTAAGCAGACTCCATGCCCACTGGGGAGCCTGATGCAGGGCTCAATCCCATGACCCTGAGATCATGCCCTGAGCGGAAATCAAGATCAGATGCTTAACTGACTGAGTCACCCAGGTGCCCCGAGAAGAATTCTTTCTTATCTTCTATGCTCATGGCAACTGCCTACAACAGGGCTGAGCCCAAACTAGGCTTGCAATTAAGATTTGTTCAATTGAAATAAATCTGTTTAGGTTAAGGGATTACTCAACTATAAATCTTTCTTGTCCAAGTGACTTGTTTCTCTTGAATACAAGTTTTGAAGAATTAAGATGTCTCAAATAGTCTCCTTTGGGTTATGTTTGCACTTGATAATTTTTAAATGAACTTTAGCCTCTGAATTGCACACTTTATTAACATAAACAACATCCTCATAGATACAACTCAGATGTTACATATAACCTTGCCTGAGTCATGCTTTACTTACTATCCCTTCAATTTTCCCAATAGTCAACTCTGATTCTTTGTTGGATTTCCTGGAAAGTATCTGCAGCAGCTGCTCCTGCTACTACAACTACTCATGTTGTCAGCCTGTATTTGGTGCAGCTATCAGGGGTCCAGGCAAATAGGTCTCTGATTGAAGAAAGAGTTCTGATTGATGAAGCAGTCAGGAGAACGGACCTACAATCCTATAGTGTGGAGAAAAGGGAAAAGAAGTTTGGGCAGAGAAAATGAATGATAAAACTTCTGATGAGAGAGATAAGGTAAACAATTTGTTCTCTCTACTTTGCAAGTCTCTAAATTTTGATTTATTTATTGGATTATCCATTTTAAACCCAAACTCATTTTCCTAAGGCCATTTGTAAACTGGAAGAAAGTGAAAACTATTAATACTATTATGGCATATATGCGCAGATAAAATGACTTAAACAGCATCAGTTTTCAAAGTTATATGCTATGCTGTCACATCCATTAGAATGATTTTGGCTGCAAGTAATGGAAAACCCAACTCAAAATTGTTTAAGCCATAGGGTGTTTATTATTTCACATAACAAAATGTCCAGAGGTAGGATGCGCCACAGTTTATTATTTCAATTGTTCAATGGTTTATTTTATCATGAGTTCTGGTTATTTTCTGTATGGTAGCTTCCCTCATGATTGTAAAATGGCTGCAGTAGTTTTATCATCACCTTTTTGTATACCTAAGTTCAGAGGAAGAAAAAAAGTGCTTATATATTTCTTATTTCTTGTTAAGAAATATTTCCTAGATGTATCCCCCTACAACTGACCAGAAGACAAGATTTCCTTTCACATTTCACTGTCTAGTCACTGATCAGGATGAGTTGGTGGTAGAATCACTGTAATTGGCTTGATCAACTCAGGAGTCACCCACTAAGGCTAGGGATGGAGCCAGCCTTCCCTGAAGTACTGAAGCACTACATGGAGGAACCATGTACTCCTGTACTATTTGAAAGGAAGAAAGGGGCAAATCTCCCAGGGAGGCAACCCAAACTGGATGCTACAGTCACTTTCTTGGAAAAATATTAAACAGTGATGTTTAAATAGTTCACGCACATCATTGCCATTTAAGATAGTTAATGGGTGTTGGGGCAGCTGGGTACCACAGTCGGTTGAGTGTCCATCTCTTGATTTTTGCTCAGGTCATGATCTCAGTATCCTGAGATCGAGCTTTGTGTTGGGCTCTGAGCTCAGCACAGAGTCTGCTTGTCCCTCTCCCCCTGCTCTTTCCCCTGCTTGCTCACCCCTGCTCTTGCTCAAATAAGTAAATAAAATCTTTTAAAAGAGATAGTTATTAGGTGTCATGGTTAGTCATTGCCAAATAAGAGGAAAATATTCCAGGATGATTGGGGATCTTGAGAGAGTATTTGGTCCTGGGAGGAGTAGGAGAGAGAAATTGATGAAGAAATAAAAGATTATCAGAGAAAATGAAACAAAGAGGGATAGAGAGATGCATGATGTTAGTAGGACCTTTGTCATAATCCCATAATAGAACAAGGGCTATGCATTCTGAACTCTAATTATAGTATTGAGTACACTTTCCAGTATTCTGTATTCTTTTTATGGGAAAGGCATATTTTTCATTCTAACGGCTCAAAGAAAATGAAATACATCATTTCTTCTACCTTCCTGTAAGGTTAGATATAAGAAAGAATTTCCAAGCAGTACAAATTGGTTATCTTAGAATGTACATTGGATATTTCTCTAAGCATCAACTTGTTGTCCAGCCTAAGAGGGTTTCTATCTGAAGTATTGAAGGTGGGCCAACTGAATCTGAAGGTATTATCCAGACATAGGTTTTCACATAGATTAATTGCAAGTAGGAGTTGCCTTTTGCACCATACTTAAAATCCTACTATTCCACACTCATTGCCTTTAACTTTTCTGAGGGGATTTACATTATAAATGATTTCCATTGTTGTCCATATCCCTTTTCCTCATCTCTACATACAAAAACCAGTGCTATTTTGGGGGGAGGATATACGGGAACATCATTGCACAACCTCTTTCTCAGAGTTTTCGCAGATAGAGTGGCATTGTTTTAACAGACACTACTCACCACTATATCAAGGTAAGAGGAAGAAGGACCATAAGCAGCATAGTATTTATTAGTTTCTATAGAACTAAGGGCTAACTCTACCATGCTGTTTCTTCTAGTACCTCCTGCTTCATTCAGGGAGGGGAAAGGGCAGGAACAATTCTACTTATCAAGCTGTTTTATTGACTGCCTCTTGTCATTTCTCTCCTACCAGAGATGTTATGTTGTGAATAACTGTGAGGGGATAATTTCAATGTTTATAAAGAGAGAATTGGGAACATCTTTACACTTAGAACACAGTGCAGTTTCTTGTGACCAGCATGATATTATTTTGCTTTATGAGAATATGTAGGTATTTTTTAAATAATGAAATTATTTCCAACTTTCATTAGTAAATTTTAAATGGTATCATTTATTAAAATATGAATAAATAATTGAATTAAAAATTTTTATTTATATAATCCCTAAACTCTGTAGTCCCATATTCCTCAATTTGGGGAAGGTAGTTTCAATTTAATACTTAAAATGACTTGAGTTCACATCCCATATTGTGGGAAACTTAGCATTTCCCAGTATCTTTAAGAATTCTTAGGTAAGCATACATTTGTCCTAGTCATCTCTTGCTCCAATACCTACATTTCTCTGCATTCTGTATTCAATACTGTCCATTAAAAATATAATGAAAACCACAAATATAATTTTTAATTTTCTTATAGCACGTTAAGAAAAGCAAAATGAAACAAATGAAATTAATTTTAATATATCTTTTAAAATCCAGTATGTCCAAATGTTATTTCAACATGTGTCACCAGCTATGATTCCAGTGTACAATATCTCCATGTGGCTAGTAGTTAATGTATTATACAGCACAACTCTATATTCTTATGTCTCATTTCCAGTGAGAGGTCTCTTCCTTCTTTGCTAACCCTAAAATGGACTACTGACACTTTTTCTGATAACCCAAAACAACTATGAATGAAGGTCTTTGCTTATATCACTCTTTAGCTTAAGGCTTAGGGAGACTGGAGGATGGTTACATTATTATACAGCCTGCCCAAACATTGGACTAATGGAAATTCCAGGTCTTAATGTGCTTCCACCATCTTTGTCATAAAGAATTTTTCTCTGAGCATTTCTTCTCAAACCATGACCTCCTACTAGGCTTCTAAGTACAGTATTAGTGGTAAAGGATTATGGGCATGAAAGGAATGTATTGCAGAACTTTTCTTAAAAAGAGAAATGTCACGGGGTGCCTGGGTGGCTCAGTTGTTAAGCATCTGCCTTTGGCTCAGGTCATGATCCCAGGGTTCTGGGATCGAGCCCCGCAGCGGGCTCCCTACTCCGTGAGAAGCCTGCTTCTCCCTCTCTCACTTCCCCTGCTTGTGGTCCCTCTCTCACTGTCTCTCTCTCTCTCTCTCTCTCTCTGTCAAATAAATAAAATCTTTTTAAAAAAAGAGAGAAATGTCAAGGTCTTACCATTCTACCCACCTCAAGGTCACATCTTAGAGGAACCCTTTTTTGACTTCACCAAATAAAAATAAATCCTTATGGAAACTTGTCTGAACTTTTCTTAAGACAGTCAGCATATTTTGCCTTATAATAGCAACATATTTATTTATTTAGACCCCATCTTGTCCCCCACAGAATTTGAGGTCTGCCCTGTTTTGAAGGAATGATTCTCCTCTTACTTATGTTTCATTGCCTATTCATGATAGCCCCTGAATGTCTCTGACTTGTGCCCAGCAACTTATTGCTAGAATGAGACAAGGGTCAGCATAATTTATCTTCCAGTTTTACATGTTATGTATGTAAGCATTGAGCAAGCTTGTGCCCATGCAGAAGTAGATGAGAAAGGAAGGAATTTAGTTATGGCAATGCCACTTAATTCTTTGAATGTCTTCTGAGTTCTTTGCCAAAAATTACATGTGTTTTATCATCAAAAACTACTTTTCATGATCTATCAACCAACAACTTAAGTAATTTTTTCAATTTTGCTGAAAGCAGAGAATTAGAAATTGCCACTTGGCAAAGGATTTGTTAGATCCTCTCATTAGAACCATGCACTTTACATCAATGAAATCAATATTTCGAATTGCCCCCTTATTTGGCACCAAGGAAGTTTCCCCACCCAGGGCACTCAGTAGTAAGGTTCAGGGTGGTTGAGAAATAGGCTTCTTTTTGTAGAGGGGAGAAGTATGAGTCTAACAGCAGAAGTGGGAAAGGAAAAGCAGAATGATGGCAAGCACATTCTCTGTCAGACCAATTTTAGGAAGGAATACACAGGAGAGTTGAAGGTCTAGAAATTGATTTCTTTAAAACTATCTATGCCTGAATCCCCTTTGGATAATTTTTGTGTGCCTGAAGGAGTCCACAAAGTCCCCCAATCTAAAACCTTTTGCAGGGCGCCTGGGTGGCTCAGTTGGTTAAGCGACTGCCTTCGGCTCAGGTCATGATCCTGGAGTCCCGGGATCGAGTCCCGCATCGGGCTCCCTGCTCAGCAGGGTGTCTGCTTCTCCCTTGGACCCTCCCCCATCTCATGCTCTCTCTCTCTATCTCATTCTCTCTCTCAAATAAATAAATAAAATCTTTAAAAAAAAAATAAAACCTTTTGCAGTACTTCACAAGAATCATTCCATTTTTTATGAAAAGTACAGCGGAGGAAATATAGTGTAATAATGTTGTATGGTGACTACATTTATTGTGATAAGCCTTGAGTAATGTATAGAATTGTTGAATCTCTGTTGCACACCTGAAACTAATACAACATGTCAGTTATACTTCAAAAAAAATAGAATTGCTCCATCTTTGGAATTCCTCTGGAATTATTGAATCATTTTCAGCTGGTTAATAATCATATACTATATTAGGAATTTTCTTCTATTTTTGATTTATAGTTTTATATATATAATAGTGAAGTATTTAATTCACCCCAAAATATTTATTAGTTCTTATTTTCCAAATTAGATTGTACAATTTTTGAAGATCAGGACTAGATATTATTTATTACTTCATCAATCACAGTACCATTCACAAAACTGAAGTGTGTTTAATTATTGATGCCTGTTAACCCTGTTCTTGGCTTCATTAAGCAAATTTCTCTCTCCCTCTATCTTCCTCTCCTTCAGAGCATACTCCTAATACAGATTTCTTATCTCTAAAAGAGTTTTCTACAAAAGAGTAAGTTCAGGTTTCTGTGGTTGTAATCATCTGGTTCTGCATTTAGATCCTAATTCATCCCAGACTATAGGCTGATATGGTAGTCAAAGGGAGACTCAGAAATCCTGAAGGGAATATGACACTTTAAGTTTAGGATTATTTAAACTGTTATCATGATTTATAGGTGGTCCACTACTATATTTTCAGGGTTATTTATTAGACATGTACAAATTGAAGAGGACGGAATGCTTCTGAGCTCATTTTACAAGGTCAGCACTGCCCTTATACCAAAACCAGACAAAGGCACCACAAGAAAAGAAAATTACAGGTCAGTATCCCTGATGAACATGGATGCAAAAATCATCCACAGAGTATTAGCAAACTGAATTCAACAAAACCTTAAAAGTATCATATATCATGATCAAATTGGATTTAGTCCAGCGATGCAAGAATGGTTCAACATCCCAAAATCAATGAACATGATACACCACATTAACAAAATGAAAGATAGAAATCCTATGATCATCTCAAGAAAGAGATGCAGAAAAAGCATTTGACAAAATGCAACTTCCATTTGTGATAAAAACTCTCCACTAAGTGGGTATAGAGGGAATGTACCTTCACATAATAAAGACCATATATGACAAGCACATAGCTAACATCTTGATCAATGGTAAAAAGCTAAAAACTTTTTCCTTAAGATCAGGAACAAGACAAGTATGGCCACTCTTGCCACTTTTATTTAATATAGTATTGGAAGTCCTAGCCAGAGCTAGAAAAAGAAATAAAAGGCATCCACATTGAAAATGAAGAAATAAAACTATCACTATTTGCAGATGACAGGATACTACATATAGAAAACCTTAAAGACTTGACTAAAAAACTGTTAGAACTAAAAAATGAATTCAGAAAATTACAGGATACAAAATCAATATACAAAACCTATTGCATTTTTATACACTAACAATGAACTATCAAAAAGAGAAATTAAGAAACAATCCCCTTTACAACCGCATCAAAAAGAATAAAATACCCCCCAATAAATGTAACCAAGAAGGTGAAAGACCTATACACTGAAAACTATTAGACACTGAGCTGGAGATATCATATTCCCTGATTTCAAATGATATTACATAGCTATAGTAATTAAAACAGTATGGTATTGGCATAAATACAGACATATAGTCAATGGAACAGAATAGAAAGCCCATAAATAAATGCATGCATATATAGTCAATTAATTTGTGACCATGGAGGCAAGAATATACAGTGGGAAAAAGACAGTCTCTTTAATAAATGGTGTTGGGAAAACTGGACAGCTACATGCAAAAGAATGAACCTGGACCACTATCTTACACCATACACAAAAATTGACTCAAAGTGGCTTAAAGACTTAATGTAAGGCCAGAAACCATAAAATTCTTAGAAGTAAGCATAGGTGGTAAGCTCCTCAATGTTAGTGTTGGTGATATCTTTTTGGATCTGACTCCAGATACAAAAGAATGAAACTGGACCACTTTCTTACACCATACACAAAAATTGACTGAAAATGGCTTAAAGACTTAATGTAAGGCTAAAAACCATAAAACTCTTAGAAGTAAACATAGATGGTAAGCTCCTCAATGTTAGTGTTGGTGATATCTTTTTGTATCTGACTCCAGACGTAATGGCAACAAAAGCAAAAATGAACAAATGGGACTACATCAAACTGAAAATCTTCTGCATAGTGAAGGAAACCATCAACAAAATTAAAAGACAACCTACTTGAGGCATGGCCCTGGGTGAACATGGCACCACCTGCACTCTGTGATCTGGGCGCCAGGCCATGGTGGGCCGCAGGTGGGCTGCTGCAGGATTCCACGGCCCTGAAAGAGGAGCACCCAGGCCACAGGAGAGCAGTGGCTATTTAGGTGCTGAGTTTTTCCTGCTTCTGCACATCACTAGACTTAGTACATGCCCCTAAATCTAAAGCCTCACCTCTGCAGCCCAGTCTTTGTGCCCTCCCATTCTTTTGAAACATTGGTGCTTCTTTCTTAAAAAAAATAAATAAATAAAAGGCAACCTACTGAATGGATGAAAATATTGGCAAATCATATCCAATAAAATGTTAATATCTAAAATATATAAAGAACTCATACAGCTCAATAACAACAGCAACAACAAATCAATCTGATTAATAAATGGACAGAGGATCTGAATAGCTAAAGAAGACATACAGATGAATAGGTAAGCTCAACATCACTCATCATCAGGGAAGTACAAATCAAAACCACAATGAGATAGCACCTCATAGCTGTTAGAATGGCTATTATCAAAAAGACAAGAGATAGCAAATGTTGGTGAGGATGTGAAGAAAAGGGAACCCTTGTGCACTGTTGGTGGGAATGTAAACTGGTGTGCCACTGTGGAAAACAGTATGACTATTCCTCAAAAATTAAAAATAAAACTACCATATGATCCAGAAATTCTGCTTCTGGGTATTTATCTGAAGAAAAGGAGGACATGAATTTGAAAAGATGCACCCACGTGTGCATTGCAACAGTATTTACAATAGCCAAGATATGGAAACAACCTAAATGTCTTTTAATGGATGAATGAATAAAGAAGATACACACACACAATGGAATACTACTAAGCTATAAAAAAAGAATGAAATCTTGCCATTTGCAATAGCATGAATAGACCTCAAGGGCATTTTGCTAAATGAAATAAATCAGAGGAAGAAAAATACTGTATGATTTTGCTCATATCTGGAATCTAAAAAACAAAACAGGGACACCTGGGTGGCTCAGTCGGATAAGCATCTGCCTTCGCCTCAGGTCATGATCCTGGGGTCCTGGAATAGGGCCCTGCATCAGGATCCCTGCTCAGCAGGGAGCTTGCTTCTCCCTCTCCCTCTGCCACTCCCCCTGCTTGTGCTTACTCTCTCTCTCAACTAAATAAATAAAATCTTTGAAAACAAAATGTATGAACAAAAAATAGAACAAAACTTACACATACAAAGAACAAATGAATAGTTACCAGAGGGGAGGAAGGTTCAGGATTGGGTAAAATAGGTGAAGGGGATTGAGAGGTACAAACTTCCATTTATAAAATAAGTAAGTCATGAGGATGTAATGTACAGCATGGGGACTATAGTCAACAATTCTGTATTGCAAACTTGAAAGTTGCTAACAAAGTGAATTTTTTTTATTATTATGTTATGTTAATCACCATACTATGGGTATGACACTGTATAGTATAGTATAGTATAGCCTTCAGAGAAAAAGACTGATGTCCCCGAGGAAAAGGGAATTCTTTTTTTTAATTATGTTAATCACCATACATTACATCATTAGTTTTTGATGTAGTGTTCCATGATTCATTGTTTGCGTATAACACCCAGTGCTCCATTCAGTACGTGCCCTCTTTTTTTTTTTTTCATGGCGCACCTAGGTTTTGTTTAGTATGTGGCCTCTTTAATACCCATCACCAGGCTAACCCATTCCCCCACCCCCCTCCCCTCTAGAACCTTCAGTTTGTTTCTCAGAGTCCATAGTCTCTCATGGTTTGTCTCCCCCTCCGATTCCCCCCCTTCATTTTTCCCTTCCTGCTATCTTCTTCTTTTTTTTTAACATATAATGTATTATTTGTTTCAGAGGTACAGGTCTGTGATTCAACAGTCTTACACAATTCACAGTGCTCACCATAGTACATACCCTCCCCAATGTCTATCACCCAGCCACCCCATCCCTCCCCCCCCACCACTCCAGCAACCCTCAGTTTGTTTCCTAAGATTAAGAATTCCTCATATCAGGGGCGCCTGGGTGGCTCAATCGGTTAAGCATCTGCCCTCGGCTCAGGTCATGATCCCAGGATCCTGGGATCAAGCCCCACGTCAGGCTCCCTGCTCAGTGGGAAGCCTGCTTCTGCCTCTCCCACTCCCCCTGCTTGTGTTCCCTCTCTCGCTGTGTCTCTCTCTGTCAAATAAATAAATAAAATCTTTAAAAAAAAAAGAATTCCTCATATCAGTGAGATCATATGATACATGTCTTTCTCTGATTGACTTATTTCGCTTAGCATAATACCCTCTAGTTCCATCCACATCATTGCAAATGGCAAGATTTCATTCCTTTTGATGACTTTGTAATATTCCATTGGATATATATACCACATCTTCTTTATCCATTCATCTGTCGATGGTGCAGCCACTCTGGAAAACAGTATGGATGTTCCTCAAAAAGTTGAAAATAGAGCTCCCCTACGACCCAGCAATTGCACTACTGGGTATTTACCCCAAAGATACAAATGTAGGGACCTGAAGGGGGTACATGCACCCCAATGTTTATAGCAGCACTGTCCAAAATAAAGTGAATTTCAGAAGTTCTCAATAGGAGGAAAAAATGTAAATTTGTATGCTGACAGATGGTAAATAGACTTAATGTGGTGATAATTTTGCAATGTATACAAATGTCAAACCATTATGTTATATACATGAAACTAATATAATGTATCTCAATTATATTTCCAATTTAAAAATGTAAGTTGTTAAATAGTATATCAGATGGTGAGTTTTGCTGTGGAGAACAGTAAAGAAGGATAATGGGGAAAAGGAAGTGTGGAGTGTAAGGGAGGTTATTGTTTAAATAAAGAAGTCAGAGATCTTCCTGTAAAATGGAAACTATAGGAGTGCCTGAGTGGCTTAGTCGATTAAGTGGCTGCCTTTGGCTCAGGTCATGATCTAGTGATCCTGGGATTGAACCACCTATTAAGCATGGAGTCTGCTTCTCCCTCTCCCTCTGCACTTTCTCTCTCACTCTCACTTTCTCTCTCTTGCTCTCTCTCAAGTAAATAAATAAAATCTTTTTAAAAAAATAAAATAAAATGGAAACTATAATTTTTGCCTTATAATGACGTTGTAAAATGTCGCATAAAGTATTCAAATCTCCCTGTGCTGAGCAGAGAGAAAACTTACTGTATTTTATGGATGAGAAACAGATGTGGAATAATGAGGTTAAGTTTACTGCTAATTGGCAGAGTTGGGATTTGAACTGGGGTTTTCTAACTCTAGAATCTGTGAACTTCCCATTTCATCTTGCTGCTGTGCTGTTTCCCATGGGTATTGATCACACTTGGACAGACATTGAAGATAATATTTGTTTGCAAGTAAACCTAAAATAAATACTTATTTTTCATTTTCATGACAAAATATTGGTGAGGATGTAGGAATATATGGGTATGTAAAATGGTATAGCCATTCTGGAAAACAGTTTTCAGTTTCTTTAAAAAACTAAACAAACTTCTTTCATATGACCCAGCAATCACATTCCTGTGCATTTACACTAGAAGAATGAAAACCTGTATCTCCACACGCATGCACACACACACACAAATGTGTATATGATTGTTCATAGTAGCTTATTTGCAATAGTCAAAAAGAGGAAACTACTGAATTGTCCTATAGTTGTTGAAGGGGTAACCAAATGTTGTACATCCATACCACTGATTGCTACTCAGTAATAAAAAGGAACAAACTATTGGTGTACACAACAACTTGGATGGATCTCAAGGACATTATGCTGACTGGAAAAAAACAAATTCAAAACGTAATATACTGTATGATTCCATTTTTATGACATTCTCAAAATGACAATATTATAGAGAAGGAAAACAGATTAAGTCGTTTCCATGGGTTAGGGATGGTGGAAGTTCAAGGAATGGATATGACTATAAAAGGAGATATTTGTAGTAATGGAATAGTTCCATGGTGGTTACAGAATCTATCAGTTTGGTAAAATGACATAGAACAATATGCACAATTATTCCAAGATCAATTTCCTGATTTTGACATTGTGCTATAGTTATGTAAGATGTACCATTGGATGAAATTGGGTGAAGGGTATGTGGGACCTCTGTACTGCCTTTGCAATGTCCTGTGAATATATAATTATTTAAAATGAAAAGTTACAAGAAATACGTTTTGTATTTTTCCTTTCTAGAAGTTCTAGTTGACTATTTTCGTATCTCTTTCACCCTGTTCTTTTATTTTTATAAATATAAGTACTCTCTATTCTGTACCTGATAATTCTAATATCTCAAGTTTTATGTGTCTGTTTCTATTGCCTGTTAGTTTTTCTGGTTCTTACTCATGGTACTTTATTTCTGATAGATTTTGTAATTTTTAACTCTGAGATATTCATTTTCCTTAGAACTTTATTTTTGTTAGTTCTTCAAAGTCTGGTTTGAAATCAAGGTCTTCCAGAATGAATTTCTATTTGCTTCTGCAATCTTCTGGGAATGGTACCAAACATGGACCATGTTAAATTTAATTTTCTACTTGAGGTTTTTGGACCATATAAGTAGTATGAATTTAAACTGTAAACTCTAGAGAGAACTTTCTTATGATTGTGAATTCTCAGACAATATTTCGTGTTACTGTCATCTAGTAACAGGGTCAAGAGAAGCAAATTTTCTATCTCCTGTGGTGGGGTTTGACTTTCCATTCACCCTTCTTCCATGTTTGTGATGGATGTGGTCCTTTGGGGCCCCATTTATATATGGGGGATGGCTTACAGCAAACTCCACTTAGAATGACACTGATTCTGTCTTCCACACCTTGTGCAGTTGTGAAAGGAAGAAGCTCAAAATTTGCAAGGTTTGGCAAAAACCCAAGGTTTGGTTGAAAGCCATTTTGGCACTACCCTTCCTACTTGTCCATCTCTTCATCCCCAGTTTTGGTTTAACTCTTTTTGGGGAGAGCTCCCTTAATTCTCTACTTTTATTTGAGCACAGCAGTGATGATAACCTTTCTATTTTAGAATAAAGCATCAAGGAATCTCTGGCTTCACCATATCCAGGAAGGTAAATGAGGACCAAAGTGCCTTTGTATATATCTCTCCAGAAGTACTGTACCTATGATTTCTCCAAGAGACTAATGTGGAATAAAATTTCTTAACAGGAGAATCCAAATTTGTTTGCTTCCCTGAATTATTATCTAGGATAAGCCTCTGGCCTGCAATAAGCACTGAGATTGGATTTAATTGAAGGTGAAATGAATTCCGATTAAGCCCTTCAAGAGGGGAGAAAACAGCTTCTTAAGTAGCTCAAGTCTTTGCTTCTGTAGATCTTTCTTTTAAAAGAGCGGGAGTTTGATTAATGTTTTTATTAAAATGGTCTCCCCTTCTTGTAAGAAAAAAAAGTTTATTCATGTTTCAAAACAAAACAGATTGGACTACCTCTCCTTTTGCTTTCCTCCTTTTGCCTGAGGTACATAGCTACTTTTTGCTATCTGCTAGAAATTTGATTTATTAATGCTAAATATTCTCTTTTCTCTGAGTTTTGGAAGGTCCTGGAAGACTTGCTAAGATTTGCCTGATTGGAAAATATATATTGATATTACATAGGCCTTTCAGTTACTTCACTTCTAGTCCCAAATCTGCTCTTGCTCTGAATCCCCTCTTTCTCCTGGCACAAGCCTCTGATAGCACATATCAGAGGGCACTTTCTGGTATTTGTGCATCCCCTCTCCCTCTGACAAAATGAGCATTTGTTTGATAAAAGACAATTATAGCAAGAAACAATAGGTGTTGCAAATAGTAGTACACAAAGCAGAAAGGGTGGGCATGTATAGACTTTGAAAGAATAAGCAGATGGTGGTGGATATGTTATTTAAAACTCCAGACAACTGAAAAAACATTTTTATTAAAGTATAGTTGAGATACAATATTATGTTAGTTTCATGGTGGCTTAGCATTTATATACATTATGAAATCATGACCACATATGGTTACCTTGCCACCATACAACTTTATTTCAACATTATTTACTATATTCCCTAAGCTGTACTTTACATCCTGTGACTTATTTATTTTACAGTTGGAAATTTGGACTTCTTAATTCTCTTCTCCTATTTCACCCATCCCCACACTTCCTGTCAACTTTTATTGGAATGAAAGACTGACCTGAGAGATACTGAAAAAATAATGTATAATTGGCAACCTGGAAATAAATCAGAAAACAGTGATTCAAATACATAAGACATGAATTAAGGCTGGATGATATAATAATAAAATAATAATAATAATAATTAACATGTATTTGTTTTTTATAGGATTTACTACACATAATTTATTCAAGGGCCCCCCAAGTTAGTGTGTTCATGAGATAGTTACTTAGAAAACCTAGAATAAGCAAAAACTGAAGAAAGTAAAGAAGAGTTGGAAAAGATAGTAAAAGGATGTTAGAAAATCATTGTGAAGGGAAATTTTGCCCTCTATCTAAATCACAGCTCTGATCAAATCATGTCAAGGTAAAATATCCTCTAAAGGCCCTCTATTGCCAACAAGGTTAAGTTCACAGCCCTTCATGAAGCAGATGAAGGTATACAACCTCTTTTCACTTTACCATTTTAGTCTCCTCTCAAAACATTCCTCCCATCTCAAGAACTTAGCATCCAGCCACATAACTGCTTTACCAGTTGATTCCAGAATAGGTCATGCTTTTTCTGTTTTCCTTGTTGCTGTTTTTGTTTAATTGTAAAAGGAATATAGCCTTGTGAAAAAATCACATTGTACAGAAGAAACTATAATTTGAGAGTATAAATTTTGGTTCTTCTCCAACATCCCCACCCAACCTAATTATTCAGAAATAACCATTTCTGGCTATCAACAGTTTTTTGGATGATTTTTCTATGCATATAAAATACATGTGATAAATAAAAAGTACTATAATAACCCTAACCCTGTATAATACATAATATAATATGCAATACAGAATCCAACATGCATTTCATATATAATATATATTTCATATAAATATGAAATATATATTATATAAAATGTATATAATATATACCCTCCAAATAAGACCAAGCCTTTCTGCTACTACCATAAACTGATCTCACTGAAATGTCATATTTAAAAGAATCCAAATTTAACTTCCTAAAACACTGAATTCTAATGTGTGCTTTTACTAAAACCTCTTGAATAGAGAATGGGGAGTAGGGAATAACACCTCAGTCAACACATACACAAACAGCAAAACTTCCAAAAATTCTACTTTAAACAATTCTCTCCCTCAAAGCCACCTTTACATTTCTCTCTCTTACAAAATATAGCCTACCTATTTCTTTCTTCTTCGGGTAGTGTCACACTCTGCCTAATGTGAATCAAATGAGAGTTTCTAAGCTAGTCTAAATTAGTATTTTCTCCCATTATCTCTGGACAGCTCTACAAAGACTCAGGATCTGAGAGACACAAACAAATAAAAATCCTCCTTAAAAGGGGGAAAGGATTGTGGGAGAGGGTCAGGGATGGATTATATATTTACATTTTTGTATATGTGTATGTATATATACCTATGTATATATGTATCAAAGTATACATGTATGTGTGTGTATAAGTGTGTGTATATATATATACACACATATATATAATAATTAAGATTATTCTATATTCTGTAATGTGATGTTTGATGTTTTGCTTAGCAGCCCTTTCAAGTTAGTATAGATAATCAGACTCATTTTCTGAAAGTATTACATATTTGATGTATTACCGTATGTAGAAGCATAATAATTATTTAACCTTTTTCTTATTGGTGGACATTTAGGTTTTTATTTTTTATTTTTTACAATTATAAACAGTTCTACCTCATTGTACATATATTTTGGTTCTCTCTTCTTTTGGACCACTGTTCAGTTTGTCCTCCTACTACTTCTATATGGTAAAACCTCTGTAATAAGAGGCTAAAAGATATTTCTGTTGTCTAAATTTCCATTAAAGTCCCCAAATTGAGGACAGCAGTTATTAAATATCCCCCATTCTAACATCAGGGCCAAGATACTGCCAGACATTCTCTCAGGGTTTAACAAGAGGTAGACCCTCATCCCCATGACCCCAACCAACCCATAAAGAAAGCTAAATGATTTGCAGAGAGCTCACTGAAGAAAGATATTCCATAAAGGAGGTAATTTATAAGATTTTAGTGAATTGTTAAACTAGTGAGGTGTATTCAGGAATTTTCTCTCATGCTCTGGCTTGTTTTTAACTACATATCTGGTACTCTTAACCTGTGTGTTTTTTTTTTATGAAGCTGCAGATAGCTTCTCTGCCTCAGCACAGGGCAACTGAAGATATTGGGAAAACTGCTCTCAACCAATGACTCTCTGGCACTTGTGTATTAATACCTTAACTCCTTTGCATCTCATGTAGAACTTTGAGGCTGATGTTTTATATCAGCTCCTGAGTTTCCCCGCCCCCGTTGCCCACTGATGTAGCTTTCTTAATTACATATCATATAGTGGGTTCCTATATTTTTTAAAAAATATTTTATTTATTTATTTGTCAGAGAGAGAGAGAGCAAGCACACATGCAGGGGTAGTGGCAGGCAGTGAGAGAAGCAGGCTTCCCGCTGAGCAAGCAGCCCATTGCAGGACTCAGTCCCAGGACCCTGGAATCATGACCTGCGCCAGAGGCAGACACTTAACTGACTGAGCCACCCAGGCATCCCTGTTGGGTTCCTTTCTTTCTTGGTCTCACTTCCCTTCTTACCTGCTAGTGTTTCCTGGGATCCCCTTCCAAATATACTACTTGCACTTGAATCCTTATCTCAGGATTTTCTTTGAGAGAACTCTACTTAAAACATTGGATATTAGGGAAAAAAACAGAGGTTGGCAACTCACTCCCAATTGGATATTTACAGAGCTGCAAAGCTCATAGGCCCGTAATAAAACAGAATATTTCTGTGAGTATTTCTTAGGAGAGTTTGACATTGGTCCCATAGGATTTTAGGGCATATATTACCAAAAAGATTGTAATTTGTTTCTTGGTGACTTCCAAAAGCAAGACACTGGCTAGAGTAATCTATGATGTCTGGGAGAAAAGAAGAAAGCTAACAGAGAAGAATGGAATGTATCAAGTACTCACCATCCTTGTTATAGGACCATGGGTCAGGCCTGAAATGGAGGAAGAGAGGAGGTTTGATTTAGACATGATATTACAGTTCTGATTTATACTAGCTTAGGTTTGATTTATACCTTTTAAGATTCTAAAGCAATCTACAGTTACTGGAATTGTTCTTAAAATTGAAAGGGAGTGGAAAACTTATATTTGGCCTCACATGTCAGAAAGGGGTAGAAAATGAGATCTTGGCCAAATGCTTTAAGTCAGTGGACAGGAAAAATAAAGTCATTTTTTTATTTGTACTCTAGAGTTCAGACTGTTGAATACATTAGTTACATACATCTCCTATATCATTCTCTCTCACCACTTGCTAGCTAGGTGATCTTGGGCAAATTTTTAACCTCTTTACACTTCAGGTTATCTGCTTTATTTATGTATGTATGTATTTATTTACTTACTTGCATTTTTAATTGAAGTATAGTTGACACATATTAGTTTCAGATATACAACATAGTGATTCAACAATTACATAAATTACAATATGCTCATGACAATAATTAAGTTACTATCTGTCACCATATTCCATATGCTATACCTTTCATCTCTCTGATTTTATTTATTTTATAACTGGATATCTGTACCTCTTAATCCCCTTTACCTATTCTGCTTATTCCCTCCCACCCCAGCAACCAGTAGTTCATTATCTATATTTATGAGTCTATTTCTCTTTGTTGTTTGTTTGTTTAATCCTCAAAAGGCTGTTAGGTGATGAAATAAGATAGACTAAGTAAAACACTTAGACTGATATTCAATAGGTGCTCAATAAATGCTGGCTAGTGTTACTATTATTCTGACTCCCTACAAATGGTATCATCCATTTGGTTTAAAACCACAAACTCATGTTTTGACCTCTCCCTCAGCCTTATCCTAAACATATGTAAGTAATTTCCTTGCTTCATAGAATCTACCTTCATAGTTACTCTCAAATCTACTGTTCCTCCTTCATGAGTACTGACATTAAGCTAGTTTTTGGCGTTATTAGTCACCCAAGTTTTTGAATAGTCTCTTCCTTTCTTTTCATCCCACCTCCAAATTCCTTATCTTCCAAACAATTCTATAGACCAATGTCCACATTAATTTCCCAAAGGACTCCTTTAATCTTGGCTTCCCTTGTTAAAAGAATATCTCCCTCCCTATTACAGAATGAAGTTCAGATTCTTAATCTTAGTATTAGAAATACTACATAATCTGATCATATATTTCTAACTGTTTCTTCTATTACTATCATGTGTGTATTCTTTGCTCCTTTCTACTTGGCTAAAATGTACTACCTGCTGTTTCTAGAAAACACCCCACATTTTATTGTCTTTGTTTTTTGATTATGCTCTTCCTGCATTCTAGAATATCCTACCCTCTCTTTCTGCCTGTCAAGAACTAGCTACCCTTTTAGATTTATATTATAGGTCACCTGTTTTTTTTGTTTGTTTCTTGGGCTTGTTTTGTTTTTTTTTTTACCTTTAATATTTCTTGTGGAGCAGATCTAGGGATGGATTCTCTGTGTTTTGTGGGACATAGTTTCTCATAGACAATTACTTAAAAAATCTTGCCTTTAAAACAAAGAATGAGTATAAAGGTGGACATTTTAGGCCATCTAGGACACTATTGGAAAATATTTTTAATTAGGTGGGAATTTTATCACATATCAGAGAACCCTGGTGTGGGCAGCAAACTATAAGTACAGATGTCAAATATATTGGTCGCAGCTTCTCTTAATAGCTAAATTAGCCCTGTTTTTTATGGTTTGATACCTTTAACCATCGTATAAATATTGACTGGTTTAGTTGTCTTTGTTAGCTGGTGTTAGCATAAGAGTGTCTGGCTTTTGTTAAAAACTCAATAAATTTTCGCTGATTAGGGAAAAAAAAAACAGTCACCTGTTTCATGGAGCTTTCTCTGATCCCTGAAAGTGTATGTGATATTTTTATCTTTTGAATTGCCTCCATGAGTACCTCTTCCATGGCTACATGTTGTATTCGCTATTACATTGTGATTATTAATCACTTTTCTTCTCTTTCTACTGGATTGTGAGGTTCATGAGAGCAAGAATATCTAAATCATTTGTGTATTCCTTATTGTGTTCAGTCAATGCTTTGAAGCCTCAACTTTAATGCCTGCCATATAAAGTCTAAATTGTGGTCGTAACTAAGCCAAGTAAGGTAAATTCGTGTTAGGCTAAATTCCATCCTAAGGATTGTGAAGCACTTCAAACTCTTTAAGGAACAAAGCAGACCATATATAAACAAATACTTGGATTGGATTCTGTTGAGGCTTCAACCCCAGTTTGATTTACTTGGTCTGCTGTGGGGCCTAGGCATCATTTAAAAAAAAAATAAAAGCCCACCCCTCCCACCCACTCACCTAAAATTCTAATATGAGGCCAGGGTTGAGATCTAGGATCACTGATATAGGATACATAGATACCACAAATAAAGAGTTCTCACCTTTGAATTAAAGAAAAGAACAATTAGCAAATACATAAACTCTGTATACTTTTATATTCTTTCCTAGAGTTAATTATTTACCTATTTTAAGGAACATTTCTCCTTGGGTAAAAACTTGTGTTTGTATTTAGGAAGTATTATTCTCTTGCACTAGTCTTTACTTCTCACTAGGGAGCTTGGTTTCTTCATTTGCTTTTAGGTAATTAGTGAAGAAGTATAGACAAGCACATTGAAGAGAGACTGGTCATTTTTTCCCCCTGCTATGAATATTTATCATCTTTGGCTTTGACATTTACTTCATCTTCATTGATACTTCTGCAGTGCATTGCTTTCTTTTGGCATTGACATTTTAGTACCTTTGCCATTATATAATTTGGGGGCCTTATTGTATGTGAAAATTCCCAGGCTCTTTCTCACTATTACTAATTTAATTGAATGAGACCACTCCTTTACTGAGTTTAAGCCTGGCCTGAGCTAAGGTGTCTTTCCCTGTTAGCTACTTTCCTGAAATGTGTCCTGACCTGATCTGTGTATTTTCCTAGTTGAAACTCCATGGATGTATCCCTTTGGTCTATAAACCTAAGTGTTATCCTCTGTTCTGTTCTTCATCTTCATCCTTCCCAGACTTCTCAGAGTGAATTAACTGATGCCTCTCAACATCATAATCACCCCATCCAGTGATTTTTGAGCACCATTCTAGTTATACAAGTTATGTCAATCATATCATAAAGTGGAGAAGGGGAGGGATTCATAGCAGTGACAGAGCTTGGATTAAAGCTATCTAATAAGCCAAACCTGAAAGAGAAAATAGAACTAGTCTTCCACATTGTTTCCCAAGGATCCTGGTCTTCAAATGAGCACATATTAGAATATGATTCTCTCAGGACAAACTCATGTGTGGCTCACAGTGACCTACATGGGCTTAACTGTAAAACAAGCTAGGACTTCAGTCACAGAAAGTTTATAAGAAGAGTAGGACCAAAGCTAAACCAAATTACTTACGTGTAAAGATGGTCTCCAGTAGGGACTAACAATCTAAATTTTTAGATAGTAGTCATTACCACTGTGTTTAGCACAACTTTTATATCACGTCACATCCTCCTGGTTGCTCTGCTACCTACAGCCTTCACTTCCTCTCTAGCATAAATTTCCTTCCAGGTCCTGACTTTTGCCCACTTCTTGCTTCTCCTAATTTAGCATGCCATAATTGAAATAGCCTTTTCTAAAGAACAATAGGGGGAGATAAAAGAATTTCACAATCTTTCTCAGTTTGGGATGTCCAGGTCTAATGCAGCAAGAGTAGGGAGTTTTCCTTTCCAGCTAAATGAAACACCCTCTTCCTAGAAATTCCTGGTATTTCTCCTCTTACATTTCCATAGTGGCTGTAGAGCACAGAAATGTGCCATATCTGACTGATAGATCACATAGAAAAGTTCTAGTAGAATTTAGCCCTTGGGCTCAGAAAAGTGATTATTATGCAACTATAGCCAGAATCAATAAATAAACACACTTTTTAAGAGGTTCATTTCAAATAAGGCACATAATTAGAGGATGAAAGGATGTTAAATGGAATATCCAAACATACTTGCCAAACTTAGTAATCAAACTGAAACTCAAAATTTTATTGCATCAGAAGATTACATTTTAATATGACTGTGTATGTATGTGTAATGTAAAAACTTTATTTACAACTGAACCATTAAACAGAACACTACCATTAAGCAATGTTATGGATCTTGCTTAGGTATTTCAACATGTAACTCCACATAGCCAGTTTGGAAAACTCTACTAAAGCTAAACATACATCTACCCTATGACCCAGCAATTCCACTTTTCAGCATACCCAAGAAAAATGAGTGCATATGTCCATGAAAAGACATATATAACAATATTCATAAGAGCTTTATTCATAATAGCCAAAGCTAGAAACAAGCCAAATGCTCATCAGTAGGAGAATGGATAAATGGCAGTATGTTTATACAGTGGAAAACTACACAGCAATAAAAAGAACACACTACTAGTACACATAACAACATGGATGAACCCCACATATATTATGTTGAGTGAAAGAAGCCAGACACAAAAGAGTATGTATGTATGATTTTATTTATATTAAATTCAAGAAAAAACTATTTGAGGAAGATCGGAGACAAAATACTGGTTACCTGTGGGGGGCTGTGTATGGGAATGTAGACTAGAAAAAGGGAACTTCGGAGGGTACTGGAAATATTCTATATCTTGATCTGGGTGATAGTTATAGGAAGAGGAGAAGGAAGGTTGGGGGAATGTGTACTTATACAGTAAAAATTGCCTGCTGCATACTTAAGATTAGCACAGTTTACATAGTTTATTATATCTCCAAGAAAATTAACTCCAACATACACTGTCATAAGAATGTAGAAGCAATTTTCCTTAAGCCATTTACATTCAAATGGCTAAAGCCAGATGTGTGTCAATGTTCAACACATGTGCATGTCTAAAATAATCAGTCTTTGGCAGACCTGATTGGTTGGCATAACAAAAATAGCTGGTGCTCATACAGTTATTCTTTTGTTCAAGTAGCTCAAAGGCTTTATAAACTGATCTCATGATGTGAGTGTTATGAACACGATAAGTCTAATTCATAAGAACACTTATCTTGCATCCCAGAAGGGGTAGTTTTATGAAAAAATATTTTAAGACTTAAAATATGAATATAGGCTCCTGTTTTTATTTATCTTGTTATTTTATACAGCAGAAGTGCCAAGATTACCATAGACCTTAAGGAAATCTTGGGAAGCAGTACAATCTGCTGATTCATAGACTCCTCCATTTCCTAGAAGTATGACCTTGGGCATTGGCCTTAGTTTGGGAATAATAGGCAGTAGGATTAAATAAGTTAATATGTTTATAGGGCTGAAATAGTCCCTGATACATAGTATCATACATATATGCTAATAAATGTTAGCTACTTTATCATTTAAAAGAAGTCAGATGGCAAATATAGAAGAAATTCAGCCAGTGTGATGTCTCCTTCCCAATACATAAAACTTCCAACTCTAGTAACTTTCCTTTATAAATAAGGGTGCGTTTTCCAAAAAAAGCAGTATTCTCCTATGTCAAAATTCCTTTAAAAACAAGCTATGGGAGGGGTGCCTAGGTTGCTCAGTCGTTAAGCATCTGCCTTTGGCTCAGGTCATGATCCTAGGGTCCTGGGATTGAGCCCCACATTGGGTTCCCTGCTCCACGGGAAGCCTGCTTCTCCTTCTCCCGTTCCCCCTGCTTGTGTTCCCTCTCTCAGTGTCTCTCTCTCTGTCAAAAAATAAATAAAATCTTAAAAAAAACAAACAATGGGTAAAATAAAATTAGGACACGTGTATTATTTCAGGCTGAGAAATGGACAGAGCAGCTCTAGTTGATCTACAGATCTGGGAGTAGGCAAAGTAAAACTTATTGTTATATACCACTGAATTTTGGAGTGGTTTGTAATATATCATTATGTGTCAGTAGCTGACTAATACACTAGGTAGCTGGTCATCTAGAGCAGAGGTTGGCAAACTATGGCCAGTGGGGCAATTCTGGCCTATGGCCTTTTTTTTTTTTTTTTTTAGGTTCATGAGCTAGGAATGATTTTTATATTTTTAAAAGGTTGTTTAAAAATAAAAAGAATAAGAACATGCAATAATGACCTCATAGGTCCTAGAAAGCCTAAAATTTTTACTACCTGGCCCTTTATAGAAACAGTTTGCTGATCCCTGGTCTAGAGGAAAAGGTAAGGAAAAGAGAAATTCTCCCCATAGCCATTGCAAAGGAAAAGACATTTTTATACCCACTACAACTCTGCTTGTATGGGTGTCCCCAGCTGGAGTTTATATGCTGTGTAGTGACTAGAAGATCATAGAACTTTTGGGGAGACTGTGTGTGTAGAGGGACAGGAGACTGTATGGGGTGAATACCTTCAAGCTTTCATTTCTGTAACCCATTGACATAAACAACTCCTTGCCTTGAGGAGGTAGCACTGTTTACATGGATAACTGGGGAAAAGACTGACAAAACCTTTATAAATTGGAAATAATTTCTGCAGATCCAGTAGCAATTCACAGCCTGTGTGTTTAGCCACATTTAAGAATGATTCCTAAGCCCTTCTTAGCTCTTTTCCTCCTGCTGAATTACTTATACATTTGGTATTCCTTGATCTACATTGGTAGTACTGGCTTTCACTGGACAGGGGACTCCTGGGAAAACATGATGAAGAAAAATACTCTGTAGCAGATTAAGCATGTGCTTGTATGTGTAGCTCCTGCTATTTTTTTTTTCTTTTGGTCAGCTTTGGTAGACATTGTTGAATGAACAGGTAAAGGCAGTGAGAAGTGAAGCAGACACATTTAAAAAACAGCATCATATTTTTTAAAAAATTTTATTCTTATTTATTTGACAGAGAGAGAGCGAGAGAGCACAAGTAGGGGGAGCAGCAGAGGGAAAGGGAGAAGCAGGTTCCCCCCTGAGCAGGGAGCCCAACGCGGGGCTCCATCCCAGGACTCTGAGATCATGACCAGAGCCAAAGGTAGATGCTTAACCGACCGAGCCACCCAGGTGCCCCTAGTAAGCAGCATCATATTAAGAGAGCTACACAACAGCTGTCAATGAAAAGTAGCCACTGTCTATATCCAGATATCCATGTTAGGTGGAAAAAAAAAAAAAAAAAAAAAAAAGTTCTGTATTTACTACCATCCTGTTGGTGGAGAAAGATTCTGGGAGGACATAGGCCATTAATTCACAGTACTTATACAATTTAGACCAATGTTGTTTTTGCAGACAAAAATTTGGATTCAAGCTACCTTTGGTACTTTCTCCTGCCAAAATATTATTATGTACAGGGACACAATTGAGAGTTGCAATACTAGGCAACTTGTTTTAAAAATCTAATTTATCTTTATGATATTTTATAATATATTATTTTTTTACATGTCATTTGTAAAGAGCCTGAAATCAAATTTCTAATTGGGAAGGGGATTTAACACTGACTATGTGTGTGTGTGTGTGTGTGTGTGTGTGTGTGTGTGTGTGTGTATGTTGTGTCCAAGAAATCAGTGTCCTTTACAGAAAAGCCAGAGAACAGAGTTTTTCTGGATCAGAAATATAGTTGTCTGCCTCTCTCTGCCTAGGAGGTCTCTCATTACTGCTATTTTATATCTCATTCTAGCCTTTGCTGATACATTGATGTTGACAGTAAAGCATTTGAACCTTAAATTTGTTCTGAACTTTTTAAAAATCTGGAGCTATACACTTGCTATTTGGAATTGCACTGTACTTAATATTTTAAGAACAGAGGGAAACTGAAAAACAGTT
Source organism: Callorhinus ursinus (assembly GCF_003265705.2). Classification (NCBI taxonomy): domain Eukaryota; kingdom Metazoa; phylum Chordata; class Mammalia; order Carnivora; family Otariidae; genus Callorhinus; species Callorhinus ursinus. The sequence continues at coordinate 26,988,738 of NW_027397078.1, forward strand.
ACTGATCTGAAAACAATATATATTTTGAAAAACAGACTGTGTAAAGATAATAATCTTATTTGAGGCTGATGGCATTTATGAAAAGTTTTGAATCTTCTTCTGGATTTGCCTCTGCCTCTCTTGTTAGCTCAGTTATGTCAGCTCACACTTACTTTCATGTTAGATCTAACTCAGGCCTTTGTGAGGTGATATGAGTGATACCAAATAAGACTCTGTTCACCCATAATATCTAATCAACTAGGTTCTTGAAGGGACATAGTATTTGGGAGAAACGAAGAAGCCTTTTTGGAGGAATGGAGACAACCCAAAGATAAAACTTCTTCAGTTTCTTAATTTTGACTGGGGTCAATTTCAGGGGTAATGGGGAGTAGACATAAGAACTTAAAGGAAACAGTTAACAAAACTAAGAGGCAATCCACGGAATGGGAGAAGATATTTGCAGATAACATTTTAGATAAAGGGCTGGTATCCAAGATCTATAAAGAACTTCTCAAACTCAACACCCAAAAAACAAATAATCCAGTCAAGAGATGGGCAGAAGACATGAACAGACACTTCTCCAAAGAAGGCATACAAATGGCTAACAGACACGTGAAAAAATGTTCAACATCCCTAGCCATTAGGGAAATACATTTCAAAGCCACAATGAAATACTACTTTACACCAGTTAGATTGGCCAAAATTAACAAAACAGGAAACAACAAATGTTGACGAGGATGTGGAGAAAGGGGAACCCTCTTATACTGTTGGTTCGAATGTAAGCTGGTGCAGCCACTCTGAAAAACAGTATGGAGGTTTCTCAAGATGTTAAAAATAGAGCAACCCTATGACCCAGCAATTGCACTACTAGGTATTTACCCCAAAGATACAGATGTAGTGAAAAGAAGGGCCATATGCACCCCAATGTTCATAGCAGCAATGTCCACAATAGCCAAACTGTGGAAGGAGCTGAGATGCGCTTCAACAGATGAATGGATAAAGAAGATGTGGTCCATATATACAATGGAATATTACTCAGCCATCAGAAAGGATGAATACCCAACTTTTGCATTGACATGGATGGAATTAGAGGGGATTATGCTAAGTGAAATAAGTCAAGCAGAGAAAGACAATTATCATATGGTTTCACTCACATGTGGAACATAAGGGATAGCACAGAGGGCCATAGGGGAAGGGAGGGAAAACTGAAGGGGGAGAAACCAGAGAGGGAGATGAACCATGAGCGACTCTGGACTCCAGGAAACAAACTGAGGGTTTCAGCGGGGAGGGGGTGGGGGGATGGGGTAGCTGGGTGATGGGTATTAAGGAGGGCATGTGTTATGTGAGCACTGGGTGTTATATGCAACTAATGAATCGTTGAACACTACATCAAAAACTGATGATGTACTATATGCCGGCTAACTGAACATAATGAAAAAATAAAAGAGTATGCAACATAAAAAAAAAAAAGCTTACCTTGAAACTTACTCCTTGGGGAATAAGGTATTGTTTGTGAGATGGCTTGAGTTTTGTGGGGGGAAAAAAAACACATTAGGTCAGGCGGAAGATTCTCAATACCTGAACACCTTTGACATCAGGATGGAGAATTTTTTGTCCTGGGAGGATAGGGGGAAACCTTCCCCAAATGTAAGGAAGTAGGGTTGGTAAGCTTCAAATGGCCATTCTGCCTGTGCAACCTCTGGATAAATTATAATGAAGACATGATATTTGGGCTCCTAAAGGACTCCATGAAATCATAGTTTTCAATGAATATGAAACATTCAATATATACTTGAATGACTTCCAGGATTTTCATGTTTTAATCCAGCTTCCCCGCCACAGTCTCCATGCCATTTCCTGCCGTCCCATCTCATCCTATCATACCCCACTCCTTTTCATTCCATTCAATTCCATTTTATTCTACCACTTTCCACAGCTAACTGTTGAATATCTGCTCTGTATGAAACACTGTTAGGTGCTCTGAGATGGAAGGTGAATTAGGCATTGTAACAACCTTCAAGGAGCATAGAATCCCATTGGAGAAACCAGCTCATATATATGAAACAAATGGCAAATAACACAAAACCACATGCCATTAAGTGACTAATTGTAAACACACATTCAGTACTTAAGAGAGGGGGGAAAGGTAGGCTTAGTTGATTTGAAATGGCTTCAGAGAAAAGATGGACTTGAACTCAGACTTGATGGATGAAGAGGTTTTGTTTTTTTTTTTATAAAACAGAAGGGAAGAAGTTGGGTTTCCTGGAAAAGGGAAGTAATGAGTAAGGAAATGTATAGTTGAGGGAAAATCATTTTGTTTCTCTCTTCACATGCTCACCTCAGCCTATAAAATCATAACTTCTACTCTGTTGGGAGAATTGAAGAGAATGTTTCAATTCTTTTTTCCTCCTCTTAAATGTTTTCTGTGGAAACAAATCATTTACTTGAGTGGTGGAATGGTTAGACTATGACATCATTGGGTCTTTACTTCTTTATGGGATTGCCCTGGTAGATTAAAGATCACTGATGTTTTTCTCTTGGCCCATCTGTGCTTACCAAGGTGTGAGGAAGGCCATGTTCCCCCAAATGTCTACCTAAGGGCCTCCTGTGCAGATCCAGTTCACCTGTATGGTCCCAAGGTCTGGACTTGGGGTAAAGAAGTAGAAAGTCCATTCGGGCTTCAGACCTGAGCTACAGTCTCCAAGGCAGTGAAGAGAAGGCAAAAGTCCTTTCTACCCTCAGGGTCTTCCAGCTGGACTCAATTAAATTTACATGAGACAGATTTACAGGATAAAAAAGCAGTTTTATTACAGGGGTGTAGAGGCCCAATAATGAAATTGAGACCTAAAAAAATGACAAGGCAGGCAGTTTTTATAATTTTAGACAGTAAATCTGTGAGGAATTGACAGGACAAGGGAGACTTTGAGAGCTTCAATTAGTAAGAATTCTAGACAGAATTTGGGCTGGGGTAGTAAATTAGTAAAAAGTAACAAGGGTTGTTTATACAGCCTTCTTGGCTCTAAATTTCCCATCTCTGGTGATAAGGATATCTCTTTACCTCCTGGTACAGGGGCGGCACCTTTCACATGGGAGATTTATTTCCTGCTTTCGGGGGAATGGAGGAGAGTCTGAGTATCCTTCTTGCATAAGATAGGCTGTCTCTTTTGTAACTTTTATTTCAAATAATCAATCTTCCAAAGTGGCATATTTTGGGGCAGCCTGCCCTTGCCCACGGTTCCTGCCTATGAAATTCCCTGGAATTTTCACATATTAAGAGTTGAGCTAATAGATTTTTCCATCGTGCTGAATCAGTCTCAGTTTTGACAGTAGGTCAATTAAGTTAAGCTTATTTCAAAAGCTGATAATACAGGTGTGTTCTCAATGTTAGGCCTGTGGTTCAAATAATTGGGTATTAAATAAGAGGCATTTCTATGAAAACAAAAGAAAAATAATGGTATATGATTGGATGAAATTATAAACCAGTTTTTGAGTGTGTAGGCTGCCCAGTCAAGATTTCGAGATGCCAGACTAGAAGTATCTCTAGGCAGAGTGAGAGTAGGCAGTGGCAGTCTGACAGATTTTCCTGGTTTGTAGTTCAAATGTCTCTCATGATCTTTGAGTGGCCCACTGATCAACAAGCATGAAGATTGTCTATATATGTGCTGTTGTGGTGATTTCTCTGAAGTTTACATCCCGTTGTATATATTTAGTTTGCAGGGCTTCAGGGAAAAGGGCAGTTTTAGTCACCAAATGATTCCAAGTCAAAAGGATAGAAAAAAATAAAAAACATAACTTTGGAGCTTTTTAGCCAGGCATTGGTGGAAACTAGAAGAAATCAGAATTTAATCCAGTTTATAAAGATTGATTGATTGATTTAATTTTATTTATTTTTTAGATTTTATTTATTTATTTATTTGAGAGAGAGAGAGAGCATGAGCTTGCGTGCATGCGAGTGGGTGGAGGGGCAGACCGGGAGGGAGAGGGACAAGCGGACTCTGCACTGAGTATGGAGCCTGATGCAGGGCTCAATGCCAGACCCTGAGACCATAACCTGAGTGGAAACCAAGAATCAGACACTTAACTGACTGACCCACCCAACGTCCCAGGATTTAGTCCACTTTATAATGAACAGTATTACAATAAATACCTACATAGATGTGTTGCTAGAATATAATTCTCTATAATTACCCTCATTTTTATCAAAGATAGCCAAATTAAGACTAATTTGTTTGCAAAATAAGTCTAGTTTTAAAAAAACTTGGAGTGATTATTACATAAATGCAGCAAGAATAGTGATTGATCATAGGTTCCTTTAAATCTGCTTTGCTGAATTTTTAAACAAGGAATCTCTAAATTGATTTTTTCATTTATTTTATTTAATTATTTAATTTAAATTTAATTAGCCAACATGTAGGACATCATTAGTTTCACATGTAGATTTCAGTAATTCATCAGTTACATATAACGCCCAGTGCTCATCACATCACATGCCCTCCTTAATGCTTGTCACCCAGTTACCACACCCCCCCCACCTCTCCAACAACCCTCATTTTCTTTCCCATAGTTACGGGTCTGTCATGGTCTGTCTCCCTCTCTGATTTCTTCCCATTCTGTTTTCCCTCCCTCCACTGTTTCTTATATTCCTCATATGAGGGAAAACCGTATAATTGTCTTTCTCGGATTGACTTATTTTGCTCAGCATAATCCCCTCCAGTTCCATCCACATAGATGTAAATGGTAAGATTTTGTACTTTCTAATGGCTGAGTAATATTCCATTGTATATATATATACCAAATCTTTTTTTGTTTTGTTTTGCAGTTACAACAACAAAAATTTATTTCCTCACAGTTCTGGATATACCACATCTTTCTTATCCATTCATCTGTCAATGGATATCTCAGCTCTTTCCATAGTTTGGCTATTGTGGACATTGCTTCTATAAACATTGGGGTGCAGGTGCCCCTTCGGATCACTAGATTTGTATCTTTGGGGCAAATACCTAGTAGCGCAATTGCTGGGTCATAGGAAAGTTCTGTTTTTAACCCTAGATTGAATTTTAAATAGCCTCTCAAGGCCAGAGAGCAAACCAAATACTTGCCATGAGACTTAGCCTGCAGTACCTATAGATTATAAACCAGTTTTTGAGTTCATTCCTCTCTTCTCAATGTCCCCAAAATATCCTGAGGTTCCTGCACCTTCCAGGAAGTGAGCTTCTTTATTCACCTGGTAAGATTGCTCAGAAACCTGTAAGCAAGGTATCAGGCTATTTTTCCAAGGGGCTTTGTTGGCTCTGTATGGTCATCCTTAGTTTTTTAAGCTCTTTGTATATATCTGAGTCTATGCATGTCTCTCAAATATGACATTCCAGTCAAAGCCTTGATAATATAACCAATGTTTCCAAATGTGTCCTGTTAAAAGGAGAACAGATTCTTAGTGAACTTTTGCAAATAAATACATTGCCATGAAAATGTAAGAACACTCATTGAGGCTTTCTGAATTCTGGAGGGATCAGGTAAGGAGAAAAATGTTCACTTTGTTCACAAAGGTGTATTTTATCAAATTGCTGTAAGTCAATTAGCTTAAGAGAAAAAGTTTCCTTAAATCTGGAAAAACAAATCATTTAAAAAAATAGCAATGTTTCAAACAAAAAGTTTATAAAAATTATAACCATCCTTCTCAGTTTATTTAGTCCCATGTTATTACTCCTTGTTCTGCTTGAATTCAGTTTTTCCATTTGTTCTAGAGTTTCTTACCCAGTTCAGTTTCTGATCTTAAGGTTATCAGAAACTTGTGTTTGTCATAACTCTTCTCTCTGAATCTCTCTGAAGATGAAAGTCATTTGTAGGAAGCTTTGGTAAAAACATGAGTGAAAGTTTAACTGTATATGTTAAAAGACTTTAAAATGGCCATGGTTAAAGATCTGATTAGAGTTTATTACAATGCAATTAATAAGGAAATTTGGTTGTTTTGGTGATATACAACACTTTAAGATCATAACATATCAGGACATCAGATTTCCAAGACTTTTATGTAGTTTCTCAGGGCTCATCATGGTAAGTGTACTCTTAATCCCCTTCACCTATTTCACCTATTCCCTCACCATCAACCTCCCCTCTGATATGCTTTGCTTTAAACAAGTACCTTCAGTTAAAGTTATTAATTTTTTACAAAAAGAACATTTTTTGCTTGAAGCATACTTCAGAATACATGGTTCTAAAAGATATATATAAAACATTCCATCCAAGAAAAGTAGAATACACAATTTCTTCAAGTACACCCTGGGAATCCCCTGGTTAAATCACATAAAAAGAGACATACAAATATTACAAATTTAAGAAGAATGAAATCATACCAAGTATATTTTCCAGCCACAATGGTACAAAAACTAAAGATCAACAATAAAACAAAGCTGGAAAATCTACAGTATAAGTATTAAATATTTCATATGTAAATGTTCAACAACACACTACTGCACAAGCAATGGGCCGAATAAGAAATAAACAGCAAATCAAAATATGTCTCAAAACAAAAGAAAAAGGAAACACAATATTCCACAACCTATGGGATGCAGCAAAAGCAGATATCAGAGTAAAATTTATGCTATAAATTCTTGTATTAAGAAAAAAAGTTCAAATAAACAACATTATACCACAAGGAACTAGAACTGAATTTAGCAGAGGAAGGAAATAACAAAGAAAAATCAAATAAGTAAAACAGAGACCGGAATAAACAATAACATTGAAAGTAATGACCACTTTTTTTTAAAGAAAAACAATATTGGCAATGCTTTAACTACATTAACTAAGAAAAGAAAGAAGACTCAAAAACCAAAATAAGAAATGGAAGGGAAAAGAATACAACAGATAACCAAAGAAATAGTGTAATAATGGATTACTGTAAACAGTTATATACTAACAAATCAGATAACTTGGGGAAAAAAAAAGATAATTTCTAAAAATGCACAAGTTACCACGATTGAATCATGAATCTTGAATCCAAGATTCATCCTAGACCAATAACAAGAATGAAAGTTGAATTAGATATCAAAAATATCCCATCACAGAAAATCCCAGGACTACATGGTTTCATTGGTGAATTCTACCAAACATTTAAAAAAATAATTAATGACAATCTTAATTAAAATCTTACAAATAACGGAATAGAGGGAACACATTCAAAATCATTCCATGAAGCCAGTACTACTCTGATATCAAAGCGGTATAAAAACAATTAAAGAACAAAAATTCTAGTTTTTCTGATCAAAATATTGCTACTCTGACTTTCTTTTAACATCCATTTGCATGATAAATGTTTCTCCACCTCCTCACTTTCAATCTGCAGGTGACTTTAGGTCTAAACTTAGTCTTGGGGCACCTGGGTGGCTCAGTTGGTTAGGCATCTGACTCTTGATTTCAGCTCAGGTCATGCATGATCTCAGGGTTGTGAGATCAAGCCCTGTGTCATGCTCTGTCCTGGGTGGCGTGGAGCCTGCTTAAGATTCTCTCTGCCCCTCCCCCACTAAAAATTTTTTAAAAATTTAAAAATGAAAGAAAAATGAGTCTCTTGTAAGCAGCATATAGATGGGTCTTGTTTTTTTTTTTTTTAATCCATTCTGACACCCTGTCTTTTGATTGGAGCATTTAGTCCATTTATATTCAAAGTAATTATTGAGAAATATGTGTTTATTGCCATTTCAATATGTGTTTTGTCATTGTTTCTGGAGATTTTCTCTGATCCTTTCTTGTCTTTGTCACTTTTGGTCTCTCCTTTGCACTGAGAGTCCCCTTTAATATTTCTTTTTTTTAATTTTTAATTTAATTTATTTTTTTGAGAGGGAAAGACAGAGATAGTGAGAAAAAGCATGAGCATGGAGGAGAGGGAGAAGCAGGCCACCTGCTGAGCAGGGAGCCCAATGTGGGGCTTGATCCCAGGACCCCAAGATCATGACCCGAGCTGAAGGCAGACACTTAACCCACTGAGCCACCCAGGTGCCCCAATATTTCTTGCAGAGCTGGTTTAGTTTTCACAGACTTCTTTTGTTTTTGTTTATCTGGGAAACTCTTTATCTCTCCTTTTCTGAATGATTGCCTTGTTGGATAGAGTATTCTTGGCTGCAGATTTTCCCCATTCTGCACTTTGAATAAATATATCATGCCACTGTCTTCTGGTTTGCCAAGTTTTTGTTGAGAAATCTCTGGCTGGCCTTATTGGTTTTCCCTCCCTTTTGTCTTGCTGCTTTTATGATTTTTCCATTATCACTATATTTTGCAAATTTAATTACAACATGTCTTGGTGTTGGCCTGCTTTTGTTGATTTTGATGGGAGTTCCCTGTACCTCCTGGATCTGGATATCTGTTTCCTTCCCCAGATTAGGGAACTTTTCTGCTATTATTTCTTGAAATAAAGTTTGTGCACACTTTTTTCTCTCTTCTTCTTCTGGGACTCCTATAATACAAATGTTCTTATGTTTGATGTAGTCACTGAGTTCCCTAAGTCTATTCTTGTGTCACATAATTCTTCTTTCTCTCTTTTGTTCAGCTTCATTATTTTCCATTATTTTGTCTTCTAGGTCACTAATTTATTCCCCTGCTTCTTCCAACCTGCTATTCATTGCATTAAGCCTGTTCCCAATCTCCTTTGTTGCACTCTTCATCTCTGATTGATTCTTTTTTTACTTTTTTATCACGGTGGTAAGGGTCTCACTGATGTTTTCTATTCTTTTCTCAAGCCCAGTGAACATCCTTAGGATTGTTGCTTTAAATTCTCCATCGGATATGTTACTTATATCTGTTTTGCTTAGTTCTCTGGCCATGGTATTATCTTGTTCTTTCATTTAGGATAAATTCCTCCATCTCAGCATTTTGTCTAAGTTTCTGCCTTCTCTGTGCTAGAAAAGTCAGTTATGTCTCCTGCTCCTGAAAGTAATGGCCTTATGAAGAGGTTGAGTAGTGCCCAGGGCCTGGCACTTCAGGGAGTGTCTCCAAGTTTGTGCTGTGTGCACTCTGCTGTTGTGTTTTGGCTGCTCCATCCTTCAGGCAAGTTGTCTGCAGAAGCTCTCCTTACCTACTGTGGGCAGTGTTTTACCCCTGGCCTGAATGTGGCAAGTTTTAATTAGGTATGCTCTGGTCTGCTTGTGAAATGAGACCTGTCACCAACTCCACCAGAACTGAGGCCCTGCAGAACTCTCTAGTGCAGGAGATATGGTGCAGACAGAGGTTTGTGCTGGTCTTCTTGGGGAGGGACCTGCCATGTAGGGACTGAGGCAAGGTTAACTGAGAAGGACAGTCCTGCCAGAGTACTAGAGGGTGGGGCTTGGTGTAAGCAAGTTAGGCAGCTAGTGTCCGTGCTGAGCTGTTTCCTTTAGGTGGCTCTGTGTTTATGCTGAGGGGCAGGTGAGGGAAGTGATGCCACCAGCTCCCTTATTCCCAGAGAGGTGTCTCCCTGAATGCTGCCTCTCAGGGAAGTGCTCCTAGAATAGCAAATAATCTCCCTGCTGTGTGCCCCAGGCATTTTTCAGATTGGTCTTCCCATGCTGTCTGTCCCCAGGTAGAACACTTATAGTAATAACATATATCTACCCAAATATAACTTAAGAGGGTTTAGTATCATTTATTTGACAATGCTGCCTATGTAATTTAACATAACAAGCCTACTTAGTTTAATTTCTCATAATATTTTTGAAATGTTCCAGGAGGTTCCCTAGAATACCTCAGTTAGGTTATGGTCAAAATATTTCATTTTAGAATCTGATTTGGGGAAATAAATAAAAAAATGTTAAAAGGTTTGAACATTTGATTAAATCAGATCATTATGAAACAATATCTATTTAACCAAAGTGACAATAGAAGATTTTAAAAGCAAATATAGAAGGTTACATAGTTGTGAATAAAACTTAGCTCTTTTAATATTAAGAAGACTCGATTTTTTTGAGTAATCAAAGATTTGATAAAGACAAAATGTAGAATCTTTGTTTTTTAGGCAGGTTACATTAAAGGTAAAGAAAAACTTTGTCTAGAGTTTCTTATTAAGAGCAGACCAAGAATCTAAAATACTTTGTTTTTTAACAGAGAGAAAAACCAAATTCTAATTTTGCAGCAGTGTACGTTTTATATTAAAACTCATTTTAAATAAATTTATTCTAATCTTAGCCACTACCTAACACACATAAAGTTCCTTTCTTAAAGTTCTTTTTTAATGAAACTTTTACATTTTTTTTTTATATTCAGATTTTATCCTAAGTTTTCCCTCTTTAAATAACCAATCTCACTTTAGGACAATTTTTTTTCCTTAACAAAAATGTATTTCTATTTCTAATATTTTTTTATCAAAACCACATATCTTACTTTCCTTGTATACAGAGTTGTTTCTCTTATTATCTCTAGTAGTCTTAATTACATTTATTAGAATTCTTAATTAATTCCTAATTTTCTTGTGTAAAAACTAAGTAGTAAGTAATTATGGTCTGTTAACACCAGAATTTTTTAGATTGGCAATTTTATGAATATATTTCCTAAATTAAATAATTTAAATAATAAATTTTTCTTTAGTTTCTTTGTAAAAAGACAAAAGTAGATAAACCCATACTCAGCATTCAATTTTTATAACTTTATATTTTTGGAAAATGACTTAGATGTTCAATGAAGTCAACCCAATTTATCATTTAATTTAGCAAAACTTTAAGGTTTCAGGTTACCAGAAAGATTTGGAGAAACTATTTTATTTATTTATTTATTATTTTTTTTAAAGATCTTATTTATTTATTTGACACAGAGAGACATAGCAAGAGAGGGAACACAAGCAGGGGGAGTGAGAGAGGGAGAAGCAGGTTTCCCGCAGAGTGGGGAGCCAGATGCGGCTTGATCCCAGGACCGTGAGATGATGACCTGAGCCGAAATCAAGAGTCAGTTGCCTAACTGACAGCACCACTAAGGTGCCCCTTAAATTAGCTTCAATACCAAATATTTTTCTGGATCACATGAACTTGAAAAACATTTGGATTAGTTTCTATCTTTCTGAAAGTTTTAGTTGCCCAATCCTTACAAATGCTTGTCTTCGAACCAACTAGAGCTTTCTTACAAATTAATTTTAGCAATACCATCTAGAGGTTGAGAAAATATCTCACATTTACCAACATACCTGGACACACATACAAATACACAAACAAGAGGCAAACTCTATAACTTTTGTTTTACTAATATTTGTAGAGAGAACATAGGCCCAATTTTCAAATACCTTTTTTTTTTTTTTTTTTAGTGAAAATCTTTTCCCTAAAGTTTGCTTTCAAAGAATGGCTCTCTAGGTCCTAGAGAGAATGGAAGTAGGTTTACAGAGAAACTATCCAAGTTTTCTCTAAGATGGCAATTTGGAATATATCTACCTGTTATCAGAGCTGCTAGAGTCTGGGCATGAGTCCTTTCCACAGTTTGTATTTTTTTAAAAAGGCCTCTTTCCCCTCCCCCCTTTTTTCTTCTGTCTCAGGTGACTGTGTGCTGTGTCTACACTTCAAAGACATGGTAAGATTTGTAACTTTAAAGGGACTGAGAAAGAATGAAAGGTTTTTTTCCAAGTATAGGACAATTTTGTTCCATATAAAAGATCTCGATCTTTTATAATATCCATAAACATTTTGAGAGGAATAGGTGAGGTTTATAAAGATGGTTGGGCTTTGACTTGATTTTAGAGTTGCCTCTCTGGTTTTATAGGTACTTGTAAGACAAAGACAGTTGTTTTTAATTCCCCCAAAGAACAGGATTACAGCCTGAATATCAAGGGACTGGCCCACCTTTTTAACTAAATTTGTTTCATGTCAGGGAGATTTTTAACTAAAATGGTAATCAAAAGATTTATGCCTTTGTAAAGTCTGTGTAAAGATTTTAACAAAAACCTTCTTTCTGGGTACACAATTCAACCTTGGCTATTAGTCTCTGATTATTGGCCTTGCAGTTCATATGTAGGGGGGGCTAAGAGAAATTCTGGTCCTGTTTCCTCCATGAGGGGGGTTTCTTAAACTGTCTAATAACCATAATATAATCTTGGTCTGGAAGAACTCCCCTTAGCAGCTAGTCAAGATCTCTGTGAGTAAGGTTGTGAACAGCAATTAAGCTTTCCAATTATTCTCTAAATTTGGTCAGATCTTTTGAAAGTGGAGGAAAAGGGGCTTTATAATTTAAAAGATCTGCTGCTGTTCAGGGGATATGAATTCTTTGTAGTGTTGGTGGGGTCTAGAATACATCTGTGAAAGTTATTGCATGGAAATGCCTGAAGTTGGCAGAGCCTGATTTTAGCAAATTGAACCCTATCGCCTGTCCCAGGTGCTTTGGCAAAATTCAGTTTCTGGCTTTCAGCATTTACAAGAGTAGCCTGTATATTTTGAACCTAGAGATTAGGCTGGAGTGCTTTCTGCAAATCTTACAGGGAAAGGGAAGTTAAAATAGGCAGATGGAACTGGATTTTAAGAAGGAGAATTTTCACTGGATATGGACATTTATTTGTCTTAAGTCTAATTTTGTTCTTTTATCTTGTCTAGGGAGTCTCTAAGTCTAGCTGTTATTCTAATAAGACAATTGAGAGTTCTTTATAAAGGATTTTTTTTCAAATTTATCCAATTTTAAGGATCCATTGTCCGGCCATTTATGAGTAGGACCTATTAATAGTGACTCAAACCAATAAGCCTTTTAATGCCTTAAGTAGAGACACAAGAGGCATCTGGAGAGGGCATAGATGATGTAGCCCCCATGATTCAAAAGTTCACTACCAAAATTAGTCTAAGAAAGTGAAGACCTTTGTTGCACAGGTGGTAAGGATAGTGTAGAAAAATGGTGGCTCTGGTCTCCCATGAAATTCTGAGATCCTTCCAGTTGCAGACCTGATCATCTGTGACACCGTGTAGGCGCTACTGGAATGAGATTTTTTCAGCACTGATAAGCAATGAAGGTTGAGACAACAAAGGCCCCTTATGGGCTGAGGCCTCTTAGGACTTACTCCCCTGAGAGCTGGCATAGCTGGACAAAGAGTGTGCTGTTTATAACTGTGTGTCTTGGATCCCCAGTCTATTTGGCCACCAATGTACACCCTGGTAAGTGTACCCTCCGAATGTCAGAAACCAAAGAGAATGTTCTCACTGGTCACAAAGCTAAGCTGTTAGGACATACAACAAGATGAAAAGGAAAAACCTCATTCATTTGTTCTTATATGCACATTAACAGCTTAGGCTGAGCCTTAGGTCTCTTGAAGCCACCCTAATACCTACGAAGGATGTACTGTGAGTTGGGGATTGCATGTTGTTTTACGTGTAGCCTGTTGCACAGAAATTTTCTCGAGGTTGGCAGGTGACCTAGTGTCAATCTAACCCATTCAGTGACTGACTTATCCTAACATGGAAGTCTTTGAGTTAGGTAGAAAGCACTCTAATAGCTTTTAAGTGCTTCATCTGGGCCCACCAATTTTGTGGCTTTGGCTTCCAAGATGTCCCTTAGTAACAGCCTTTACCTCATGGAACATTAACCCACAGCAGAGTTTGTCTCAACAGATAATGGTCTGAGAGAACCATGAACTCACCAGTATGAGAGGCTGTCTTAAATAGTAGGCTTATAGGGCCTACACTTGAGTTCTGCCCTATGGTAATTCCTTTTTATGACAAATGACACAAAAGACACAGACAAAGAAAAACAAAGACCATCTCTGGGAGAAAATGGATGAAATACCAAAGAGTACTCTACCAAATTTTTACCAGAAGTCACTAAGCCCAAGGAACTAGTTCTACAACATCTTTTCCCGCTCATCTAAAGTCAGAGAGAGAAGTAACGATTCTCACCATTCTTGCTCCATCGGACTCGGCAGGCAGAGATTCTGGGAGGCTGACAGTAAGAAATCTTACCTTCTGCTGGCTGTATGTCAGATATTCCAAGATCTCTTAGTTGCAGTGTTGTCCAGGGCAAATGTGTCAAGAATCCTGCTGACTATGCCAAATGAAGGGAAGGAAAAATTCTTATCTACCCTCAAGATCTTCCAACTGGACTCAGAATTAAATTTACATGAGACAGATTAACAGGAGAAAAAAACCAAAGCTTTATTACATGGACACTGAGGCCCAATAATGAATTGAGGCTTAAAAAATGACAAGGCAGGAAATTTTTATAATTTTAGACAATAAATCTATGAGGAATTGACAAGACAAGGAAAATTTAACTTTGGGAGCTTTGATTAGTAAGGAATTCTAAAAAGAATTTGGGCTGGGGTAGTAAATTAGGAAAAAGTAACACAGGTTTTTATTCAGCCTTCTTGGCTCTTAATTTCCCATCTCTGATGATAAGGATGTCTCTTTACTTCCTAGTACAGGGGTGGTACCTTTCGCATGGGAGATTTATTTCCTGCTTTCAGGGGGACAGGAAGGAGTCTGAGTTTCCTTGCATAGGCTGTCTCTTAAGTAACTTTTATTTAAAATAACCTGCCAAAGTGGCACAATTTGGGGCACACTGCCCTTGGCCCTTACAGCAGCTTTGGTAGAAATGAAGCTAATATCTGGATCCCTATTACATTCCCGTATCTGTTTATCAATTGGTTCAAAATTCAGAAGGATGGAGTATGAATAATTACTCCTTGTGGACCACAATATAAGGCAGTAATGATCATAGCATTTTCAAGGTAGGTAGAAGTGAAGGGGACAAAAGAAAAAATACAGGTTAGCCAGAGGACTTAAGGCAAAAGACATAAGTGATGAGTTGAGGTAAGAAGGAAAGGGGTAGACTGTTCTGGTTGCCATAATATGGATGGAATGTTCACATCCTAGCTGCTATAAGAAGGGTGTAAAATTAATTTCAACACAATGAGCTAAATGCTAAACATTATTATAAAGATTTTTTCAAAGAATGGAAGAGGCTGATTTTGCTTAAGAAGCGTGTGAGACAATGCAGGAGGATGGTAGGATAATCTTAGAAAGTTTTACAGAGTTGGTGTATTCCAAAAGTTGATGGTCCTGTATGTCAGCAGCATCCCCCATATCCAATGCAGCAGCCCTTTGGGAGGCAGCAAGAAATGAGGCTGAAAAAGAAGGCAGAGGAAAGTGCTAAAGAATTTATGTTAGGTACTGGAGGCAAGAGAACCCTGAAGTTTGTTTCATTGTACAGAATCATATATTACAGCACATTAGATGTATCATCCATGAGACTGTGTCCCCCAGGGCCAGGAGCAAACACACCATTTGAAACCTGACATGACCTTAGCTGGCAAGAGTTCTTTAGAGAGGAAGAGAGCCTTCCTTGCTATTTGATTCTACATGTGGTAAGAATTTCTCCACTAAGGCTTTTCTTGGAGGTACCTGCTTGTTTTTCTCTCAATGGGTGCCTGCTGCTGGTGCCAGGAGAAGCTCTGGAATGAATGCAGTATCCATGGAGAGGCTGCAGTGAAGATGCGCCTTCTAACTACATAGGATGGTGGCAGGGATTAGGGATGGGGAATTTGCTTTCCAACTTCAGAACTCACCACAATAGGCTTCCCTTTTCCCTTTCTAGTGTTTTCCCAGCTGTCTCTATCTCAGCTTAATTAGTGGACAAGATTGCTGAGAGTCCATGAGCACTAGCAAAAGCCTCTTTCTCTGGAATGTTGGATCAGGAATTGATTTTAAAAACCTTCAAACTTGGTGATTATCCTTTTTTCTTCTTTTTTGTAATTTAAATTCAATTAGCCAACATATGCTAGATCATTAATTTGTAGTGTTCAATGATTCATTAGTTGTGTATAACACCCAGTGCTCATCACATCATGTGCCCTCCTTAATGCCTATCACCCAGTTACCCCATCCCCCCACCCACCTCCCCTTACGTGACCCTCAGTTTGTTTCCTGGAGTCAGGAGTCTCTCATGGTTTGTCTCCCTCTCTGATTATCCTAAAGCATCTTCAGGGGGGAAAATAGAGGGTAGAACAAGACCCTTGAGTTCTGCTACATGTCACTTTTCCAGTAACCACCTTAGTTAGCAGGCTACTCCCCAGATTCCTTATCTCACTACCCACCTTAGTACTCATTCTTTTCCAATAGATTCTATAATTTACTTATGTTGTTTACTGTTTCTCTCTCACCTGAATATAAATTCCAAGAGGGCAGGGATTTTCCTGTTGTGTTCACAACTGTATCCTCAGTGCCCAGAACACTGTCTGGCACATAGAAGAAATTCAATTAATATTTGTTATATCTGTTTCATTTTTGTATGGAAGTCCAGATAGGAAGTACAGCAGACACTGTTGACATGCCCCCCCCCATCTCATCAGCCCATACCCCTTCCAAGAACACTAGCTTGACTTCCAACTGCCACCACTTTGCATTTCTTTGCTTAATGATGTGTTTTGTAGGGTAGCAATATTTGAATACCTTTGTATATATGGCATGTACTCGACATCCACCTGGTGTAGGCCTTCACATAGAGGCTTTCGGGTCTGGAGAGTGTGTTCTGAGAGGCAGCAATGGAATTGAGAAGCACAATTCATTCATTCCAAGATTTTATTTAAATTCAAGTTAGCTAACATATAGTGTAGTATTGGTTTCATGAGTAGAATTTAGTGATTCATCACTTACGTACAACATGCAGTGCTCATTGCAACACATGTCCTCCTTAATGCCCATCACTGATTTAGCCACAACTCCACCCTTCTCCCTTCTAGCAGCCCTCAGTTTATTCTCTGAAGTTAAGAGTCTCTTATGGTTAATCTCCCTCTCTGCTTTTATTTCATTTTCTTTTTCTTTCCCTTTTCCTATGTTCATCTGTTTTGTTTCTTAAATTCCACATATGAGTGAAATCATATGCTATTTGTCTTTCTCTGACTTATTTTGTTTAGCATAATGCCCTCTAGTTCCATCCACGTCATTGCAAACGGCAAGATTTCATTCCTTTTTATGGCTGAGTAATATTCCATAGTATATATACACCACATCTTCTTTTATCTGTATCCATTCATCAGTCAATGAACATTTGGGCTCTTTCCATAATTTTGCTATTGCGGATAGTGCTGCTATAAACATTGGGGTGCATGTGCCCCTTTGAATCAGTATTTTTGTATCCTTTGGATAAATACCTTGTAGTATAATTGCTGGGTCAAAAGGTATTTCTATTTTTAACTTTTTGAGGAATGTCCATAGTGTTTTCCAGAGTAGCTTCACCAGTTTGCATTCCTAACAACAGTGCGAGAGGGTTCCCCTTTCTCCACATTCTCACCAACATCTTTTGTTTCCTGAGTTATTAATTTTAGCCATTCTGACAGTGTGAGGTAGTATCTCATCATGGTTTTGATTTGTATTTCCCTGAAGATGAGTGATGTTGAGCATTTTTTCCTATGTCTGTTAGCCATTTGCATATCTTCTTTGGAGAAATATCTGTTCATGTTTTCTGCCCATTTCTTAAATAGATTTTTTTATTTTTGAGGTGCTGAGTTTGATAAGTTCTTTATAGATTTTGAATACAAGCCCTTTATCTGATATGTCAATTGTGAATATCTTCTCCCATTCCATAGGGTGCCTTTTAGTTTTAATGATTGTTTCTTTTGCTGTGCAGAAGTTTTTTTTATCTTGATGAAGTCCTAATAGTTCATTTTTGTTTTTGTTTCCCTTGCCTCTGGCAATGTTTATAGGAATAAGTTGCTATAACCCAGGTCAAAGAGGTTGCTGCATGGGTTCTCTTCTAGGATTTTGATGGATTAATGTCTCACATTTAGGTATTTCATCCATTTTGAATTTATTTTTGTGTATGGTGTAAGAAAGTGGTCCAGTTTCATTCTCCTGCATATTGCTGTCCAGTTTTCCCAACACCATTTGTTGAAGAGACTGTCTTTTTTACCATTGGATATTCTTTCCTGCTTTGATGAAGATTAGTTGACCATACAGCTGTGGGTCCATTTCTGGGTTCTCTATTCTGTTCCATTGATCTGTGTGTCGGTACCATACTTTCATGTGCCAGGACCATACTGTCTTTTTTTTTTTTTACTTTTTTTTTAAAATTTTTTATTGTTATGTTAATCACCATATATTACATCATTAGTTTTTGATGCAGTGTTCCATGATTCATTGTTGGTTCATAACACCCAGTGCTCCATGCAGAACGTGCCCTCCTCAATACCCATCACCAGGCTAACCCATCCCCCCACCCCCCTACCCTCTAGAACCCTCAGTTTGTTTTTCAGAGTCCATCATCTCTCATGGTTCGTCTCCCCCTCTGACATACTCCTCTTTTCTTCCTCTCCTGTTATCTTCTTCTTTTCTTTTTTCTTAAAATATGTTGCGTTATTTGTTTCAGAAGTACAGATCTGTGATTCAACAGTCTTGCACAATTCACAGCACTCACCGTAGCACATAACCTCCCCAATGTCTATCACCCAGCCATCCCATCCCTCCCACCCCCAACCACTCCAGTAACACTCAGTTTGTTTCCTGAGATTAAGAATTCCTCATATCAGTGAGGTCATGTGATACATGTCTTTCTCTGATTGACTTATTTCACTCAGCATAACACCTTCCAGCTCCATCCACGTCGTTGCAAATGGCAAGATCTCATTCCTTTTGACGGCTGCATAATATTCCATTGTGTATATATACCACTTCTTCTTTATCCATTCATCTGTCGATGGGCATCTTGGCTCTTTCCACAGTTTGGCTATTGTGGACATTGCTGCTATAAACATTGGGGTACACGTACCCCTTCGGGTCCCTACATTTGTATCTTTGGGGTAAATACCCAGTAGTGCAATTGCTGGATCGAACGGTAGCTCTAATTTCAACTGTTTGAGGAACCTCCATACTGTTTTCCAGAGGGGTTGCACCAGCTTGCACTCCCACCAACAGTGTAGGAGGGTTCCCCTTTCTCCACATCCCCGCCAACATCTGTCGTTCCCTGACTTGTTAATTTTAGCCATTCTGACGGGTGTGAGGTGGTATCTCATTGAGGTTTTGATTTGGATTTCCCTGATGCCGAGTGATGTTGAGCACTTTTTCATGTGCCTGTTGGCCATTTGGATGTCTTCTTTGGAGAAATGTCTGTTCATGTCTTCTGCCCATTTCTTGATTGGATTATTTGTTCTTTGGGTGTTGAGTTTGATAAGTTCTTTATAGATTTTGGATACTAACCCTTTATCTGATATGTCGTTTGCAAATATTTTCTCCCATTCTGTCGGTTGTCTTTTGGTTTTGTGGACTGTTTCTTTTGCTGTGCAAAAGCTTTTTATCTTGATGAAATCCCAATAGTTCATTTTTGCCCTGGCTTCCCGTGCCTTTGGCGATGTTTCTAGGAAGAAGTTGCTGCGGCTAAGGTCGAAAAGGTTGCTACCTGTGTTCTCCTTTAGGATTTGGATGGACTCCTGTCTCACGTTTAGGTCTTTCAACCATTTGGAGTCTATTCTTGTGTGTGGTGTAAGGAAATGGTCCAGTTTCATTCTTCTGCATGTGGCTGTCCAATTTTCCCAACACCATTTGTTGAAGAGACTGTCTTTTTGCCATTGGACATTCTTTCCTGCTTTGTCAAAAATAAGTTGACCATAGAGTTGAGGGTCCATTTCTGGGCTCTCGATTCTGTTCCATTGATCTATGCGTCTGTTTTTGTGCCAGTACCATACTGTCTTCATGATGACAGCTTTGTAATAGAGCTGGAAGTCCGGAATTGTGATGCCGCCAGCTTTGTTTTTCTTTTTCAGTATTCCTCTGGCAATTCGGGGTCTCTTCTGGTTCCATACAAATTTTAGGATTATTTGTTCCATTTCTTTGAAAAAAGTGGATGGTATTTTGATGGGGATTGCATTGAATGTGTAGATTGCTCTAGGTAGCATTGACATCTTCACAATGTTGATTCTCCCAATCCATGAGCATGGAACGTTTTTCCATTTCTTTGTGTCTTCTTCAATTTCTTTCATGAGTATTTTATAGTTTTCTGAGTACAGATCCTTTGCCTCTTTGGTTAGATTTATTCCTAGGTATCTAATGGTTTTGGGTGCAATTGTGAATGGGATCGACTCCTTGATTTGTCTCTCTTCTGTCTTGTTGTTGGTGTATAGGAATGCCACTGATTTCTGTGCATTGATTTTATATCCTGCTACTTTACTGAATTCCTGTATGAGTTCTAGCAGTTTTGGGGTGGAGTCTTTTGGGTTTTCCATGTACAGTATCATATCATCTGCAAAGAGTGAGAGTTTGACTTCCTCTTTGCCAATTTGGATGCCTTTGATTTCTTTTTGTTGTCTGATTGCTGTGGCTAGGACTTCTAATACTATGTTGAATAGCAGTGGTGAGAGTGGACATCCCTGCCGCGTTCCTGACCTTAGGGGAAAGGCTCTCAGCCTTTCCCCATTGAGAATGATACTCGCTGTGGGTTTTTCATAGATGGCTTTTATGATATTGAGGTATGTACCCTCTATCCCTGTACTCTGAAGAGTTTTGATCAAGAAAGGATGCTGTACTTTGTCAAATGCTTTTTCTGCATCTATTGAGAGGATCATATGATTCTTGTTCTTTCTTTTGTTAATGTATTGTATCACGTTGATTGATTTGCGGATGTTGAACCAGCCTTGCAGCCCAGGAATAAATCCCACTTGGTCATGGTGAATAATCCTTTTAACGTACTGTTGGATCCTATTGGCTAGTATTTTGGTGAGAATTTTTGCATCCATGTTCATCAAGGATATTGGTCTGTAATTCTCTTTTTTGATGGGGTCTTTGTCTGGTTTTGGGATCAAGGTAATGCTGGCCTCATAAAATGAGTTTGGAAGTTTCCCTTCCATTTCTATTTTTTGGAACAGTTTCAGGAGAATAGGTATTAATTCTTCTTGAAATGCCTGATAGAATTCCCCTGGGAAGCCATCTGGCCCTGGGCTTTTGTTTCTTGGGAGATTTTTGATGACTGTTTCAATTTCCTTAGTGGTTATAGGTCTGTTCAGGTTTTCTATTTCTTCCTGGTTCAATTTTGGTAGTTGATACATCTCTAGGAATGCACCCATTTCTTCCAGGTTATCTAATTTGCTGGCATAGAGTTGCTCATAATATGTTCTTATAATTGTTTGTATTTCTTTGGTGTTGGTTGTGATCTCTCCTCTTTCATTCATGATTTTGTTGATTTGGGTCATTTCTCTTTTCTTTTTGATCAGTCTGGCCAGGGGTTTATCAATCTTGTTAATTCTTTCAAAGAACCAGCTCCTAGTTTCGTTGATCTGTTCTACTGTTCTTTTGGTTTCTAGTTCATTGATTTCTGCTCTGATCTTTATGATTTCTCTTCTCCTGCTGGGTTTAGGCTTTATTTGCTGTTCTTTCTCCAGCTCCTTTAGGTGTAGGGTTAGGTTGTGTATTTGAGACCTTTCTTGTTTCTTGAGAAAGGCTTGTATTGCTATATACTTTCCTCTCAGGACTGCCTTTGCTGTATCCCAAAGATTTTGAACAGTTGTGTTTTCATTTTCATTGGTTTCCATGAATTTTTTTAATTCTTCTTTAATTTCCTGGTTGACCCATTCATTCTTTAGTAGGATGCTCTTTAGCCTCCATGTATTTGAGTTCTTTCCGACTTTCCTCTTGTGGTTGAGTTCTAGTTTCAAAGCATTGTGGTCTGAAAATATGCAGGGAATGATCCCAATCATTTGGTACCGATTGAGACCTGATTTGTGACCTAGGATGTGATCAATTCTGGAGAATGTTCCATGGGCACTAGAGAAGAATGTGTATTCCGTTGCTTTGGGATGGAATGTTCTGAATATGTCTGTGAAGTCCATTTGGTCCAGTGTGTCATTTAAAGTCTTTATTTCCTTGTTGATCTTTTGCTTAGATGATCTGTCCATTTCAGTGAGGGGGGTGTTAAAGTCCCCCACTATTATTGTATTGTTGTCAATGTGTTTCTTTGCTTTTGTTATTAATTGCCTTATATAATTGGCTGCTCCCATGTTCGGGGCATAGATATTTACAATTGTTAGATCTTCTTGTTGGATAGACCCTTTAAGTAGAATATAGTGTCCTTCCTCATCTCTTATTACAGTCTTTGTTTTAAAATCTAGTTTGTCTGATATAAGGATTGCCACCCTAGCTTTCTTTTGGTGTCCATTAGCATGGTAAATGGTTTTCCACCCCCTCACTTTCAATCTGGGGGTGTCTTTGGGTCTAAAATGAGTCTCTTGCAGACAGCATATTGATGGGTCTTGTTTTTTAATCCAATCTGATAGCCTGTGTCTTTTGATTGGGGCATTGAGCCCATTTACATTCAGGGTAACTAGTGAAAGGTATGAATTAAGTGCCATTGTATTACCTGTAAGGTGACTGTTAACTGTCTGTTGTCTGTGTTCGTTTCTGCTCTTTGCTGCTTTTAGGTTCTCTCTTTGCTTAGAGGACCCCTCTCAATATTTCTTGGAGGGCTGGTTTCGTGTTTGCAAATTCCTTTAGTTTTTGTTTGTTCTGGAAGCTTTTTATCTCTCCTTCTATTTTCAGTGATAGCCTAGCTGGATATAGTATTCTTGGCTGCATATTTTTCTCGTTTAGTGCTCTGAAGATATCTTGCCAGTCCTTTCTGGTCTGCCAGGTCTCTGTGGATAGGTCTGTTGCCAATCTAATGTTTCTACCATTGTAGGTTACATATCTCTTCTCCCGAGCTGCTTTCAGGATTTTCTCTTTGTCTCTGAGACTCGTAAGTTTTACTATTAGATGTCGGGGTGTTGACCTATTTTTATTGATTTTGAGAGGGGTTCTCTGTGCCTCCTGGATTTTAATGCCTGTTTCCTTCCTCACATTAGGGAAGTTTTCTGCTATAATTTGCTCCAATATACCTTCTGCCCCCCTCTCTCTCTCTTCTTCTTCTTCTTCTGGGATCCCAATTATTCTAATGTTGTTTCGTCTTATTGTATCACTTATCTCTCGAATTCTGCCCTCGTGATCCTGTAGTTGTTTCTCTCTCTTTTTCTCAGCCTCTTTATTTTCCATCATTT
This sequence comes from Callorhinus ursinus, assembly GCF_003265705.2. Lineage (NCBI taxonomy): Eukaryota > Metazoa > Chordata > Mammalia > Carnivora > Otariidae > Callorhinus > Callorhinus ursinus. The sequence goes on from NW_027397078.1 coordinate 27,011,644, forward strand.
GGTCTTCTATATCGCTGATTCTCTCTTCTGCCTCATTTATCCTAGCAGTTAGTGCCCCCATTTTTGATTGCACCTCATCAATAGCCTTTTTGATTTCGATTTGGTTAGATTTTAGTTCTTTTATTTCTCCAGAAAGGGTTTCTCTAATAACTTCCACGCTTTTTTCAAGCCCAGCTAGTATCTTTAAAGTCATGATTCTGAACTCTAGGTCCGACATCATACTAATGTCTGTATTGAGTAGGTCCCTGGCTGATGGTAGTACCTCTTGTTCTTTTTGCTGAGGTGATTTCTTTCGTCTTGTCATTTTGTCCAGAGGAGAATAGATGAATGAGAGAACGAAATGCTAACAGGTTTACAACGTCCCCAGCAAATATACTGTATACAAATCAGAAAAGACCTGAAACCAGGGGAAAAGAAAGGGAAAGAAAGAAAAAAGAAAGAGAAAAAAGAAAAAAAAGATAAAAACAAAAACAAAACAATACAAAAAAAGCAGAATATGATCAAATATGATCAGGCTAGTGCATAGATCAGTGCCACACACTAGATTTTGGGCGTATTTTGGTCTGTTAGAAAAAAGTGCCTCCTAAAATTTTAATGGAAGAAAGACATATATGTATAAAATAAGTGTTGATACAATGAAGGGATGGAAGATGACTTTAAAGATGAAAATTATAAAAGGTTTTATAAAAGGACTTGGTAAGATAAGTTGTTTGAAAAAAGAAAGAAGATTTAAGAAAAGGAAAATAAAAAGGAAAAAGGGAGAGAATGTGATCAGGCAGGAGACTAGAACAAAGCCATACACTAGTGATTTAGGGTATATTTTGATCTGTTAGAAGAAACTGTACCTCAAAATTTTAAAGAGAGAACAACTTATATATATATGCCAAAAATAAGGGTAACTACTATGAAGCGATAAAATATGACTCTAAAAATGAAAAATGAAAAATGTTTTTTTTTTAAAGGGATTGATAAGATGTTGGTTAAAAAAGGGAAAAAGAAAAATAAAAAAAAAACAGTCAGCAAAAATTAACTTTGATGAAATAATGAATCATGGTAAAAAAAAAAAA
>NW_027397078.1:27012810-27175603 GCF_003265705.2 Callorhinus ursinus
GAGAACTCGGGGCCCCGCTCCTCAGTGTGCCCCCAGGGAAAAGCAGTCACTTCCGTGTCCCCGGTCTCTGGCCGCACTCCGTGCTCACCAGGCCTGTGACCAAGCGTTGCTATCTCTGGCACCCGACCCCGCGCAGAGTCTCCAAACCCAGCAGATCCCTGCAGTGCGTTCCCACACCGCTCCTCCCCGGGAAGGAAGGGGAGTCTCCCCGGATCTGCCGCCTGCTGGGTCCCTGCTGGAGGAGCCGTGCCCCGACTGGGCCGCAGATCACAGTTTATGGCAACCCCAAGCTGAGAGCCCGCGACTCTGCTCCGTCTCTGCAGCCGGCTTCCCCGCTCTGATACCTGGGAGCTCTGGCGCACTCAGGCACCCCCGGTCTCTCTGTGACCCCAAGGGTCCTGAGACCACACTGTCCCGGGAGGATTCCACCCCCCGCTTAGCCACTGCAGCGACGTCCCTCCACGGAGCCAACTTCTAAAAGGTCCGATTTTGTGCTCCGCGGCTCTAGCACTTGCCAGAAGCGGCCGGCGGAGGCCCCTCCCCCGCCGTCTATCCTCCCGAATATCGCCTCGGATTCACTTCTCCGCACGTCCTACCTTCCAGAAAGTGGTCACTTTTCTGTTCAGAGAGTTGTTGCTACTCTCTTCTTCGGTCTCCTGTTGAGTTCGTAGGTGTTCAGAATGGTTTGATCCCTATTCAGCTGAATTCCTGAGACCAGACGAAATCTAGGTCTCCTACTCCTCCGCCATCTTGCTCCACCCCCCAGATCCTCCATTTTTGATTGCACTTCATTAATAGCCTTTTTGATTTCAACTTGGTTAGATTTTAGTACTTTTATTTCTCCAGGAATGGTTTCTCTAATAACTTCCATGTTTTTTTCAAGCCCAGCTAGTATCTTTAAAATCATCATTCTGAACTCTAATTCCAACATCATGCTAACGTCTGTATTGAGCAGGTTCCTGGCAGTCGCTACTGCCTCTTGTTCTTTTTATTGAGGTGATTTTTTTCTGTCTTGTCATTTTGTCCATCGGAGAATAGATGAATGAAAGAACAAAATGCTAACAGGGTACCAACATCCCCAGAAAATATACTCTAAACAAATCAGAAAAGGCCTGTAACCAGGGGAAAAGAAAGGGAAAGAAAGAAAAAAAAAAAAAAACAGAATAAAGCAAAAAAAACAGAATATGATCAAATATGATCAGGCTGGTGCATAGATCGGTGCCACACACTAGATTTTGGGTGTATTTTGGTCTGTTAGCAGAAAGTGCCTCCCAAAATTTTAAAGAAAGAAAAACTTATATATGTACAAAATTAAGGGTTAATACGATGAAGGGATGGCATATGACTGGAAAGGTGAAAATTATAAAAGATTTTATTAAAGGAATTGTTAAGAGGTTGTTTGAAAAAAGAAAAAAGAGGATTTGAAAAAAAAAGGAGAGAATGTAATCGGGCAGGAGACTAGAACAAAGCTGTCCCCTAGAGATTTAGGGTATATTTTGATATGTGAGAAGAAACTGTATCTCAAAATTTTAAAGAGAGAACAACTTATATATATATGCCAAATTAAGGGTAACTACTCTGAAGGGAGAGAACTGTCTTGATGTCATCATCAAGACTGTATGGTACTGGCACAAAAACAGACACCTTGAAGACATTATACTAAATGAAAGAAGGAACTGACTCTAAAAAGGAAAAATAAAAATGTTTTTTAAAAAAGGGTTTGATTAGATGTTGGTTCAAAAAGGGAAAAAGAAAAATAAAAAAAATAGTTAAAAAAATTAACTTTGAAAGACTAAAGAATCATGGTAAAAAAGCCATGAATTCTATGTGCAGTATTTCCCTAGCGCTGGATTTCTGCCATTCTCATTGATCAGTAAACTTGGTCTTGGCTGGCGGTTCTTGCTGATCTTCTGGGGAAGGGGTCTGTTGCGGTGGTTCCCAAATGTCTTTGCCGGAGGTGGAATTGCCCCACCCATGCGGGTCTGGGCTAAGTAATCTGCTCGGGTTTGTTCTGGAGAGCTTTTGTTCCCTGCAAGCTTTCGGTTTGGCAAGGGGGATGAGAGTGAAAATGGCGGCCTCCCAATCTCTGCCCAGAGGAGCTGAGAACTCGAGGCTCCACTCCTCAGTGCACCCCCAGAGAAAAGCAGTCAATCACTCCCGTCTCCCCGGTCTCTGGCCGCACTCCGTGCTCACCCGGCCTGTGACCAAGGGTTTCTATCTCTGGCACATGACCCCGTGTGGAGTCTCCAAACCCAGCAGATCCCCGCGGTGCGCTCCCGCGCCGCTCCTCCCCAGGGAAGAAGGGGATTCTCCCCGGATCTGCCGCTTGTTGGGTCCCTGCTGGAAGAGCAGTGGCCCAACTGCCGTGGATCACGGTTTATGGCCACCCCGAGCTGAGAGCCCGCGCCTGGGCTCCGTCTGTGCAGCCGGCTTCCCCGCTCCGATCCCTGGGAGCTCTGCCGCACTTAGGCACCCCCGGTCTTTCTGTGACCCCGAGGGTCCTGAGACCACACTGTGCCAGCGAGAGTTCCACACACACACACACACACACCCCACCCCCCGCTTAGCCACTGGAGTGACGTCCCTCAGCAGAGCCGACTTCTAAAAGTTGGCATTTTGTGCTCCGCCGCTCTTATCACTTGCCAGAAGTGGCCGACGGAGGCCCCCTCCCCCGCCGTCTATCCTCCCAAATATCCCCTCGGATTCACTTCTCCGCACATCCTACCTTCCAGAAAGTGGTCACTTTTTGTTCAAAGAGTTGTTGCTATTCTTTTCTTCAATCTCCTGTTGAGTTCGTAGGTGTTTAGAATGGTTTGATCCGTATCTAGCTGAATTCCTGGGACCAGACGAAATCCAGGTCTCCTACTCCTCCGCCATCTTGCTTCGCCCCCTTGTTACCCTAAGTCTTTTGATTGGAGCACTTAGTCCATTTACATTCAGAGTAATTATTGATAGATATGAATTTAGTGCCGTTGTATTACCTGTAAAGTTGCTGTCCCTGTAGATTGTCTGTGTTCCTTTCTAGTCTTTGTTGCCTTTGGTCTCTCTTTCCAAGAAACAAAATTTAAAAGGCTTTGATGTTACAATCACATACTGGAATATTATTCAGCTGTGACTAGAAATGAAATATAAATATATGCAAAACTTGGACAAACCTTGAAGACATTATACTAAATGAAAGAAGGAAATCACAGATGATCGTATATTGTATGATTTCATTTTTATGAAATTTCCAGAATTAGGAAATCTGTAGAGACAGGAAGTAGGTTAATTGTTGCCTATGCTTTGCAGGGAGTGGAGGATCTGGGGTTTTGATGTCTGTGGGGAGTGAGATTTATTTTTGGGGTAATGAAAATGGTCTAAAGATTGTGGTGATGAATGGACAACTCTATGAATATGTTAACATCCATTGAATTGAACACTGCAAATGGATAAATTATATGGCATGTGAATTATATCTCAGTAAAGCTGTTTGGGAAAAAAAAGGTGTTGATATCTGGCAAATATGGAATTGAGTTCTTACTATAAAATATTCTCGCCATGCATGAGCCAAATGAGCTGTACAGTTAAATCGTCAGTGAGGGAAAAGAATGATGAATCTTCTGTGTCTGGTTTCTCAGGAAAAGGTGGATAGGGTTCAAATGAGGGAAGAGAAGTAATGATGAGGGGTATTTGGTCTGGGGAACACAGAGAAAAAAGTACAGAAATGAATAATAATAGTAAAAACTTCCCCTTATGGAGTGCCTGCTATGTACCAGGTCCTATACTAGGCATTTTGCCTTCATTATCTTTTATTTTATAATTCTTCATGGTAGTTATTATTATCTCTTTTGCACAAGAATCAACAAAGACCCAGAAAGATTAAGTGATTAACTCATGATCACGAAGCTAGTGAGTCCAGACATAAAATCCAAAACCCAGGTCTGTCTTCATCTGGAGATTGCACACTTCCCATTACTAACTATATACTAATCATAGTAAATACTTGAATAGGGCTTCTGTGTGCCAAGCACAGCTCTAAGCTCTGTGTATATGTTAACTCATGTAAACCTTAGTGTGGGCATGCCAGATGAAAAAAATTGAAGTGTGTCAGGGACAGATTGATAAAAAGAGATTTGAAACAGCTCTTTCTTTGAAGTTCTCTAAGTTTTCTAAAATTGTAAAATCAGATAATTCCATTATTTGTGTGTGAATTAGAATTTTTTAGCAGAATATTATTATTTTGTTTTTGAAAGATAACTGGTATGGCTAAGGAGAAGTGAAATATTAGGCTGTCTGTAAATTTTGGAAGGTACCCCAGAAGCCATTTTGCAATGTGTTTGAACTTTACCTTTTTTCCGAAGTGCAGTCATTAAATGTTTATGAATATAGGACTGCCATGATATGTTCTAGAAATGTGAATCTCTGTTCTGTAGTAATAATAAATTGGAAGGGATACTACAGAAAAAATGCAGGAATACTGCTGCTGAGGTTTTATTACAATGTTTCTGTCTTGAGAGAATGTGTTACAGAACCAGGGTGCTGGCAGTGAACATGGAAAAGAAGGGCAGGATTATAAAAGATGATGTAAAGGAAGAGATAGTAAAAGGACTTGTTGAAGAGAGAAGGGTATCAAAGGCAGCTTTGAAATTTGGAGCCTTGGAAACTGTCCTATTATCCATCCTCCCCCACCCCCTGCCCAAATGACCATGAAAAGTGATAGCTTAACAGGTTAATTTAGCATTTTGGTATTTCCTAAAGAGTGGAGAAATTGACAAACTTAATTCTCTGAACTCTAAAGCAAACAAGTTTTGGAGGTCTGTGCAGTGTCCTAGTCTATAGCCATGAGAGAGCTATGCTATGGTTCTTTTATTCAGGGCATTCTTACAAAATGTTTTGTGTGGTTAGAACATTCAAAGAATAATAGATCCATTTCAGGAGCTAAGTTCCTAGAAAGGGGAGGAATTAGTTACCTTTGCCAGTTTTCTAACTCTCTGGGGATGAAGAGGAAAAGAGAAGAAGCAGTTACTTTTATTTGTTGCTGCTTAAAACTAGATGGATTTGAGTTTGCCTAGTTACCCTTAACTATTCACTATCCCAGGCTCTTTTAAAGAAGCAGTGTGCTCTGAGAAACAAACTGAGGGTTTTAGAGGGAAGGTGGTGGGAGGATGGGTTAGCTCGGTGATGGGTATTAAGGAGGGCACGTATTGCATGGAGCACTGGGTGTTATATGCAAACAATGAATCATGGAACACTACATCAAAAACTAATGATGTACTATATGGTGACTAACATAACATAATTAAAATAAAAAAAATAAAATAAAAATTCCCAAGGTATACCTAAAAAAATAAAAATAGAAGCAATGTGATATATCTTTATATTTCCTCTTCTTTAGGATTTTACAAGCCCTAACTCCATTACTCTTTCCTATTCTTCTAACAAACAAATTATTTTTTCCTTTCCTTCCTTTGTGGCCAACTATAATAGAAAAGAAAGTATTAATTCCAACATAACCTCCCAGAGTGGTTGATGTCCTTGCATTTTCTTACCTTTAAAAAGGAACTTACCCCTATTTTCAATGTAATTTTTGTGATATCTGTAATTTTATGATGTTGAATTAGGTAATATGCCATGTAAATTGCAAATCTTTCAGAAAGGAGAAAGTGAAGTCTCACAGGAATTTACAATTAGGTGAAAGGGAAAGCCTCTAGAAGAAAAGAATGAGAAATAAAGAAAAGAATTAGTTTCAGAAATGAGAGGACAGAGAGAGTAACTCTTTTAGATGGAAAAGGAAGAATAGGGAGCCTGGGTGGCTCAGACGGGTAAGCATCTGCCTTCAACCCAGGTCATGATCCCAGGGTCCTGGGATCGAGTCCCACATCAGGCTCCCTGCTTAGCAGGGAGCCTGCTTCTCCCTCTGCCTGCCACTCCACCTGCTTGTGCATGCACTCTCTCTCTCTCTCTGACAAATAAATAAAATCTTTAAAAAAGGAAGAATAAAACAAATACTTTCACCCAAAACATTGGGTATCCAAGTTGTCTGGTATAAATGATCCTCTTTAGATGTAAACACTTATCTACTTCTTTGATATAAGTTGAGGAGTAGCAACTGCCCCCTTCCATACTGACTCTGGCATTGTTCCAGATATTTCCACCCTGTTCATATTTGACAGTACTGCAAATTTTGGAGTTGGCTGCTGTGGTGACCCAGATTCCCTGAAGTCAGGGTACAGATAGTTCAGGTTTTGGCCATGGGTGTGTGTATCTGACGTACAGAAGTCACTAGAATTGAAGGGTCAAGAAATGTATAGGATAGGTTGTTGGTGGGTCATCAACAAGGACACTGGGGTCACCCAAGAGGATGGCATGACTTGGGAAAGAAAGACTGAGGCAGATGTCGAAGTGTTTAATACATGGGAAGTTATATAAAAAATAAGTTGCTAACAGTGATGATGAAGAATAGATGATTTTATGAGAAGAGGAAGATGATGACATGAATTGTCAAAGGAGGGAACAGAAAATTATGGGTTTTTTAGATTTCTTTTTAGGGATTGGCTTATGCAGTTGTGAGAGCTGGCAAGTCTGAAATCCATAGGGCAGGCAGGCAAGCTGGAAACTCAGGAACTGAGGCTCCAGTTTTAGGAAAGAATTTCTTCTTCTCCAGAAACTCTTAAGTCCTTCAACTGATTGGATGGGGCCCACCCACATTATCATGGGTAATCTCCTTTACTTAAAGTCAACTGATGATTGTAGATGTTAACTGCATCTACAAAATACTTCACACCAACACTTGGATTAGTGCTTGATTAAATAACTAGGTACTATAACCTAGCCAAGTTGACACATAGAAGTAACCATTATAGTGAGGGTAGAAAAACAAGCACTTGGAAATAAATTTTAGAGTTAAGAAAAAGCTATTTCTAAGCATGTTTTATTCTTTTAGCAACCCTTTACTCAAAAATCTCTTTTACTCCATTATGTACTTTCCATCTATTAAAATCTGATGAGCTCTTTTCCCATTAATTCCTTTAAGAAGGATTTATCTCTTGAATTTAAGGATGGTTCAAAATATGAAAATCAATCATTGTGATAGCCCACATTAACAGAATGAAGGATAAAAATCACATATCTCGGGACACCAGGGTGGCTCAGTCAGTTAAGTGTCTGCCTTCATCTCAGGTCATGATCCTGGAGTCCTGGGATCGAATCCCATATTAGTCTCCTTGCTTGGTGGGGAGGCTGCTTCTCCCTCTGCCTGCTGCTCACCTGCTTGTGCTTGCTTACTCTCTCTGTCCCTGACAAATAAATAAAATCTTTTTTAAAAAATCACATATCTCAATAGATGCAGTAAAAGCATTTGACAAAATTAGTAACCTTTCCTGATAAAAACTTTAAACCAGGAAGAGAAGGAAATTACTTCAACATAATAAAGGCCATATATGAAAAGCCCACAGGTAATATCATACTCAGTGGTAGAAAACTGAAAATATTTTCCTCTAAGATAAGGCAAGGATGCCCACTATCACTACTTCTATTCAACATAGTATTGAAAGTCCTAGCCAGAGCAAGTGTGTAAAAAAAATAAATAAATAAAAAGTTCCCAAATTGGAAAAAAGACAAGTATAATTATCTCTGTTCACAATGATCTTATATGTGGAAAACCCTAAAAACACCACAAAAAACTCTTAGAAATAATAAACTAATTTAGTAATGTTGCAGTTACAAAATCAACATACAAAAATCAATTGCATTTCTATACACTGACAATGAACTCTCTGAAAAGGAAATTAAGGAACAATTCTGTTTATAATAGCGAGAGAGAAAGAAAAAGAGAAAGAGGGAGGGAGGGAGAGAGAGAGAGAGAAAGATAGATTAGCAATAAACTTAACCAAGTAGGTGAAGGACTTTCAAATGGAAACTACAAAAATCCTTTCTGATGGCTGAGTACTATTCCATTGTATATATGTACCACATCTTCTTTATCCATTCATCTGTTGAAGGGCATCTCGGCTCTTTCCGCAGTTTAGCTATTGTGGACATTGCTGCTATGTACATTGGTGTGTATGTGCCCCTTCTTTTCACTACATCTGTATCTTTCGGGAAATACCTAGTAGTGCACTTGCTGGGTAGCTCTATTTGTAATGACTTAAGGAACCTCCATACTGTTTTCCAGAGTGGCTGCAGTAGCTTGCATTTCCACCAGCAGTGTAGGAGAGTTCCCCTTTCTCTACATCCTCGCCAACATTTGTTTCCTGTTTTGTTAATTTTTGCCATTCTGACTGGTGTAAGGTGGTATCTCATTGTGGTTTTTAGCACTGGGTGTGATAGGCAATTAATGAATCATTGAACACTACATCAAAAACTTATGATGTATTATATGCTGACAAACTGAACACAATAAAAAATGATATTAAATAAAAGGAAACTACAAAACATTACTGAAGGACATTAAAAAAACCTAAATAAATGGGAACATATCTTGGATTGGAAGACTTAATACTGTTAAATGTCCATACCACCCAAAATGATCTACAGATTTAACACAGTCCATATCAAAAACCAATGGCATTTGTTTCAGAAATAGAGAAAACAGTACTAAAATTCATATGGAACCACAAAGAATACCAAATAGCCAAAACAATCTTGAGAAAGAAGAACAAAGGAAGGTGGAGTCATCACATATTATGATTTTAAAACACATTACAAAGCTACAGTAATCCAAACAATATGGTATTGGCCTAAAGACAGACATACAGACCAATGGAACAGAATAGAGAGCCCAGAAATAATCCCACACACATATGGTGAACTGATCTTCAACAAGGGTGCAAAGACTACATAATAGAGAAAGGATATTCTCTTCAACCAGCGGTATTGGGGAAACTGGAGATCTACATGGAAAAGAATGAAATTGAACCCTTATCTTACACCATACACAAAAATCAACTCAAAATAGGTTAAAGACCTGAAACTGAAACTGTCAAACACCTAGAAGAAAACATAGAAGATAGCTTCGTGAAATTGTTCTTGGCAATGATTTCTTGAATATGATATCAAAACATAGGCAACAAAAGAGAAAAGAGAGAGATGGGGCTACATCAAACCAAATAACTTCTTTGCAACAAAGGAAATAACTAACAGAATGAAAAGGCTACCTACAGAATATGAGAAAATAATGCAAACTTTATGTGTGATAAGAGGCCAATATCCAAAAACTATAAGGAACTCCTACAACTCAATAGCAAAAAAGAAGAAAAAAATGAAAAAGGAGAATGAACTCCAGATCACTTGATTTAAAAATGGCCAAAGAACTTGATTAGACATATCTCCAAAAAAGATATACAAATGGGTAACAATTGTATGTAAAGTTGCTCAACATCAGTAATCTTCAGGGAAATGCAAATGAAAATCACAATGAGAAACCACCTCATACCTAATAGGATGGCCATTATCAAAAAACAAAACAAAGCAAAAACAAGAAATAAGAAGTGTTAGTGAGAATATGGAGAAATTGGAATGCTTGTACACTATTGGTGGGAATGTAAAAATGATGGAGGTGCTATGGAAAACAGTATGGAGATTCCTCAAAAAAATAAAAATGGAAATACCATATAATCCAGCTGTACCATTTTTGAGGTATTCATTCAATTTGAAAACAGAATCTTGAAGAGATATTTGTAGTCCTATGGTTATTGTAGCATTATTCACAAGAACCATAATGTGGAAGCAACCTAAATGTCCATCAGTGGATGAATGGATATAGAAAATATGATCATACATATAATGGAATTATTATACAGGCTTTAAAAAAAGGAAATCTTGTCATGTGCAACAACATAGATGAAACTTGAGGACACTATGCTAAGTGTAATAAGCCAATCACAGATGGACAAATACTGCACAATTACACTTATATGAGGTATTTAAAATAGCCCAAGTATGAAAGGATGGTTCGATATCTGAAAATCAATCAATGTAATCCAACATAATCAATATAGGCTAATGAACAAAAATGATATTATCATATCAACTGATGCAGAAAGAGCATTTGAAGAAATCCAACAACCATACGTGAAAAGGAAACTCCAACAAAACCCTTTCATCAGGTTAGAAATAGAGGGGACAACCTCAAATTATAAAGAGAATGTACAAAAAATCTATATGTAATCACATACTTTATGGTGCACAAATGAATGTTTTACACCTAAGATCAGGAATGTGGAATAGGTGTCCCCTCTCACCATTCTTATTCAATATAATTCTGGTTGTTCTGGCCACTGCAATTAGGCAAACAAAATAAAAAGAATCCAGATTAGGGAGCAAGAAGTACAACTGTCTCTATTTGCAGATGACATGACTGTCTGTGTGGGACATCCCCAAAAATCTACAAAAATGCTTCCAGAACTAATAAGTGATCTCAGCACTGTTGCAGGATACAAGTATCAACCACATATCTATAGATTAAGAACAAACTTGTAAAAACCAATATTAAAAACAAAATACCTTTTATAATTGCTTGATGAAAATGAAATACTTAGGTATAAACTGAACAAAAGATGAAAAGGACCTGTATTATGAAAAATTACGATATGCTTATGAAAGAAATCAAAGAAAACCTAAATAAATGGAGACACATAGTAATGATGTCAATTCTCCTTAAATTGATATGTCAGTTAAGTGCAATCCCTAGCAAAATCCCAGCAAGGATTTTTGTAGAAATATTTAAGTTTATTTTCAAATTTATATGGAAAGGCACAAGTCCTAGAAGATCTAAAACCATCTTGAAAAGGAAGAAAAAGTGAGAGGAATCTCTCTACCCAATTTAAGGTTTACGGTATGGCTATAGTAATCAAGACAGTGTAGTACTGATGAAGGGATAGACACCTAGGTTAGTAGAACAGAATAGAGACCCCAGAAATAGACCCCTACACATATCCTACTGATTTTTGACAAAGGTTCAAAAGCAATTCAAAGGGGGAGGGATAGCCTTTTTGACAAATAGTGCTAGAGCATTTAGATATCCATTGGGGGAAAAAAAGAGAGAGGGAGAAGAAAGAGAGAGAGAGAGAAGTAAGGAAGGAAGGAGGAAAGAAAGAAAAGAAAAGAAAAGAAAGAAAGGAAAGAAAGAAAGAAAGAAAGAAAGAAAGAAAGAAAGAAAGAAAGAAAGAAAGAAAGAAAGAACGAACGAACCAACCTTAACTCAAACTTCGCACCTTACACAAAAATTAACTTCAAATGCATCATAGAGTTAAATGTAAATTGTAAAGCTTAAGTATCTTTTAGAAATAAATGTAGCAGAAAATCTCTGGGATCTAAGGCTAGGCAAAGGCTTCTTACGCTGGACACCTAAAATATCCATAAAAAGAAATATTAATAAATTGAACTTCATCAAAATAAAGAAATTCTCTCTGAAAAACCATGTGAAGAGGATGAAAAGGTAAGCAAAAGAGTGGGAGATATGAATTTAGTGCCATTGTATTGTCTGCAAAGTCCCTGTTTCTGTAGATTGTGTCTGTTACTTTCTGGTCTATGTTACTCTCGAAGTCTCTCTTTGCTTACAGTATCCCCCTTAATATTTCTTGTAGGCCTGGCTTGGTGGTCACATATTCTTTCAGTTTCTGTCTGTCCTGTAAACTCTTTATCTCTCCTTCCATTCTGAATGACAGCCTTGCTGGATAAAGTATTCTTGGCTGCATGTTCTTTTCATTTAGTTCCCTGAATATATCTTCCCAGACCTTTCTGGCCTACTAGGTTTCTGTGGATAGGTCTGATGTTATTCTGATGTTCCTCTCTTCATACATAAGGAATCTCCTCTCCCTAGCTGCTCTCAGGATAACTTCTTTGGCTCTAAGATTTGCAAGCTTCACTATTATATGTGGGGTGTTATATGCAACTAATGAATTATTGAACACTACGTCAAAAAATTATGATGTACTATATGTTGGCTAATTGAACTTAATAAAAAGAAAGTTGCATTCTACACAGAAGAAAAAAAGAGTGGGAAAAAATAATTGCCAACCACACATCTGAAAAGGGACTAGTATCCAGAATATATAAAGAATTGTTAAAACACAGTGGTAGAAAACAATCCAATTAGAAAATGAGCAAAAAGCATGAACAGACATTTCATCAAAGAAGATATATAGATAGCAAATAAACGTGAAAGATGTTCACCTTCATTAGCCATTAGGAAATTAAAATTAAAACCACAATGAGATTTCACTGTATCATATCAGATGGGCTAAAATAAAAAAATTAGTGACAATACCAAATCGTGGCAGGTATTATAAGAAACTGGATAAGTCATACATTGCTGGTGGAACTGTAAAATGGTACAGCCAATATAGAAAACAGATAGTTTCATAAAAAACTAAACATACATATAGCATACAACTCAGCAGTTGTTCTTTTGGGCATTTATTCCAGAGAAATGAAATTTATTTTTACACAAAAACCTGTACACAAATGTTAATAATAGCTTTATTCAAAGTTGGCAAGAACTGGAAACAACACTAAACAACCCTGATTACCTTCAACAGGTGAATGATTAGACCACCTGTGGTGATTCCATACCATGGAATACTATTCAGCAATAAAAAGGAATGAACTGTTGATACATACAACATCTTGGATAGATTTCCAGAAAATTCAGAGTGAAAAAATGTCTATCTCAAAAGGTTACATACATACCACATCATTTCATTTGTGTAAGATTCTTGAAATGATAAAAAAATAGAGAACAGATTAGTGGTTGCCAGCTCTTAGAGACTGGGGCAGGGGATGGGAAGGAAGTGGGTGCAGTTATAAAAAGGTTGTGTGAGGTGTCCTTGTAGTGATCAAACTATTCTGTATCTTGGCTTTGGTGGTGGATTCATGAATCTACACATGTGATAAAATTGCAGTGAGCTGAATAGATACAAATATATCTTTCTATATAGGGCACCTGGGTGGCTCAGTCTTTAAGCATCTGACTCTTGATTTTGGCTCACATCATGTTCTTGGGGTCATGGGATTGAGCCCTGCATCATACTCTGCACTGAGCGTGGAGACTGCTTAGGATTCTCTCTCTCCCTCTTCCTTTGCCCCTCCTCCCATGTGCTCACTCTCTCTCTCTCAAGTAAATAAATCTTAAAAAAGATAAGAGATTTTCTAATCAACTTCATGCTCCTAAACTTGAAAACATATAAAACAATTCCCTAGAAAAATATAATATTAAAACTGACAAATAGAAAACAGAAAACTTGAATAATCACTAAGGAATCTGAGTCAGTTGCTAAAGATTCACTTCTACACAAGTACAAAAGAGTAGGCCTAAATAATTTTATGAATGAATTCTACCAAATGTTCATAAAATTTCTATCTATAGATTCACCAGTCAATAGAAAATGATGAAACAATTATTTTATTGAGGCTAATATAATCTTCATACAAAATATAGACATGGGCATTTTAAGAAAGGAAAATTGCTGGCTAATCTCACTAGTTAATATAAACAAAAGATCCTAAATAAAATATTACAGAAGTATTTCCATAATTATAAAAATATTACCAGTAATATTTTATTTAGTATGTTTGTATATTAATGTCTTAAAATATGCAATACAACCAGGCTAGGTTTAACTCAAGCAGAAAAGTGTAACTAGTTCAGAGAAAGACAAATACCATATGATTTCACTCATATGTGGAATTTAAATTTTTATTTATTTATTTGTCAGAGAGAAAGAGAGAGAGAGAACTGCAGGCAGAGGGAGAAGCAGGCTCCCAGCTGAGCAAGGACCCCAATGTGGGACTTAATCCCAAGACCCTGGGATCATGATCTGAGCTGAAGGCAGACACTTAACAAGCTGAGCCACCCAGGCATCCCTTAAAATATATAATACAGCCAGGTTAGGTTAAACTCAAGCACAAAAGTGTAACTAGTTCAGGGAAAGACAAATACCACATTGATTTCACTCATATGTGGAATTTAAGAAACAAAACAAGTGAACAAAGAAAAAAAAGAGAAATCCGAAAACAGACTCTTAACAAACAGAACAAACAGATGATTACCAGAGAGCAAACAGATGGTTACCAGAGTGGAGGGGGTGTGGGGGAATGGGCGAACTAGATGATGGGGATTAAGGAGTAAACTTGATGTGAGGAGAACAGGGTGATGTATGGAAGTGTTAAATTACTATATTGTACACATGAAACTAATATAACACTGTTAATTATACTAGAATTTTTTTAAATGTATAACTAGTAAATTGAATAAGTAGGACTCATGGGGTATAATCAGAAAACAACTTTGATTCCCATATTGCCACTTTAAGTCCACTCTGTGGGATTAGATCTTCTTTTCTCTTGATCACAGCTAAGGCAGTTCCATGACTCTTGAGCATTTTGGTTATGTTTTGTGACAGAAGAGTCTCAATTTAATTAAAAATCAGTAATAATTAAAGCTTTAATATTTCTTTAAAGTTATATCTTCTGGGCAGCTGAAGTAAGGAAGGAGATGTGGTCAGTATCTTCTCACTTTCTCCATTGAGTATGTCTAACCCTTCTCTTCCATATTGCTTATGAAGGTTGGTGATCCCTCTAGAATTGCACCAGAGGTGCAGGTGAGAAGATGAAGAAGTTCTTTCTTGATTAATACTTCCATGAACCAGCATCAACACTGTCTGAACCTAGCTCATGTTTAAAATGAATTTGTTTTATATGGAGTACTGTTAATGGCCTTTTCTGAGGCCTTCCTGTCCTTCATATTTTTCAAGCGTGTTGACAACCAATATACTGTGTCTCCTGGGATCTGGGTGACACATTTCAAACCTTCAAGTGCTTCCATTGAAGGTCCTTTCCCAAGGCCTAAGGTAAATGTGAGCCCTGCTACCAAGCCATTACACTGAGAGAGCTTTAGAAGCACAGCATGTCTACAGCTTTCTTCCAGTTCTTCTCCCAATTTCCAAGCCTTTACTTGTCTTCTCCAGCTTCTTTTAGATGTGGGGATTGGTGATCTGCTAAGGTCACAAAACTAGTTTGCAACTACCTCCTTTACAAAACCAGCATGGTGGTCTCATACCTCTCATTGGAATGTGTTTATTGTCTTTGGGCCTCAGCCAACAGGGATTAAAATAGTCCATTTTAAAATCCTGTTTCACAGGGGTGCCTGGGTGGCTCAGATGGTTAAGCATCTGCCTTCGGCTCAGGTCATGATCCCGGGGTCCTGGGATTGAGCCCCGCATCGGGCTCCCTGCTCAAGTGGGGATCCTGCTTCTCCCTCTCCCTCTGCCATTCTCTCCACTTGTGCTCTCTGGCTCTATCTCTCTGTCAAATAAATAAATAAAATCTTAAAAAATAAATAAATAAAATCCTGTTTCACAAGGTTGGCTTACCATTAGGAAAATTCATTCATGTAATTCAACACAATAAACAAGTAAAGGAGAAAAATGTATTATTATCTCAATAGAAGCAGAAGAATCATTTGACAGGATTCAGTATTTGTTTATGATTTAGAAATCTCTTACAAACTAACAATACAAAAGAATTCCTTAGCCTGATTAAGAGTATCTATAAAAAAAACTTCCATAGTAAGCACCATACTTAATGATATCATACTTAAGGCTAGCAGCCTCATTTTTAAAATAAGGATCAAGGCAAGGATACCATTGGTTTTACTTCATATCAACATTCAATGGAAATTCTGCCCAGCCTGGTAAGACAAGAATTAAAAAAAATAAAATTTATTAGATTAGGAAAGCAAGGGATAAAACTAACACTATTTATAGAGTATGCAATTGTCTATAGTGAAGACCCAAGAAAACCTATAGAAAAATTATTAGAATTTATAAGAATATTCAGCAAATTAACAAAATATAAGATTAATACGTGAAACTCATGTGTGGAATTTAAGAAACAAAACAAACGAACATAGGGGGATTAAAGAGAGGAAGACCAAGAAACAGACTCTTGACTATAGAGAACAAACTGATGGTTATCAGAGAGGAAGTGGGTGGGGGGATGGGTGAAGTAGGTGATAGGGATTAAGGAGGGCACCAGGTGTTGTATGGAAGTGTTGAATCACTGTATTATACACCCGAAATTAATATTGCACTGTATGTTAACTAACTTGAATTTAAATAAAAACTTGGAAAAAATTAATATGTGAAAATCCATTGCATTTCATCAGTAACAAAGTTAGAACATGTAATTTTTAAAAGATGCCATTTTCAATAGCAATTTAAAAAGATACCCACAAATAGATGTAACTAAAGATGTACACAACCTTAATGGAGAAAAAGTATAAACTGTTATTACAAGACTAAGGGAGACTCAAGGAAATGAGATATACCATGTTTATGAAGAAGAAAATTCAATAATCATAAATGTTAATTGTCCCAAAATGAATCTAAGAATTCAATACAATCCCAATCAAAACACATTCATGGGAATAATAAACCTAAATTTTGGGGTGGGAGAAATGTCAGAAGGGATATATAAGAACTTCCATTGTTTTATAATATTTGATTTCTTAAACTAGGTAGTTGATACACAGGTGTTCATTATATTATTTTCTTTTTTGTATTTTTGAAATATTAAGTTTAGGAAAAGAGTGCTGAATACAGTTTTGGCATTGTACTGGTATCTTTTTTAAAAAAAATTTATTTATTTATTTGAGAGAGAGAGCACAAGCAGGGGGAGCAGCAGGCAGAGGGAGAGGGAGAAGCAGAAGCAGGCTCCCTGCTGAGCAGAGAGCCCAACAGGGGACTTGATCCCAGGACCCTGGGATCATGACCTGAGCCAAAGGCAGATACTTAACTGACTGAGCCATCCAGGCACCCTGTACTGGTATCTTTAAGCCAGTCTCACAAAGTAGCTGCAAATTTGGTATAGATTTTTATCCATATGTGTTTGCACACTGGATTCTCTATCCCTTATACCTGTGTGATTTGAAACAGGTAATCTATGTTTCTAAACCCTCAGTTTCCACATCTATAAAATGTGGTTGTCATAATCAATTTAAAAATTAAAAAATTTAGGGGCGCCTGAGTTGGCTCAGTTGGTTAAAGTTCTCCTTCAACTCAGATCATGATCCTGGGGTCCTAGGATGAGCCCTGCGTCAGGCTCCCTGTTCAGCGGGGAGTATGCTTCTCCCTCTCCCTCTCCTCCTACCCCTCCCCTTGCTTGTGCTCACACTCTCTCTGTCAAAAATAAAATCTTTTAAAAAATAAATAAAGTTAAAAGTTTAAATGAGATAAAGCATGATCTCAGGAAATTTTAGTTTATTCCTCTGTAAGGGGAAATTGTCAGTCTAGTTCAGACAGTGAAGCATCTGAGAATCACAGTGCCCTTTGAGAAATACCTTGAAATTCTGACATATATAACTCAATCTTGTGAATTAGGAGCAGTTTTACTCAGTAAATATGGCATATGATTGCAATACATAACAACAACCACATATGTGAATAGAAAGAGTTTCTAAATTACTCCACTAGTCTGCATTTGCTGCCACTTTAATAATTTTGTCATTTGCTGTCCCACCAGTCAGTGTGAGAAAACTTTATTGATGGAATTATAAAATTGAAAAATTTGCATCTATTAATCTAACTTTTCCCCCTGTGAATTGAGGAAGAGCACCAATATTGGCGTCTACTTGAAACACCCTCAGTAAAAATCCCCGGGGTGCAAAGCAAACAGAACATTGAAGAGGAACTCTTAGTTGCTCCACCCAGAAGAATGAAAACATCTTTAAACACTCATCTCAACTTAATCAACATGATAAATCTTTCTTGAAAAGGTTTCTGGCTTATTGGTGAAAACTTCTTTATTATCAAATACTAGATCAAACATTCCTCCATTTTAAAGACAGAAATGCCATTTTAAAATCCAAATCAGAAACTGTTTGGAATACTTAACGTCCTCTGGACTAAGTTTAAAATGGCACATCAACAAAGCACATTCATATAGTGAGTTATATCAAGTAGGAATCAGAAAAACTGCTTCTTAAAGTGGGAATGCTCAGGCATTCTAGATTTTGTGGTGTACCTTTTTTTATTAATTTACAAAGATCCTTGTAAATGAAGCCTTGCTGGTGCCTAGACTTTCCCATTATGAACTGAATCTACTACTCAAGGAAAAGGGACATTCCCATCCACCTTTGCTCCATAGGAGGACTGATAATAGGACTGATACCCTATTAA
This sequence comes from Callorhinus ursinus, assembly GCF_003265705.2. Taxonomy (NCBI): domain Eukaryota; kingdom Metazoa; phylum Chordata; class Mammalia; order Carnivora; family Otariidae; genus Callorhinus; species Callorhinus ursinus. Next base: position 27,030,969 of record NW_027397078.1, read on the forward strand.
GATAAGAATAGTCCCCTATCTCAAGGTTATTCAGGAAGTTATTGATTAATTAGTTCAACAGTATTTACTGGGACTTACTAGATTAAACCACTGTTCTGGACACTGGAGATACAGCAGTACACAAAATAAAGTCGATTAGTGGATATGTATTTTAATGTTAGTGATATTATGAAAAGGAAATTAATCAGTGCATTAGAATAGGATTATGGGTGATGCCATTTAAGGTAGAGTGATCAAGGAAGACCTCAACATGGAGATATTTGAACAGAGACCTGAATGAAATGAGAGTGAGTTATGTGAAGATATTGGAGAAGACAGTCCCTGAGAGAGGAAAGAATGTCAAGTGCAAAGGTCCTGAGGTGGGAACGTGTTTGTTGTGCTAGTGGAAGCGCAAGAGGCCAGTGTGTGGTTTGAGCTTGGTGAAAAAGAGAGCTAGTGGTAGGAAATGAGGCCAGAGAAATAGCCGGAGGCCACAAAGTGAAGGACTTTGTAAGCCACAATAAAGACTAGATTTTATTGTTAAGTGTCACGGGAAACCGCTGGAAAGTTGTGAACATGCGAATGACACACACTGACTTACACTTTTTAACAGTCATTCTAAAAACTCTAGGAGAATGAACTATAGAGAGATAAGAGTGAAAGGTAGAAGACAAGGTCAGAAGTTACTGTAGTAATCCAAGAACATGAGAGATCATGGTGGCTGTGACCTGGAGTACTGGTGGAAGTGGTGGAATGAGTGAGGGTAGAATCTACAGGATTTGCTAATGTAGTTTGTAAGAGAGAGAGTAAAATATGACTACAACTTTCATGACTTGAGCAAATGTATGATAATGATGCCTGTCTTAAACTGTTTGGGCTGCTATAACAGAATACCCTAGACTGGTGGCTTATAAATATCAAAAATTTATTTTTCATTGTTCTAGAGGCTGAGAAGTCTAAGATCAAGGTGTTGGCAGATTCAGTGCCTGGTGAGGGCCCATTTCCTATTTCATAGGCAGCTGTCTTCTTTCTGTGTCCTCACATGACAAAAGGGGTGAAGGACCTTTCTATGCTCTCCTTTATGAGGGTACTAATTTCATTTATGGAGGTTCCACCCTCATCACTCAATCACCTCCAAGAGGCCTCACCTCTTGATACCATTACATTGGGGGCTAAGATTTCAACATATGAATGGGGGGGATACAAATATTTAGTCTATACCAGTGCCATTTATTGAGATGAGAAACATTTACAGAGAAATGGCACTATACCAGTGCCATTTATTGAGATGGGAAACATTTACTGAGAGGGAGCAAAAAAGGGAGAATCTAGGGTTCATTTTTTGACATGTTAATTTTGAGGTCTTTAATAGAAATCCAAGAGTGAGCAAGAGATAGGAGACTAAAATTCAGGGAGAAGTTGGAGCTGGAGATATTAAATTGTATTTAAGGGAAAATGAAATCATTTAGAGAGAAAGTGTACAGAGGAGAAGGTGTATGAGGACTGACTCCTGGGCATTATGACAGATTATGAAACAAGAAAATAGCAAAGGAGACTCAGAAGAGCCAGCCATCAGGGAAAGCAAAACCAGCCCTGAAAGCTGAGTTAAGAAAGTGTTTCATGAAGGAGAGAATGACCAACTTTGACAAATAATGCTAAGACCTCAAGGAATATGAGAAATGAAGATTGGATTTGGCAATGTGGAGGAGACTCAGAAGCAGATTTCAGTGGAGTGTTGATGAAAAAAGTCATGTTGTAGTGGATTCAAGGAAGTTGGAAAGAAAGAAGTGAAGGTTGTACGGTCAACATTTTCGAAGACTTTGGCTATAAAATGGAGTAATGAAATGTTGAAACAAGGGAGATTTTTTTTTTGCTTTTTTTTTAAATTTTTTATTGTTATGTTAATCACCATACATTACATCATTTGTTTTGGTGTAGTGTTCCATGATTCATTGTTTGTTCATAACACCCAGTGAGCTTTGCACAGTGGCAGTATCGTAGCCAATGAGGTTTATCCGAGGCGCGATTATTGCTAATTGAAAACTTTTCCCATAACACCCAGTGATCCATGCAGAATGTGCTCTCTTTAATACCCATCACCAGGCTAACCCATCCCCCTACCCTCCTCCCCTCTAGAACCCTCAGTTTGTTTTTCAGAGTCCATCATCTCTCATGGTTCGTCTCCCCCTCTGACTTACTCCTCTTCATTCTTCCTCTCCTGCTATCTTCTTCTTTTTCTTTTTTTTTCTTAAAATATGTTGCGTTATTTGTTTCAGAAGTACAGATCTGTGATTCAACAGTCTTACACAATTCACAGCGCTCACCATAGCACATATCTTCCCCAATGTCTATCACCCAGCCACCCCATCCCTCCCACCCCCGACCACTCCAGCAACCCTCAGTTTGTTCCTGAGATTAAGAATTCCTCATATCAGTGAGGTCATATGATACATGTCTTTCTCTGATTGACTTATGTCACTCAGCATAACATCCTCCAGTTCCATCCACGTCGTTGCAAATGGCAAGATCTCATTCCTTTTGATGGCTGCATAATATTCCATTGTGTATATATACCACTTCTTCTTTATCCATTCATCTGTCCATGGACATCTTGGCTCTTTCCACAGTTTGGCTATTGTGGACATTGCTGCTATAAACATTGGGGTGCACGTACCCCTTCGGGTCCCTACATTTGTATCTTTGGGGTAAATACCCAGTAGTGCAATTGCTGGATCGTATGGTAGCTCTAATTTCAACTGTTTGAGGAACCTCCATACTGTTTTCCAGAGGGGTTGCACCAGCTTGCATTCCCACCAACAGTGTAGGAGGGTTCCCCTTTCTCCACATCCCCGCCAACATCTGTCGTTCCCTGACTTGTTAATTTTAGCTATTCTGACGGGTGTGAGGTGGTATCTCATTGAGGTTTTGATTTGGATTTCCCTGATGCCAAGCGATGTTGAGCACTTTTTCATGTGCCTGTTGGCCATTTGGATGTCTTCTTTGGAAAAATGTCTGTTCATGTCTTCTGCCCATTTCTTGATTGGATTCTTTGTTCTTTGGGTGTTGAATTGGATAAGTTCTTTATAGATTTTGGATACTAGCCCTTTATCTGATATGTCATTTGCAAATATTTTCTCCCATTCTGTCGGTTGTCTTTTGGTTTTGTGGACTGTTTCTTTTGCTGTGCAAAAGCTTTTTATCTTGATGAAATCCCAATAGTTCATTTTTGCCCTGGCTTCCTGTGCCTTTGGCGATGTTTCTAGGAAGAAGTTGCTGCGGCTGAGGTCGAAGAGGTTGCTACCTGTGTTCTCCTTTAGGATTTGGATGGACTCCTGTCTCACGTTTAGGTCTTTCAACCATTTGGAGTCTATTTTTGTGTGTGGTGTAAAGAAATGGTCCAGTTTCATTCTTCTGCATGTGGCTGTCCAATTTTCCCAACACCACTTGTTGAACAGACTGTCTTTTTTCCACTGGACATTCTTTCCTGCTTTGTCAAAGATAAGTTGACCATAGAGTTGAGGGTCCATTTCTGGGCTCTCGATTCTGTTCCATTGATCTATGTGTCTGTTTTTGTGCCAAAACCATACTGTCTTGATGATGACAGCTTTGTAATAGAGCTGGAAGTCCGGAATTGTGATGCCGCCAGCTTTGCTTTTCTTTTTCAATATTCCTCTGGCTATTCGGGGTCTCTTCTGGTTCCATACAAATTTTAGGATTATTTGTTCCATTTCTTTGAAAAAGGTGGATGGTATTTTGATGGGGATTGCATTGAATGTGTAGATTGCTCTAGGCAGCACTGACATCTTCACAATGTTGGTTCTTCCAATCCATGAGCATGGAACCTTTTTCCATTTCTTTGTGTCTTCTTCAATTTCTTTCATGAGTATTTTATAGTTTTCTGAGTACAGATCCTTTGCCTCTTTGGTGAAATTTATTCCTAGGTATCTTATGGTTTTGGGTGCAATTGTGAATGGGATCGACTCCTTGATTTGTCTCTCTTCTGTCTTGTTGTTGGTGTATAGGAATGCCACTGATTTCTGTGCATTGATTTTATAGCCTGCTACTTGACTGAATTCCTGGATGAGTTCTAGCAGTTTTGGGGTGGAGTCTTTTGGGTTTTCCACATACAGTATCATATCATCTGCAAAGAGTGAGAGTTTGACTTCCTCTTTGCCGATTTGGATGCCTTTGATTTCTTTTTATGATTGGAGCTATTTCAGCATGCTTGTGTGCTGATGAAAATAATAGAAAAATAAATGCTGCAGGAGAAAAGGGGACAGTTACAGAGTCATTGTTCTTAAAATAGTGAGAAGGATACGTATGATAATAGATAAAGATAGAAGCCAGACAGTTTATTTGTTGTAACTGGAGAGAAGGTGATGCAATGAGATTGGAAGATGTGATGGTGAAGGATATGGAAGTTACAACTCTTTTATTTTTATTTTTTTAAAGATTTATTTATTTATTTGAGGGTGAGCAGAGAGAGGGGATCTCAAGCAGATTCCCCACTGAGCAGGGAGCCCGACACAGGGCTCAATCTCATGACCCTGACATCATGACCTGAGCTGAAATCAAGAGTCAAACACTTAACTAACTGAGCCACCCAGGTGCCCTGGAAGTTATGACTCTTTTAAATTGATTTTTCAGTAAAACAAGAAGCATACTCATCAGCTGAAAGTGAGGAGTGGGGAAAAGGTGTTGGAGTTTTGAGGCAGGAGGCAACTGTGTGACATAGTCATCTTAGATAATGGGAGAATGATTTGACCACAGGGAAGTATAACACTGCCAGGCAGCACTGAAGGCCCATGTGTGGCTCATAGTCATAAACCTAAAATGAGCCCACCTTCATACCTGTTTCCTTTCATGTTCAGAAAGTGAGGTGGGTGCATGCAAAAGATGGCAAGATGGATTTAAACCAGGGTTGAAATTTTGTCTATGGCTACAAACTGCCCTGGTCCAATTCATGATATTTCTCTTGGGACCATATAAGAAGCAATAAAGTAAATTGTAGTAGGTGGACTAGAAAGAAGTTCAGTGATTTAGGAAAACTAGAGAGAAAGCTGGGGAGATTAAAAAAAAAAGATACCTCCAAAGAAGACAAAACATTTCTTTCATTCCTCAGACTTTTTCATGTGAATCAGTCTTTTGATAATCCCCAAGTTTTGTGGTAGATCTTGATTACTGGTATTTATTTCCAACTATCATTCAATAAACTATCTCCACCCATAGCTCCAAATTGGCAAGAAGTGGCATAAAGAAAGCATACATCTGGATTTGAGTTTAACTGTGTGAGAAGAAGGAAACCAATGGCAGAAGAAAGCAGTATCACCCAACAATCCATGAGGTCTTTGGCTGTTCTCTGGGGCACTTCTCTTCTTTTTCAGGTGGGACATACTTTTCTATAATAAGAAAAGGAAATCCCAGCAAGCAAATATAATTGCCCAAATGGATGCTAACAGAGTTTTATGAGTGTGAAGAATGGCAAATTTGTGGAATTTTTACCTTGTGATCTTTTTTAAGAAGTTAGTTTGGGGACATTTTCTAAGACAATCTTCCAACAAAAATCAACTCAATAGAAAGACTTCCTCTGTAGAAACATTAAAAAGTTCTCTCTCTCTCTCTCCCTCTCTCTGTGTGTGTGTGTGTGTCTGTGTGTGTGTGTGTGATTACAGGCATGGATTCCAGCAAAGGCAGCTGTTGACAACAGCTTGTGGCATATAACTGCAAACTGCCCTACATACCCCAGCACAGCTCTCTGTGAATTCTCCAGAAAACAGCCTGTGTGTGATAGGCTTTTTTTCAGACTCTGCACATTGGCAGCTGTTTTGCACACTTGCAGCTGTTTTGTTGAGTTTTGTAATTATACAAAATGATGACAGCAGTCTAAACAGCTTCCCATGTTTTCCAGTTCTTCCTTAAGGAAAATAGGCAAGCATTTGCAATGATCATATGTAGAATCTGGACTTTTAGTGCAGACTTTCAGGGCCCATATTATAAAGTACCATGTCATGATGGGCCTAAGAAACCCAATTAATAAACCCGGACCTTATCTTAAAAGTAACAGCAAGAAATGGAGGAAGAGGCTGCACTGTTTAGAGAAATTGCATTCATGAAGATCCTTACACTTGATATCTTTAAGAAGATGATTTTCATATGACTTCTTTTGAGGTTCACAGTCAGCTCCTTTGCTTCATTTTATAGTATCTTCCATTAATTATCAGCTTTAATCTGCAGTTGTGCTTCTCCCAGTCTTTTCAAATGCCAAAGAAAGGCCATCGCCAACTGCTTGAGCTTGATAGCATACTCTAGCAGATGCTAAAGAGTGGCTTACTTTCCTGTTCCAACATATTTCTAGTGTGCCCTTCTGTACTTCAAAGACTAAAAAAATCCCTCTTAGCTAGAATTCTAAATGTGATTTGTGTTCCACCAATAATATGCTCTTGTGTGAAACTTGAATTGGGAAATGAGTTGAGTGGGAAGAGAGACAGCATGTAAGGCATCCCTGTTGCTGCAGATTGTGATGTGTGCTATAGGAGTTTGGAACTGACAGCTGTGACTTCCTGACTTTGTAGCAGCTCCCTTGGTAGCTCAGTTTTGTGGGATTTAGGGAGCTGTCCATTGAATTTTAGTCTAGAATTTGTTTTCTCAGTGCTGGTGTCATCCATAGTTTTGAGTTCCACTGCATGAGAGAAGACAATAGCAGAAGTCGAATAATCCTTAACCCAGGAGGTCTTTACCTGTTCTCCAGGGCATTGTTCTAGTTCCTGTTCCCTTTGGAACAGAGCTGAGTGGAGAAGGGGTAGAGGGGATTTAGAGAAGCAAATGGAAGTTGCTCAGCACAACACTCAGGTCTAATGATGCTGGCATCCTCTGTAGGAAGTTTGCTCTTAAACATTCCTTTGTAAAACATGATGGACACTATACTATAACATTTAAGTAAATCTTTAAGATAACTTTATAAAATATGTATTATTATTACAACCTTACGGATGAGCAAATTGACATCCTGAGAGGAAATGGAATTGATGGGATTTGAAATTAGGTTTGAGTGGTTCTAAGGCCTGAGTGTTTTTCTAGAAAGTCATGCTACCTTAGGGGGAGAGAGAGAGAGGGAAACAGAGACAGAAACAGAGAGAAGGTAATGAAATACTAAATGCCTTTGACTAAGATTAAATAAGATTATAAACATGTCCATTTTCATTCCTCTCTGACAATTTCTTTCTCTCCGTGAATTTTCAGTTTTCTAATAGGAAGAATAAGCTGAACACAGTTGACACTCAAAGTGTGGTTTTGAGGATCAATCTTTTTCAGCATTGTAAAACATTTTACAAACTTTTTAACAAACATTTATAAAGTTTACAGCTTTCAACAAATATACTGGTAATCTTGATAATAAATTCAATTATTACATTTAATTTAGTTTTAAACAATATTGTAATAGAAGAAATTAGGCAAGTGAGAACATTTGTACCAGAGAAATTGGCTAGGTCATTTTTTTTCCAAAATAGCTCTTTTTGGTTATGTTATGCTTAGCATGTTAGAAAAATTTCAATGTGTGTTAATCTTTTGACGCCATTTTCCTCTGCCCATCAGCACTGACCAAATTCAGTGAGTAATACAGCACCCCCAGTGGAGGCTGGAGCCATATAAAGCAAGCCCCACTCTGCTGCACCCTGTAGATGCATCTTTCCTAGGCAAGTCCACCTGAAATCCAGCACAGGAGGCTCTTCCCCCGATAGACCAGCACAAACCCCTATCACACACCAAGACTACTGATTATAGAATGCTACAAAGCCTCACCTCTAGGGGAAATGGGTTCTAGCCTGTTTTAACAAGCAGACCAAAACACACCTAGTTAAAACTTGCCACACAGTAGACAAGGTCCAAACACTCCCCACTGCAGGCAAGAAGAAACTCTGCAGAGGACTGACTTGAGGGAAGGAGCAACCAAAACACAACAGAAGAGTACATATTCTGAAACACTTCTTGAAGTGCCAGGTCTAAGACAATATAGGACTTTTTCTTAATATAGTCATTACTCTCAGAAGCAGGAATATAACAGGGTTTCCTAACACACACACACACACACACACACACACACACACACACACACACACTGACTTAGACAAAATGACAAGACAGAGGAATTCACCCCAAAAGAAAGAACAGGAAGAAGTCATGGCCAGGGATTTAATCAAAATAGTACAAATAAGATGCCTGAACCAGAATTTAAAAAAACAATCATAAGGATACTACCTGGGCTTGAGAAAAGCATAGAATACACTAGTGAATCCCTTACTGCAGAGATAAAAGAACTAAAAACTAGTCACGCTAAAATAAAAAATGGTATAGCCAAGATGCAAAACCGAATGTATGCAATGACAATAAGAATGGATGAATCAGAGTAACAAATCAGTGATATACAAGATAAAATTATGGAAAATAGTGAAGCTGAAAAGAGGAAAAGAAAAGTACTGGATGACAAATATAAACTTAGGGGACATTTGTATTCTCGGAGCCCTAGAAGAAGAAAAGAAGGGAAAAGGGACAGAAGGTTTATTTGAGCAAATTATAGCTGAAAGTTTCCCTAATCTGGGGCAGGAAACAGAGATTGAAATCCAAGAGGCACAGAGAAGTCCCATCAAGTTCAACAAAAGCTGGCCAACACCCCAAGACATATTGTAGTCAAATTCACAAAATACACAAACAAGGAAAGAATCCTGAAAGTAGCAAGGGGAAAAATGTCCTTAAACTACAAGGGAAGACAGATCAGGCTCACAGCATATATGTCCACAGAAATTTGGCAGGTCAGAAGAGAATGGCAGGATATATTCAATGTGCTGAATGGGAAAAATATGCAGCCAAGAATCCTTTATCCAGCCAAGCTGTCATTCAGAATAGGAGAGATAAAGAGTTTCCCAGACAAAAACAAAAGGAGTTCAAGACCACTAAACCAGCCCTGCAAGAAATATTAAAGGGGACTCTGAGTGGGTAAGACCAAAAGCAACAAAGCCTAGAAAGGAACAGGGAACATCATTAGATACACCGACTCTACAGGTAACACAATGGCACTAAATTTATATCTGTCAATAATTACTTTGAATACAAATGGACTAAATGCTCCAATCAAAAGAATAGGGTATCAGAATGGATAAAAACAAGACCCATCTATATGCTGCCTATAAGAGACTCATTTTAGACCTAAAGACATCTGCAGATTGAAAGTGAGGGGATGAAGAGCAATCTATCATGCTAATGGATGTCAGAAGAAAGCCAGAATAGCCACAATTATATCAGACAAACTAGGTTTCAAACCAAACACTGTACCAAGAGATGAAGAGGGCACTATATCATAATTAAGGGGTCTTTCCATCAAGAAGATCTAACAATTGTAAATATTTATCCCCCCAACTTGGGAGCACCCAAATATATAAATCAATTAATAACAAACATAAAGAAACTTGGGTTGGAGGCTTCTGGCTTCTTTATCATCTGAGATATAGTAGAGGCAATATAAAAACCTGAAGAACTTTACCACTGTGTGTTTTCATCAGTCCCAAAGTCCCTAAGATGTCTACCTTCTTCTTTCCACCTTTCAACGTCTTCCTATGCTTGTTTCTTATGTTATAACCAGGGAATTTTTTTGGCATAAGAGAGAGGACCTGGAGAGAATGGGACTATTCCATCTTAACTGGAGCCAGAAGTCTGTGATGAGTTTTTGATAATAAGAAGTGTTCTCATGCATGGAAAGTTGGGAGCCACTGCTATAGTAAATTTCTTGTCAGATATTTTCCTTGTATACATTTTTGTGGATTTTTCTTGAAATTTTTTTATTAGACTACATATACTACTTTAAATGTCCTTTTACTCTTAATAATTATACCAGGTACTTTTCCATTCTCTCATAGTCTTCTTGTGACCACAATTTTAATAGTTTATTGAACCACCCTTCTAGTGTTAGTTATATAGATTGTTTCTAGCTTTTCACCATTATAAATAATATTATAATAAATGTATATGAACATAAAGTTTTTCTCTAGTTCAGGTTATTTTCTTCTATTCCTATAAATAAAATTACTATGTCCAGGCATGAACATTTTGAGGTTAATTGGCATAATATATTGTTCTAGTTTTTATTATATTTTGACATGGGATGGTACCTTTCTCACCTAAAACCCAGTTTTAGGTAAAGCCCAATTTAAATGGTCCTTCTGAACTGAGGGGGGGGGGGGAAAGCATTTTATATCAACTACATTGGAAAAGCTGATGTGAAATGTAGAAAACTGCCCTAATCTAAGAGAATCTTTAAGTAGTTAAAAAAGAAAAAAACAGTGTGTGCCTACTTTAAAACCCTCAGGAAATATACCTGAGAAGTTCTTTGAAGTAATCCACAGCCTGCAACATGTAAAACAATAGCTGGCTCTGTTATTTACAGTGGCTGTACTGAGGAAACAGAGGCAATGCTTTGTGAAATCTGGGTTTGTTAGGACAGAGAGGTAGACTGGTGCTATTTCTGCTTCCTTGTCCCCAGGACAACCAAGCATCATGGCTACACTGATATCATCAACCTGGAAAGGATTATTCCTGCCCTCCAGTTTTGGGTTCTGTACTGTTCTCTTGCAAGTCCTCACTATAGCTTGTTCCTTGGCACTTTAGCAGCTTACCCTTACCTAGCTAGTCATCTTTCATGATGTTCAAGATCAAAAGAAGAAGACAAGAAGGACTAACTAAAAAAAAGAGAAGGTGAGGGCACAAACGGACCAGGCTTGAAGATATTTGGCTAATTTGCAAAGAAATAAGTACTTCACATTTTATATGCATCTCTCTCTCTTAGAATAAATGAATTCAGCAAAGTTGCAGGATACAAAATCAAACTACAAAAATCAGTTGTCTTTCTGTACACTAAAAACAAATAATTCAAAGGGAAATTAAGAAAATCATCTCATTTAAAATAGTATTAAAAAGAGTAAAATAGGGGCACCTGGGTGGCTCAATCAGTTAAGCATCTGCCTTAGGCTCAGGTCATGATCCCAGCATCCTGGGATCGAGCCCCACATCGGGATCCCTGCTCAGCGGGGAGCCTGCTTCTCCCTCTCCTCCCCACTTATGCTCTCTCTCCTTATCTCTGTCTCTCAAATAAATAAATAATATCTTTTAAAAAAAGAGTAAAATATTTGAGACTAAACTTAGCTGAGAAGGTAAAAGACTTATACAATGAAAACTATAAAACATTTCTGAAAGAAATTAAAGAAGAAATAAATAAGTGGAAAGACATCCCATGCTCATGGGTTGAAAGACTTAGTATTGTTTAAATGTCATATGACCCAAAGTGACTTACAGGTTCAATATAATCCATATCAAAATCCCAGTGGCATTTTTTTTGCAGAAATAGAAAAATAATCTTAAAATTCATATGGAACTACAAAGGATACAAAATAGTCAAAACTATCTTGAGGAAGAGGAACAAAGCTGAAGGCATCACATATTGTGATTTCAAAACATATTACAAAGCTACAGTAATTCAAATAATATGGTACTGGTATAAAGACAGACATATTGAACAATAGAAAAGAATAGAGAGCCCACAAATAAACCCATGCATATATGGTGAACTCATCTTCAATAAGAGTGCCAAGACTACACAATAGGTAAAAGATAGTCTCTTCAACAAATGCTGTTGGGGAAACTGGATATCCACATGGAAAAGAATGAAACTGTATGTTTACCTTATACCATACACCAAAAATCAACTCAAAATGAATTAAATATTTGAACATAAGACCTGTAACTGTAGGGTCACCTGGGTAACTCAGTTGGTTAAGCTTCTGCCTTCGGCTCAGGTCATGATCCCAGGGTCCTGAGATTGAGCCCTGTGTCAGAATCCCTGCTCAGTGGGGAGTCTGCTTCTCCCTCTCCTTCTGCCTTTCCCCCCTGCTCATGCTCTCTCTCTCAAATAAATAAATAAAACCTTAAAAAAAGACCTGTAACTGTAAAACTCCTGGATGAAAATATAGGGGAAAGCTTCATAAAATTGGTTTTGGCAATTATTTCTTTAACGTAACACCAAAATCACAAACAACAAAAGCAAAACTAAACAAATGGGACTACATCAAATTGAAAAGCTTTGCAGAAAAGGAAAAAAAAAATCAACAGAATGAAAGGCAATCTATGGAATGGAGAAAATAACTACAAACAATATATCTGATAAGAGGCTAATATAAAAAAATATGGAATTCTTCCAAATTAACAGTAACCAATACCAAATAACTTGATTAAAAATGGTCAAAGGACTGGATTATACATTTCTCCAAAGACACAAATGACCAACAAGTATATGTTAAGATACTCAATATAACTAATCAGGGAAATGCAAATCAAAATCACAATGAGATAGACCCTCACACCTGTTAGGATGGTTACTATAGAAAAAAAGAAAAACAGAGAAGTAATAAGGTAAGGATGTGGAGAAACTACAACCCTTGTGTGCTGTTGGTGGGAAAGTAAAATGGTGCTGCTGCTGCTGAAAACAGTATGGAGGCACCTCAAAATATTTAAAATGGAGCTACCATATGACCCAGCAATCTCATTTGTAGGTGTTTATCCAAAAGAATTGAAGAGAGATTTGCATTCCATGTTCATGGCAGCATTGTTTACAAGCCAAGAAATGGAAACAATCTAAATGCCCATTGACAGATGAATGGATAAATGAAATGTTGTATATACATACAATGCCATTTAGCCTTAAAAATGAGGAAATCAGGGCACCTGAGTGGCTCAGTTGATTAAGTGTTTGATAACTTCAGTTGATAAGTGTTTGACTCTTGATTTCGGCTCAGGTCATGATCTCAGGGTTGTGGGGCTCCATGCTGCTGAGCATGGAACCTGCCTAAGATTCTCTCTCTTCCTCTCCCTCTCCCCATCCCCTGCTTGCACTCTCTCTCTCTCTCTTTCTCTCTCTCTCTCTCTCTCTCTCTCTCTCTCTCTCTCTCTCTCACACACACACACACACATGCACACAGATGAGGAAGTCTTGTTACATGCTATAAGTGGATGAAGCTTGAGGACATTATGTTAAATGAAATATGCCAGTCATGGAAGGACAAATACTGCATGATTCTATTTATATGAGGTTTCTAAAGTAGCTAAACTCGTAAAGGCAAAAAGTAGAATGGTGGAGGCTGGGGCCTAGGAGAAGGGGGAATAAAGTTCTAGAGATCTGCTGTACAATAACATGCATATGGTTAGCAATACTGTACTGTATGCTTAAAAATATGTTAAGAAGGTAGATCTCATGTTGTGTGTTTTTACCACAATAAAAAAAAAAATACCTCTCTGCTCTGTAGTGCTAAATTAAAAACACTTGTTTTTGGAAGCATTTCATACAGATATATTTGCTCACCATCTTTTTGCATGAAAACATAAAGGGAATTATATAATATTGCTCTCCCACCACTGAATAAAGCCAGCTCACATTGATTGAACATCCACTACTGTGTTATTTATAAGCTGTCTTATTTAGTTCTCCAAAGGAATCCTGCAAAATCAATGTTACTTATGCATTCATTGATTCATTTAACAAATGTTTTTGTACATTTGCTATTTGCCTACACTGTTTAAGGCACTGGAGATACAGCAGTGTGTAAGACAAGCAAATGACCTGACCTCATGAAACTTAGATTTCAGTGAAGGAGACAGAAAATAGTTACATAATTTTTTTAAACAAAACTTTATTGAGGTATAACTGACATACAAAAAGCTGTACATATTTAATGTGTACAAATTAGTAAGTTTGGAAATAAGTGTACACCCATGAAACCATCACTATAGTCTATGCCATAAGTATATCTATCACCTTTCAGAGTTTCCTACTGTCCTCTTTATTTCTTATATGATAAGAACATTTAACCTAAAATCTACTCTCTTAGCAATTGTTTAAGTATACAATTCAGTTTTGTAAACTACTAGGCACCATATGCATCAGATCCCTAGGTCTTATTCATTTTGTGTAACTGCAACTTTGTGCCCTTTGACTAGTACTTTCTTGTTTCCCCCTGCCCACAGTCCATGGCAATATCATTCTACTCTCTGCTCCTGTGAATTTTCCTACTTCAGATTGCTCATATAAATGGTATCACATAGTCTTTGCCCTGTGTCCAGCTTATTTCACTTAGCATAATGTCCTCCAGGTTTATGCATGTTGTTGCACATAGCAAGATTTCCTTCTTTATAAGGCTGAATAATATTTTGTTATATGCATTTACCACATTTTCTTTATCCATTCATCCATTGATGGACATATAGGTTGCATCCATGTTTTAGTTATCATGAGTAATTCTGCAAGGAACATGGGAGTACAGATATCTCTTTGAGATCCTGATTGCAATTCCTTTGGTATTGGATAGCTGGATAATATAACATTCTCTTTTTAATTTTTTGAGGAACCTCCATATTGTTTTGCATAGTAGCTGCACCAATTTACATTTCTACCATCAATGCACAATGGTTTCTTTTTCTCCACATCCTTGCAACACTTATTATATTTTGTTTTTTGATGATAGCCCTCCTAACAGGTATGAGGTTATATCTCATTGTGGTTTTTTAAATAATTTTATTTTATTATGTTATGTTAATCACCATACATTACATCATTAGTTTTTGACGTAGTGTTCCATGATTCATTGTTTGCATATAACACCCAGTGCTCCATTCAATATGTTCCCTCTTTAATACCCATCACCACGCTAACCCATCCCCCCACACCCCTCTCCTCTAGAACCCTCAGTTTGTTTCTCAAAGTCCATAGTCTCTTATGGTTCGTCTCCTCCTCCGATATCCCCCCCTTCATTTTTCCCTTCCTACTGTTTTCTTTTTTCTTTTTTTTAACATATAATGTATTATTTGTTTCAGAGGTGTAGGTCTGTGATTCAACAGTCTTACACAATTCACAGTGCTCACCATAGCACATACCCTCCCCAATGTCTATCACCCACCCACCCCATCCCTCCCACCCCCCACCACTCCAGCAACCCTCAGTTTGTTTCCTGAGATTAAGAATTCCTCATATCAGAGAGATCATATGATACAGTTTTCTCTGATTGACTTATTTCGCTCAGCATAATACCCTCTAGTTCCATCCACGTCGTTACAAATGGCAAGATTTCGGGTTTTTGATGGCTGCATAATATTTCATTGTATATATATGCCACATCTTCTTTATCCATTCATCTGTTGATGGACATCTTGGCTCTTTCCATAGTTTGGCTATTGTGGACATTGCTATAAACATTGGGGTGCATGTACCCCTTTGGATCACTACATTTGTATTTTTGGGGTAAATACCCAGTGCTGCAATTGCTGGGTCATTCGGTAGCTCTGTTTTCAACTTTTTGAGGAACCTCCATACTGTTTTCCAGAGTGGCTGCACCAGCTTGCATTCCCACCAACAGTGGAGGAGGGTTCCCCTTTCTCCACATCCCCGCCAACATCTGTCATTTCCTGACTTGTTAATTTTAGCCATTCTGACTGGTGGAGGTGGTATCTCTTTGAGGTTTTGATTTGGATTTCCCTGATGCCAAGTGATGTTGAGCACTTTTTCATGTGTCTTTTGGCCATTTAGATGTGTTCTTTGGAGAAATGTCTGTTCATGTCTTCTGCCCATTTCTTGATTGGATTATTCTTTGGGTGTTGAGTTTGATAAGTTCTTTATAGATTTTGGATACTAGCCCTTTATCTGATATGTCATTTGCAAATATCTTCTCCCATTCTGTCAGTTGACTTTTGGTTTTGTGGATTGTTTCCTTTGCTGTGCAAAAGCTTTTTATCTTGATGAAGTCCCAATAGTTCATTTTTGCCCTTGCTTCCCTTGTTTTTGGGGATGTTTCTAGGAAGAAGTTGCTGTGGCTGAGGTCGAAGAGGATGCTGCCTGGGTTCTCCTCTAGGATTTTGATGGACTCCTGTCTCACATTTAGATCTTTCATCCATTTTGAGTCTATTTTTTGTGTGTGGTTTAAGGAAATGGTCCAGTTTCATTCTTTTGCATGTGGCTGTCCAATTTTCCCAACACCATTTGTTGAAGAGACTGTCTTTTTTCCATTGGACATTCTTTCCTGCTTTTTCAAGGACTAGTTGACCATAGAGTTGAGGTTCTATTTCTGGGCTTTCTAGTCTGTTCCATTGATCTATGTGTCTGTTTTTGTGCCAATACCATACTGTCTTGATGATGACAGCTTTGTAATAGAGCTTGAAGTCCGGAATTGTGATGCCACCAGCTTTGCTTTTCTTTTTCAACATTCCTCTGGCTATTTGGGGTCTTTTCTGGTTCCATACAAATTTTAGGATTATTTGTTCCATTTCTTTGAAAAAAATTGATGGTATTTTGATAGGGATTGCATTAAATGAGTTACACAAATTTTTGTAAGTAGATATAAATGTCTGATACAATTTAATATAAAGCAATATAGTACAATATAATTCAATATAATGTCAACTGGTTAAAAGTGTTGTTACAAATAATAAAGCAAGATGAGAAAATAGAGTCAGGAGCTCTTTCAAAAAGGTCAAGGAAGCTCACTCTGAGGAGATAGCATTTAAACAGATCTGAGTGACATGAGAAAATAGCCATAAAATATCTGAGGAAAGAGCATTTCTGGTAGAGGGAACAGCAAAGAAAAGGCCAAGAGGGAGAAGCATGTTTTGTATACTCAAAGAATATCAAAGGCCAGTGTGGCTGGAAGCTAGAAAAGAAGAAATCTCAGAGAAGTGGAGGTTTTAGTTTTCATCTAACCAGTGGCCAAGGTAATACTTCAGCAGGTTCACTGACTCCAAACACAATGCCTCTTCCATTATACTCAGCAGTTTATTACAATAGCTTGTTACATATTCATTGAGGAAGGAACAAAAGCAGTGAAAAACATGTTTCTGAAGCATTTTATATAGCTACATTGGCTCCTCATCACTATTTTTCCATACTGCTGGAAGGAAAAGAGACAAACACTTGAAACACATGTATTATTATAGCTTTATTACTATTTTTAAAGGGGATTTTATGGTTAGTAATATAAAATACAGTCTTAATTTACACATATAATATTGAATAATACCCTTCTTGATTTTAAATTTTATTTTTTTAATTCCAGTATAGTTAACATAGTGTTATATTAGTTTCATGTTTACAATATAGTGATTCAGCAATTTTATACTTTATCAGGGCTCATCATGATAAGTATACTTTTAATCCCTTTTGCCTATTTCACCCATCCCCCCACTTACCTCCCTTATGGTACACCTCAATGTATTCTATATAGTTAAGGGTCAGTTTTTTGGTTTGTCTCTTTTTTTCTTTGTTCCTTTGTTTTGTTTCTTAAATTGTACATAAGAGTGATATCATACAGTATTTGTCTTCTCTGACTTATTTCACATAGTATTATACCCTCTAGATCCATCCATGTTGTTGCAAATGGCAAGATTTCATTCTTTTCAATGGCTGACTGATATCCTATTGTATATATATACCACTTCTTCTTTACACAGTCAACTATGCATGGACACTTGGGCTGCTTCCATAATTTGGCTATTGTAAATAATGCTGCAATAAACATAGGGGTGCATATATCTATTCAAATTAGCGTTTTTGTATTCTTTGGCTAAATACTCAGTAGTGGAATTACTGGATCCCATGGTAATTTTTTTCTCAATTTTCTGAGGAGCCTCTATAGTGTTTGCCACAGTAGTTGCACCAGTTTGCATTCCCCCCAATGGGGCACAAGAGTTCCCTTTTCTCCACATCCTCACCAACACTTGCTGTTTCTTATGTTATTGATTTTAGCAATTCTGACAGGTATGAGGTGATATCTCATTGTGGTTTTCATTTACATTTCCCTGATGATGAATAATGTTGAGCATCTTTACATCCTTCTGTTGGCCATCTGTTTGTCTTCTTTGCATAAATGTCTGTTCATGTCTTTTGCTCATTTTTAAATTAGATTATTTGATTGTTTAGTGTTGAGTTGTATAAGTTCTTTATGTGTTTTGGATACTAACCCTTTATTGGATATCTCATTTGCAAGTATCTGTTCCCATTCACTGAGTTGTCTTTTAGTTTTCTTAATAGATTCCTTTGCTATGCAAAAGCTTTTTATTTTGGTGTAGTCACAATGGTTCATTTTTGCTTTTGCAAAATTTTTCTAGATATATCTCCCTTGCCTCAGGAGATATATCTAGAAAAATGTTGCTACTGCCAATGTCAGCGAAATTACTGCCTGTGCTCTCTTCAAGGGTCTTTATGGTTTTAGGTCTCACATTTAGGTCCTTAATCCATTTTGAGTTTTTTTTTTCTGTATGGTGTAAGAAAGGGGTCCAGCTTCATTTTTGAATGTAGCTATTGAGTTTTCACAGAATGATTTGTTGAAGAGACTGTCTTTCCCTATTGCATATTCCTGCCTCCTTTGTCAAAGATTAATTGACCATTTAATGGTGGGTTTATTTCTGGGGTCTCTATTCTGTTCAATTGATCTATGTGTCTATTTTTGTGCCAGTACAATACAGGTTTTTTTTTTTTTATTTTAAGGAGAGATGGGGGAGAGGCAGAGGGAGAGGGAGAGAATCCTGAAGTAGACTCCCCACTGAGCATGGAGCCTGTTGTGGAGCTTGATCCCAGGACCCTAAGATTGTGACCTGAGCCAAAATCAAGAGTCGGATGCTTAACCAACTGAGCCACCCAGGTGTCCCAGTACAATACTATTTTGATTACTACAGCATTGTAGTATATCTTGAAATCTGGGATTATGATACCTCCAGTTTTGTTCTTTTTCAAGATCGTTTTAACCATGTGGGATCTTTCGTGGTTCCGTACCAACTTTAAAATTATTTGATCTAGTTCTGTGAAAAAATGCTGTTGGTATTTTGATAGGGATTACATTAAATCTGCAGATTGCCATGGATAGTATGGACATTTTAACAATATTTGTTCTCCTAATCCGTGAGCATAGAATAACTTTCCATTTGTTTGTATCATCTTCCATTTCTTTCATCAATGTTTTGGAGTACAGGTCTTACACCTTGGTTAATTTTATCCCTAGGTATTTTATTATTTTTGATGCAACTGTAAAAGGACTGTTTCTTAGTTTCTCTTTCTGCTTCCTCATTAGCACTATATAGAAATGCAAAGGAATTCTGTATATTTGTATCCTCTGAGCTTACTGAATTCATGTATCAGTTCTAGTAGTTTTTTGGTAAGGTCTTTACAGTTTTCTCTATATAGTATCATGTCATATCCAAATAGTGACAGTTTTAGTTCTTCCTTCCTTTAGTTCTTCCCATTTGGGATGTCTTTTATTTCTTTTTCTTATCTGATTACTTTGATTAGAACGTCCAATACTGTGTTGAATAGTAGTGGTGAGGGTGGACATCTTTGTCTTATTTCTGACCTTAGGGGAAGAGCTCTCAGTTCTTCACCGTTGAGTATTATGTTAGCTATACATAATAGTTTTTCATATATTGCATTTATTATGCTGAGGTATGTTCCCTCTAAACCTACTTTGTTGTGGGTTTTTATCATGACTGGATGTTGTGCTTTGTTAAATGCTTTTTCTGCATCTATTGAAATGATCATTCAGTTTTTGTGGGGTTTTTTGTTTGTTTCAAATTTTTATTTAAATTCCAGTTAGTTAACATACAGGTCTCGGGAGTAGAATTTAGTGATTCATCACTTACATAATAACACCCAGTGCTCATCATAACAAGTGCTGTCCTTAATAACCATCAACCATTTAGCCCATCCCACCCACCTCCCACCATCAACTCTCAGTTTGTCTATAGTTAAGAGTCTCTTATGGTTTGCTTCCCTCTTTTTTTTTGTGATCAGGCTATCGGCCCTCTGCACCTGCCTTTGTCCCCTGCCAATCAAAGGCCATTTGCTGGTGCCTGCAGGGTCTTTTGTCCTTGGAGAGGCAATATATCCTCTTTCAAATATACTCCAGGAAGGGGAACATTCTCTCCCAGTGTGAACCATGAGATCCCTACACCACACTTTGTGCTCCCAGGCCAGTGCCCTCTTTCTCCCCAGGAGCACATGCCACAGCCCTGCTCCAGTGAAAGTCATGCACTTTCAAAACCTCAGAGTTTGAGCTTCACACACTGCAAAAAACCTGTGACATTCAGTTCCCTTCTCTCCCCAGTCTGTGGTCCAGAGAGGTTTTCTTCTTGGGTAAACCTGATGCTGCACTTTCTCAGCCCCTCTCCCTTTCTCTCCCTTTTCTCTCTCTGCAGAAAGGGCTCCCACCCTTATGTGGCACTGCAGTATTTCTCTCCCCCAATTCACTTCCACGCACCTCACACCTACCACAATGTCCCCCTCCAGCCATGGAGATCCTTCTCCCAGTACTCAGATTTCTGGGGTGTTCCAAGTGATTTGACCTCAATATAGCTGTCTTCAAGGGACAAGGAAAGCCCAGGGTCCTCCTACTTCTCCGCCATTTTAAGTCCTCCCTAAGAGAAATTTATAACATTGAATGCATACATTAGAAAAGAGTAAATGTTTCAAGTCAATAATTTAACTTCGTATCTCAGGAACCTACAAAAAAAAGTAAAATAAACCCAAAACAAGCAGAAGGAAGTAAATAATAATTATGAGGACAAAAATCAATGAAATTGGGAAAACAACAGTAGAAAGTTAATGAAAAAGAAAAGCTGTTTTTTTAGCCAAAAAAAAAAAACAGTGAAATTGATAAACCTCCGGGAAGATTGACAATGACAAAAAGATAGAAGACAAACATCACCAATATCGGGAATTAAACAGTTGATGTCACTATAGACTCAGTAGAGAATACTCAAAGAAATTTGTGCTCATAAACAAATTCTAAAACTTTGGAAAAAATAGAACAATCACTAAAAAACTACAAATTACCAGAATAAACCAAGGTGAAATAGATACTCTGAATGGTTCTATAATCATTAAATAAATTAAATAAATTGAATTCATAATTTTATTTTTTCACCTCTTGTATTTGTTTTTAAACATTTTCATTTTAATTCCAGTTAGTTAATATACACTGTTATGTTAGTTTCAGGTGGACAGTATAGTAATTCAGCAATTCCATACATCACCTGGTCTTCATCACAATAAGTGCATTCTTTAATCTCCATCATCTATATCACCCATGCCCCTACCATCCTCCTCTCTGGTAACCATCAGTTTGTTCTCTATAGTTAAGAATTTGCTTCTTGGTTTGTTTCTCTCTTGCTCTTTTTTCCCCTTTGCTCCTTTGTTTTGTTTCTTAAATTCCACTTAGAGTGAAATCATATAGTATTTATTATCTTCCTCTGACTGACTTATTTTGCTTAGCATCATACTCTGTAGCTCCATCCATGTTATTGCAAATGGCAAGATTTAATTCTTTTTTATGCCTGATTACTATTTCATTGTACATATATACATCTTCTTTATCCATTCATCAGCTGATGCACATTTGGACTGCCTCCATAATTGGGCTATTGTAAATAATGCTGCAATAAGCATAGGGGTGCATGTATCCCTCTGAATTAGTGTTTTTGTATTCCTTAAATGAATACCCAATAGTATGATTGCTAGATCATAAGGTAGTTCTGTTTTTAATTTTTTGAGAAAACTCCACACTATTTTCCACAGTGACTGCACCAGTTTGCATTCCCACCAATAGTGCATGAGGGTTCCTTTTTTCTCCACACCCTCATCAACACCTATTTTTCCTTGTGTTGTTGATTTTAGCCATTCTGACAGGTGTGAAGTGATATCTCATTGTGGTTTTCATTAGCATTTTCCTGATGATGAGTGATGATGAACATCTTTTCATGTCTGTTGGCCATCTGTATATCTTCTTTGGAAAAATATCTGTTCATGTCTCCTACCCATTTTTAAATTGGATTACTCATTTTTGGGATGTTGAATTGTATAAGTTCTTTATATATATATTGGATACTAACCCACTATTGGATGTCATTTGTAAATATCTTTTCTAATTCCCTAGAATGCCTTTTAGTTTTATTGATTGTTTTCTTTGCTGTGCAGAAGCATTTTATTTTGATGTAGTCCCAATACTGTAGTTTTGCTTGTGTTTCCCTTGCCTCAGGAGACATATCTTGAAAAAAGTTGCTACAGCCAATGTCAGAGAAGTGTCTGTGCCTGTGTTTTCTTCTAGGATTTTTATGGTTTCAAGTCACATTTAGGTCTTTAATCCATTCTGAGTTTATTTTTGTATATGGTGTCAGAAAGTGGTCCAGTTTCATTCTTTGCATGTTTCTGTCCAGTTTTCCCAATGTTATTTCTTGAAGAGACTGTGTTTTTCCCACTGGATATTCTTTCCTCCTTTGTCAGAGAGTATTTGGCCATGTAAATCTGGCCTTATTTCTGTGTTTTCTATTCTACTGATCTTTTTTTATTAACATATAATGTATTACTTGTTTCAAGGGTACAGGTCTGTGATTCTTCAGTCTTACACAATTCACAGCACTCACCATAGCACATACCCTCCCCAATTTCCGTCACCCAGATACCCCACCCCTCCTACCTCCCTCCACTCCAGCAACCCTCAGTTTGTTTCCTGAGATTAATAAGAGTCTCTTATGGTTTGTCTCCCTCTCTGGTTTCACCTTGTTTCATTTTTTTCCTGTCTTCCCCTATTATCCTCTGTCTTGTTTCTCACGTTCCACATATCAGTGAGATCATATGATAATTGTCTTTCTCTGGTTGACTTATTTCACTTAGTATAATACCCTCTAGTTCCATCCATGTCATTGCTAATGGCAAGATTTCATTTTTTTGATGGGTGCATAATATTCGATTATATATATGTATATATATATGTATACACACACACACACACACACACACACACACATATATACACCACATCTTCTTTATCCATTTATCTGTCGATGGACATCTAGGTTCCTTTCATAGTTTGGCTATTGTGGACATTGCTGCTATAAATATTGGGGTGCACGTGCCCCTTCTGATCACTGTATTTGTGTCTTTGGGGTAAATACCCAGTAGTGCAATTGCTGGGTCATTCGGTAGCTCTATTTTCAACTTTTTGAGGAACCTCCATACTGTTTTCCAGAGGGTCTGCACCAGCTTGCATTCCCACCAACAGTGTAGGAGGGTTCCCCTTTCTCCACCCTCATCTCCCTCACCAATATCTGTCATTTCCTGACTAGTTAATTTTAGCCATTCTGACTGGTGTGACTTGGTATCTCATTGTGGTTTTGATTTGTATTTCCCTGATGCCAAGATCTTTGTGTCTATCTTTGTTCCAGTAACATACTGTTTTGATTACTGCAGCTTTGTAGTATAACTTAAAGTCTGGAATTTTGATGATTCCAGCTTTGCTTTTGTTTTTCAATATTACTGTGCTATTCAGGGTCTTTTCTGGTTCCATACAAATTGTAGGACTGTTTGTTCCATTTCTGTGAACAATGTTATTGCTATTTTGATAGGGATTGCATTAAATATGTAGATTACTTTGGATAGTATAGATGTTTTAGCAATATTTGTCCTTCCAATTCATGAGCGTGGAATGTCTTTCTGTTTCTTTGTGTCATCTTCAATTTCTTTCATCAGTGTTTTATACTTTTTAGAGTATAGGTCTTTCACCTCTTTGGTTAGGTTTATTCCTACCTATTTTATATTTTGGGTGCAATTATAAATGCAGTTGTTTTCTTAATTTCTCTTTCTGCTGCTTCATCATTAGTGTATACAGATGCAATAGATTTCTGTACATTGATTTTGTATCCTGCAAATTTACTGAATTTGTGTATCAGTTCTAGCAGTTTTTTTGGTGAGCCTTTCAGGTTTTCTATATAGAGTATCATGTCATCTGCAAATAGTAAAATTTTGCTTCTTCCTTACTAATTTGGATGTGTTTCACTTCTTTCTGTTGTCTGATTGCTGTGGCTAGGACGTCCAGTACTATGTTGAGTAAAAGTTTTGAGAATGGACATCCTTGACTGTTCCTAAACTTAAGGGAAAAGCTCTGTTTTTCCCCGTTAAGGATGATGTTAGCTCTGGGTTTTTCATATATGGCCTTTATTATACTGAGGTATGTTCCCTCTAATTCTTTGTTGATGGTTTTTATCATGAATGGATGTTTGTTTCGTCAAATGTTTTTTTCTGTATCTGTTGAAATGATCATTTAGTTTTTATCTTTTGTCTTATTGATGTGGTGTACCACATTGATTTGTTTGTGAATATTGAACCACCCTTGCAACTCAAAAATAAATCCCATTTCATTGTGAGAAATGACTTTTTAAATGTATTTTTGGATTTGGTTTGCTATTATTTTGTTGAGGATTTTTGCATCTACATTCATTAGAGATATTCATCTGTAGTTCTCTTTTTTTGTGGAATTTTATCTGGTTTTGGTATCAGGGTAATGCTAGTCTCAAAGAATGAATTTAGAAGTTTTCCTTTCATTTCTATTTTTTGGAATAGTTTCAGAAGAATAGGTATTAACTCTTCTTTACTTATTTGGTAGATTTCACCTGTGAAGCCATCTGGTCCTGGACTTCTGTTTGTTGAGAGATTTTTTATTACTGATTCAATTTATTTGCTGGTTATGGGTCTGTTCAGATTTTCTTTTGCTTCCTGTTTCAGTTTTGGTATTTTATATGTCATAGGAATTTATCCATCTCTTCTAGTTTGTCCAATTTGTAGGCATATAATTTTTCATAATATTCTCATATAATTTTTTGTTGGTTATTTCTCTTCTTTCACTTGTGATTTTATTTATTTGAGTCCTTTCTCATTTTTTCTTTATAAGTCTGGCTAGAGTTTTATTAATTTTATTGATTTTTTCAAAGAAGCAACTCCTGGTTTCATTGATCTGTTCTATTGTTTTTTTAGTTTCTGTATCATTTAGTTCTCCTCTAATCCTTGTTATTTCCTTCCTTTTACTGGTTTTGCATTTTGTCTGTTCTTTTTCTAGCTCCTTTAGGTGTAGGTTTAGGTTGTTTATTTGAGATTTTTCTTGCTTTGTGAGGTAAGCCTGTATTGTTATGAACCTCCCTCTTAGAACTGCTTTTGCTGCATCCCAAAGGTTTTGGGATTTCATTTTCATTTTTTTCCAGGTATTTTTTATTCCCCTTTGATTTCTTGGTTGACCCAATCATTGTTTAGTAGTATGTTATTTAATCTCCATGTATTTGTGTTCTCTCCTGGTTTTTGTTGTGGTTGACTTCTGTTCAAATTGTGGTCAGAAAAGATACATGGTATGACTTTGATCTTTTTAAATTGGTTGAGGCTTGTTTTGTGGCCTAATATGTGATCTATTCTGGAGAATGTTTGGTGTGTACTTGAAAAGAATGTGTATTCTGCTGTTTTAGGATGGAATATTCTGAATATATCTGTTAGTGCCATCTGGTCCAATGTGTCATTCAAAGGATTGTTTCCTTATTGATTTTCTGTGTAGATGATCTGAGTATTGATGTAAGCGAAGTGTTGAGTCCCCTAGTATTGTATTATTGTGGATTAGCTCCTTTATGTTTGTTATTAACTGTTCATATATTTTGGTGTTCCCATATTGGGTGCATAAATATTTACAATTGTTACATCTTCTTGTTGGATTTCTCCAATATTATTATATAGTTCCCTTCTTTGTCTCTTGTTACAGTTGTTGTTTTAAAGTTTCATCCAATATGAGTATTGCTATACTGGCTTTCTTTCGATATCCATTTACATGATAGATGTTTTTCCATCCCCTCACTTTCAATCTGCCAGTGTTTTAGGTCTAAAATGAGTCTCTTGTAGGCAGCATATAGACAGGTCTTGCTTTTTTATCCATTCTGTCAGTCTTTGTTTTCTGATTGGAGCATTAATCCATTGGCATTCAAAGTAATTATTGATAGTATTTATTGCCATTTTATATCTTGCTTTGTGATTGTTTCTTAAGATTTTGTCTGATCTTGGGGTGCCTGGGTGGCTCAGTTGTTAAGCGTCTGCCTTCTGCTCAGGTCATGGTCCCGGGGTCCTGGGATCGAGCCCTGCATCAGCCTCCCTGCTCAGCAGGAAGCCTGCTTCTCCCTCTGCCTCTCCCTCTCCCTCTGCCTCCCCTCTTCCTCTGCTTGTGTTCCCTCTCTCGCTGTGTCTCTCCGTCAAATAAATAAATAAAATCTTAAAAAAAAAAGATTTTGTCTGATCTTTTCTTGTTTTTCTCTCTTTCATGGTTTGCTGGTTTTCTTTAGTGATATGTTCAGATTTCTTTTTCTTTATTATTTGTATATTTATTAGTGGTTTTTGTTCTGTGGTTACCATTAAGTTTGTATATAACCTCTTGTGCATATAGCAGTCTGTATTAAGTTGGTGGTCTTTTAAATTTGAACCCATTCTTTACTCCTCTCTCCACCATGTTTTAGGTAAATATTCATATTTTACATCCTTTTATTTTTTGAATTTCTTGACTGATTTTTTACAGAAATATTAATTTTCATTGCTTTTGTGTTTATTACCTTCATACTGTCACTTTTGCTATTTCTTTTCCACCCAACAAGTCCCCTTTAATATTTCTTCCTGGGCTGGTTTAGTGGTCATGAACTCTTTTAGTTTTGTTTGCCTTGGAAACTTTATCTCTCCTTCTATTCTGCATGATAGCCTTACTGGATGGGGTATTCTTGGCTGCAGATTTTTCCCATTCAGCACTTTGAATGTATCATGCCACTCCTTTCTGGCTTGGAAAGATTCTGCTGAAAAATCCCCTTATAGCCTCGTGGGGTTTCCCTTATAAATTATTATCTTCTTTTGTTGCTTTAAAGTATTTTCTTTATCACTATATTTTGCCAATTTAATTACAATATGTCTTGGTGTGGATCTGCTTTTTTTTTGTTTGTTTGTTTGTTTGTTTGTTTGGGAGATTTTTGTGCTTCCTAGGTCTGGATATCTCTTTCCTTCCCCAGATTAGGAAGTTTCAGCTATTATTTCTTCAAATAAATTTTCTGCCCTCTTCTCTCTCTTCTTCTTCTGGGACTCCTAAAATATGAATGTTATTATACTCAAATGTGTCCCTGAATTTCCTGTCTATTCTCATTTTGCATAATTCTTTTTTTCTCTTTTTGTTCAGCTTGATTACTTTCCATTACTATGTCTTCATTGTCATTAATTCATTCTTCTTTTTCTTCCAGCCTGCTGTTCCTTCTATCAAGTATGTTTCTCGTTTTGTTTATTGAGCCCTTTATGTCTGCTATGTTATTCCTTATCTCTATAATAAGGATTTTTCTGATACCTTCTACTTTTTTCCCAAGTCCAGGTAGTATCTTTATGATCATTACTTTAAATTCTGTATCAGACATGTTAATTATATCTGTTTCACTTAGATTTCTGACTGTGGCCTTGTTCTGTTCTTTCATTTGGGACACATTCCTCTGTCTTCTCATTTTGTCTAAGTCTCTGTGCCTGCTTCTCTGTGTTAGGAAAGTCAGGTATATCTCCTGTTCTTGAGGGTAATGGCCTTATGAAGAAGAGGTCCTGTCATGCCCTGCTGTGTATTTTTCCCTTTTCCACAGGGCCTGGAGTTTCAGGGAGTGTCTTCACTGTGTGCTATGTGCACTCTGCTGTTTTGTCCTGACTACTTTATTCTTTAGGCCAATTATTTGAAGAGGCTCTTTTTGCCTGCTGTGGGCAGTGTTTGGTCCCTGGCCTGATTGTGGTACGTTTTAACAAGGTGTGCTCTGGTCTGAAATGAGACCTGTCACCACCCCTGCCAGAACCAAGGCCTTGTAAAACTCCCAGGCTGGAAGATGCAGTGTTGGCAGGGTTTGGGCCTATCTTTTAGGGGAGGGGACCAGCCATCCTGGGAGTGAGGCAAACATAACAAAGAAGGGTGGTTTCACTCAAGCTCAGGGGCACGGCTCTTGGTAAGGAAGTTAGGTAGTGAGCATCTATTGTATGCCTGTTCCTGTAGATGGTCCTGTGCTTATACTGAGGGATGGAAGAGGGAAATGGTGACTACCAGTTCCTTTGTTCCCTAAGGGTTCTCTCCATGAATGCTTCCTCTCTAAGACACACTCCAAGATGGACAAATAACCTCCCCACTATGTGCCTCAGGTTCTCTTCAGATTGCTGTATGCCCACAGGCTGTTTGCCCCACTTTCTGTCCAAGAACAGCCCCAATGTCCTTTGGGCTCTATGCAAGCCAAGCCCACTGACCTTTAAAACTCCAGGCTTTAAGCCCCACTGGTTGTAAGAAGCCATGAAATTCTACCCCTCTCACTTTCCAAGCCAAATGCTATAGGGATTTGTTTTCCCTGTGCACTTCCTGTGTGCTAGTCTCTCTCTTGCCCTTCTCCATAACTGCAGCTTCTTCCCCTCTGCAGCTGCCAGAATCTGTTTCTCTCCTAAACCATGTCTCTACAATTCCTACCTTCTTTGATGTTGCCTCTTCTCTACTTTTAGTTGTGGAGTTGATCTTCCAGTCTTTAGGTTGATTTCTGGGGTACTTAGGATGATTTGAAAGTTAACTAGTTGTATTTGGGGGACAAGGTAAGCCTAGGGTCCTCCTACTCTACCACCATCTTCTCTTCCTCCTGAGTTTATAATTTTAAATCTTTCAAAACAAAAAAATCTCCAGGTCCAGATGGTTTCACTGGAAAATTCTACCAATCATTTAAAGAAGTAGAATTAGTTTATACAGTTTCTTCTAAAGAATAGAGAAGCTAACATTTTACAACTCATTTTACAAGACTGGTATTACCCTTATATCAAAACCATACAAAAACCATGTCAGAAAAATAAAGAGAGAAAGAGAAAAAGAAAAAGGAAACTATAAACAAATATCTCTCCTGAACTTAGGTGTAAAATTCCTCAACAAAACATCAGCAAATCAAATCAAGAAATGTATAAAAAAATATGTGTTCCACATATGCACAGCTCTTTCAGCATTCAATCAGAGTAATCCACCATATTAGCAAGCTCAAGAAGAAAAATATATTAATTGTTGCAGAAAAAGTATGTGACAAACTCCAATACTCATTCATGGTAACACTCTCAGCAAAGTAAAAGCAGAGGGGACTTCCTTAACTTGATAAAGAACATCTACAAAAAACCTAATGCTTTCTCTCTATATCAGGAACAAGGTACAGATGTCCACTTTTACCATTCTTATTTAATATAATACTGGCAAATTTTTATAATAATCACATTTTCTAGTTTCTGTATTTAATGCTTTAACATCCTGGGGCCTTCATGACCCTGGAAGAATTGCCCACACCCCAGGGTTAGCCAGTTCTTAGAGATAGTAAAGAGTTTGCCTGCAAATGTGCCTTTCTTGCGCAAACCAACCAATCAGGAGCCCATACCTGATGACCTCCTTTCTTGAGGACTCAAAACCAGAGCCACTCTTTCCCTGCCCTAATTACCCCAGGACCAGGTACCAGACAGCTAGGAACAACCCCTCTACCCCAAAACTCACTGAAATTATTCAAATTAGTCAGTCCTAAACCTGCTTACACTTCTTCACCAGTTCCTTTCTGCAAAAACCACAATTAAGGCTCATATCCATACCTTCCTCTCCACCCCCACACCTCTTGACCAAACCCGGTGCTCACCTGCATGGAACCCCATCACCTTAACAAAAAATATTGGAAGTTACCTGAAAACAAATCATTTATAATCGCTTAATAAAAAGAAAATATTTAGGTATAAATCTAATAAAACTGGTATAGGATATGTATCCTGAAAATAACAAAATGCTGATGAAATAATTTAAAGAGGACCAAATAAATGGAGATACAGATTGTGTTCATGGATTGAAAGACTACGACCCAGCAATTGCACTACTAGGTATTTATCCAAAGGATAAAAAAAAAAGGTAATTCAAAGGGGCACATGCACCCCAGTGTTTATAGCAGCAATGTCTACAATAGCGAAATTACGGGAAGAGCGCAGATGTCCATGGACAGTGTTATTGTCGTTGGATATTTCTTTTTTTTTTCAAGTAGGCTCCATGCCCACGCTCATATTGTATATTTGACTTTGTCTGACTGACTGATTTTACTTAGCATAATACTCTCTAACCCCATCCATGTCGTTAAAATGGCAAGATTCCATTCCTTTTTTATGGTTGAGTAATATTCCATTGTGTGTATGTGTATATATATGTGTGTGTAAATAAAAAATAAAAGGTATCTGGAAAGATACTGTAAGAAAACAACAAAATCTACTGTGCAATCATATACAGTGCTTGCTACCCAACATACCCACAAGCAGCCCTACCCCACTCTGAATCTTCCACCGTTTTGCTTCCATATTTGGTTTTGATATAGAATGCTTTAGGAATCAATCTAGAATAATTTTTATTTTTATAAAATATTTCCAGGGTCAATTTTGCTGATTGGTAAGGCCAAAAACTACCTATGTTGCATGACTTCCCCAGAATGCATCTCTTATGCACAGGCCATCATACTAGAAATTTCCTCATTGGAAGTGCATTCTTGTGAGCCTCTCGAGTTTCTAGTCTTCAAGAATTCCCTAATGAGATACTACGTCTTAAGTCCTCTTCCTAGATTCAGCAGACTATAAATTAAAAATAAACAAAGAAAGAAGGGAATGTTAAGAGGTAAATGGGATTTAATGTTAAGAGGTTATGGGATTCATAACATTGTAGCACTTTAGCCTTAATTTGCTGAGTTCAAGGCACTGAGAATTTTGCCTCAAGTAAGGGTGAGTATGGGGTCTTAAAAAAAAAAAAACAATGGAAGGAGAGGTGGGAGGGGCCAAAGGAAGGCCCTGCTTCCTTCCAGTATTAGTGGGAGCAGCAGTAGCTGCTGCTGTTATTGCATACTGCCTCCAGTTTATTCCATCTCACCGATATTAAGGCAAATGAGTTCATCACATCAAACAGGAGAGTTTATGGCTCTTTTTAGCTCTAGTGGCAAGGAAGGAGAGTTCTAGCCTTTTCTACAAGAAACACCCTTTCTGTTAGTATCTATACTTATATGAAGTAAAGGTCCTCACTGAAGTCAGAGCCTCTTTGTTAGATAAAACCTGAAGAGATAAACAGATAACGTTGATTTCTTATTGGTATGTATGTATATATTTGATTTAATCAATTCCGTTTTTGTTACTGAAAATTGTATTTAAAATAAAAATTATGGATGTCTGATTATAAAATTAATACGTATTCATTAGAAAGAAATTTTGGGAAATGAAAAAGGTGTTAATAAAAGCCAATTTTGGAGCTACTGTAAATGGAACTGATTCCTTAATTTCTCTTTCTTCAGTTACATTGTTAGTGTATAGAAATGCAACTGATTTCTGTGCATTGATTTTTGTATCCTGCCACGTTACTGAATTGCTGTATGAGTTCTAATAACTTGGGGGTGGAGTCTTTTGGGTTTTCCACATAAAGTATCATGTCATCTGCGAAGAGATAGAGTTTGACTTCTTTGCCAATTTGAATGCTCTTTATTTGTTTTTGTTGTCTGATTGCTGAGGCTAGGACCAATAATGGTGAGAGTGGACATACTTGTCATGTTCTTGACCTTAAGGGAAAAGCTCTCAGTTTTTCCCCATTGAGAATGATATTTGCTGTGGGCTTTTCATAGATGGCTTTTGTGATACTGAGGTACATTCCCTCTATGCATGTATTTTGAAGAGTTTTAATCAGGAAAGGATGCTGTATTTTGTCATATGCTTTCTCTGCATCAATTGAGAGGGTCATATGGTTCTTTCTTTTCTTTTATTAATGTGCTCTATCACATTGATTGATTTGTGAATGTTGACCCACCCTTGCATCCCAGGAATAAATCCCACCTTTCATGGTGAATAATCCTTTTAATGTACTGTTGGATCCTATTGGCTAGAATCTTGTTGAGTATTTTGGTATTCATGCTCATCAGGGATATTGGTCAGTAATTCTCCTTTTTGATGGGGCCTTTGTCTGGTTTGGGGATCAGAGTAATGCTGGCCTCATAGAACAAGTTTGGAAGTTTTCCTTCTATTTCTATTTTTTGAAACAGTTTCAATAGAATAGGTATTATTTCTTCTTTAAATGTTTGGTAGAATTCCCTTGGGAATCCATCTGGCCCTGGACTCTTGTTTTTTGGGAGGTTTTTTATTACAATAGCTCCAAAAACCATAAGACACTTAAGAATAAACCTAACTAAAGAGATAAAGGTTGTATACTCTACCAACTACAGAACACTTATGAAAGAAATTGAGGAAGACACAAAGAGATGGAAAAACATTCCATGCTCATAGATTGGAAGAATAAACATCATCAAAATGTCTATGCTGCCCAGAGCAATTTACACTTTCAATGCAATCCCTATCAAAATACTACTGACATTTTTCACAGAGCTGGAACAAACAATCCTAAAATTTGTATGGAACCAGAAAAGACCCCAAATTGCCAGGAGAATGTTGAAAAAGAAAAGCAAAGCTGGGGGCATCACAATGCTGGACTTCAAGCTATATTACAAAGCCATAGTCATCAAGACAGTATGGTTTTGGCACAAAAACAGACACATAGATCAATGGAACAGAATAGAGACTCCAGAAATGGACCCTCAACTCTATGGTCAACTAATCTTCGAGAAAGCAGGAAAGAACGGCCAATGTATAAAAGATAGTCTCTTCAATAAATGGTGCTGGGAATACTGGACAACCACATGAAGAAGAATGAAACTAGACCATTTTCTTACACTATACACAAAGATGAACTCAGAATGAATGAAAGACCTCAGTGGGAGACAGGAATCCATCAGAATACTAGAGGAGAACATAGGCAGTAACCTCTTGGACAATGGCCACAGTAACTTCTTTCAAGACATGTCTCTAAAGGCAAGGGAAACAAAAGCAAAAATGAACTTTTGGGACTTCATCAAGATAAAAAGCTTTTGCACAGTAAAGGAAACAGTCAAGAAAACTAAGAGGAAATCCATGGAATGGGAGAGGATACTTGCAAATGACATTTCAGATAAAGGGCTGGTATCCAAGATCTATAAAGAACGTCTCAAACTCAACACTCAAAAAACAAATAATCCAGTCAAGAGATGGGCAGAAGACATAAACAGACACTTCTCCAAAGAAGACATACAAATGGCTAACAGACACATGAAAAAATGTTCCACATCACTAGCCATCAGGGAAATACAGGGAAATACAAATCAAAACCACAATGAGATACGAATTAGAATGGCCAAAATTAACAAGACAAGAAACAACAAGTGTTGGCAAGGATGTGGAGAAAGGGGAACCCTCTTACACTGTTGGTGGGAATGCAAGCTGGTACAGTCACTCTGGAAAATAGTATGGAGGTTCCTCAAGATGTTAAAAATAGAGCTACCCTATGACCCATTGATTGCCCTACCAGGTATTTACCCCAAAGATACAGATGTAGTGAAAAGAAGGGGCACATGCACCCCAATGTTCATAGCAGCAATGTTCACAATAACTGAACTGTGGAAGGAACCAAGATTCCCTTCAGCAGATGAATAGATAAAGAAGATGTGGTCCATATATACAATGGAATATTGCTCAGCCATCAGAAAGGATGAATACCCACCATTTGCATCAACATGGATGGAACTGGAGGGGATTATGCTAAGTGAAATAAGTCAAGCAGAGAAAGACAGTTATCATATGGTTTCACTCACATGTGGAACATAAGGAATAGCACAGAGGGCCATAGGGGAAGGGAGGGAAAACTGAATGGGAAGAAGTCAGAGAGGGAGATGAACCATGAGAGACTCTGGACTCCAGGAAACAAACTGATGGTTATAGAAGGGAGGGGCTGGGGGGTTTGGGTAACTGAGTGATGGGTATTAAGGAGGGCATGTGTTGTGATGAGCATGGGTGTTATGCGCAACTAATGAATCATTGAACACTACATCAAAAACTTATGATGTACTATATGCTGGCTAACTGAACATAATAAAAAATAAATAAAAGCCAATTCTGAAGGGGAACAGGAGATACAGTTGTAGAATAAATAAGTCACAGGAATAAAAGGCACGGCATAGGGAATATAGTCAATGATATTGTAATCGCACTGTATGGTGATAGATGGTAGCTACACTTGTGGTGAGCACAGCATAATGTATAGCAATGTTGAATCACTATGTTGTACACCTGAAACTTATGTAACACTGTGTTACATAACATAACATATATAACATAAGTTATAACTGTGTGTCAGCTATACTCAAGTAAAAAAACCAACCAATTCTACCATCCAACACTATCACTGCTAATATTTTAAATAGAAATTGTGTTCATATGTGTATACAAATTCTCTTTTGGAAACTAGGTGGTATAGCGCAATATATAATTACTTCTAGAACACCTTCAAAATAAACATGTTAATCAGTCTAAGAATGGAAACAACCTAAATGTATAACTGTAGGAGAAATGGTTAAGCTTGGTATATTAACTTGATAGAATATTATGCCATCATTTTATAAAATATATCATCAAATTCTTTGATGCTCCATAAAAAGGTAGAGTGTAATTTCCTTCTCCTTGAATATGGCCTGGACTTAGTGACTCATTTCTAATGAAGAGAAAGTGATGGAAGTCATGTTTTATGACTTCTGAAGCTAGCTCATAAAATGTAATACAGCTTCTACCTGGCTCTCTCATGGGAAGCTCACCCTTGGAATCCAGCTATGTTTTAAGGAAATCTAAGCGACATGGAGAAGTCACATGTGTTTCTGCTGACAGCCCAAATTAAGCCAACAGTAATCATCAGTTGAAGGACATGCAAGTACGAAAGTCATTAGATAATCCCAGCCCCCAACATTTCAAATACCGAAGTTAATGCTGGGACAACCAATGTTGAACTGTCCTGCCAAGCCTTGCCCAAATTGAAGATGCTTGATCCAAATTACTCTTCTTGTTTTAAGCTACCAGGTTTTGGAGTGATTTGCTCTGCAACAGTAGATAACTGGAACAGACTACATAAAAACAGGGAAAATAAAGCTTAGGATATATGAGGTAGAAAAAAATTCAGGAATCAATATATAATTATACCTAGCTAAATGATTCTATGAATAGTCCAAAGACTGGAAGAAAATATGTAAATGCTATTAGGGTTTGTGTTAGGGTGCTGGTATCTACAAATGCCTTCCCCCCTGTTTTCCAAATGTTCACATACATATATGGAAGAACTGAAAATCTCACTTATTACCTTTTTTGAAATTTTTCTGGTTTAATGTAATTATTTAAGGAACCATGAAAATAGTGAGCCTTCTGTGATGTGACTCAGTCTCTCATTGTGTGCCAAAACATCCCCGGCAGCTTTTATAGTTAATCAACCAAGCATACATTGAATACAAGGCAGACATGATTGAAATGTATTCATTTATCATAAATTAAAGATCTTAATTGGAAGCAGACACCCAATGCAGACATCTCCCATCTGCTGCTGGTGATGTTGACATTAAAAATGCCAGTACATTGAAACTTATTAGTTATATAATCTGGGGACCACAAAACCATTAACTTCCATCTGAAAGGGTCCAGACAATCGTCTCACATTCTGACTGCAGGACAAGAGGGCCCTGCACATACTGACAAATGACGCTCAGCATTTTCAAAGAAATGGTAAAGCAAACTGAGCCTATTTTTAAAAACTCATTTGTCTCCTCTCATCAACAAATCCAAAGGAGTCCTCACTGAAAACCAACCAAATTTGAAGCAAGGAATAAATTCAGAGCTCTCTTGAGTAAATCCTCTGTATTACAAAACCTCTGAAACTACATGCCTGAGCCTGTAAACAGAACAATTTTCAGCAGTAATTAAGTATGAAATTTCATCCTTGCTTTGGAATCCCTCTAAGGTTTTAGATCAGGTCTAGTCAAAGTGTGGTCCTTTGACAAGAAACATCATCACCCAGAAGCTGACAAGAAATATAAAATCTCAGCCCCATGCCAGACCTATCACATCAGGATCCCTGTGGTGGGGACCAGACATCTTCATGTTTACTAGCTCTGTACGTGATTCTGATGTTCACTAAAGTTTGAGAAACATTGATCTAGGTCACATTCACACCAAAATGTATCTCTAAATTTTGGACTTCAAGATATCACCAACACATTTGTGCCCATGCTTTAATACCTTTGCCCCTCCTCACTGCCCTTCCATCAAAATGGTACTCTTGGGCAGGGCCAGCCAGGGTGAAGTTAAAGAAATAATATTGTTTGCAGGCAAAATCTGAAATATGTCACATATGCTTTCGTTTTCCTCTACTCCTTCCTTCTCCTCTCCCTCTACCCATCCCCCTTCTACCTCTCCTAGATGAATTCCTTCAGGCTTCAGGGTTGTTGTTTTTTTTTTTTTTAATTTTTTTTTTTTTTTTTACTTGTCCCAGGCTCCTCTAGGCTCCTCCAATGCAAGGTGATACTCAATTCTGTCTGAATCCCTGACAAAATACAACTGTCCTCAGTCTTTTTCTGTTCTGTGCTTAACCAAATGATAGTAATTGGTTTGTTAGTTAAATAAAGTTTTGGTAGAGGAAGATGCATATGTTTTGTTTCAAATTACTTTATTGAGGATTAATTTACATACAAAAATGTGCCAATTTAAATGTGCATTTTTGACATTTTTATACTCATGTAACCACCACACAATCAAGATAGAGAATATTTTCATCACCTCAAAAATTCCTTCATGCCCCTTTGCAGTCAATCCTCTCCTGACTCCAGGCAAGCGCTGATCTTTTCTAGAATTTCATGTAAATGGAACATGTAGTATATAGACTTTTGTGTCTGGCTCCTTTCACTTAATGCATGTTTTTGAGATTCGTCTATGTTCTTCTTTTCTATTGTGTGGTATTTCATTGCATGTATATAACATGATTTGTTTATGCATTCACTTGTTGATGGACATTTGGGTTGTGTACACGTTTTTGGCTATCATGAATACAGCTATGAACATTCACATACAGAATGGAATTTTCAGGCATGAGTTAAAATACTCCTGGACTGACATCTGAATAATATACTGTATTTTCCAGGGGCAAATGATACAAAACAATGATAAAAGGGCAGAACATTTAGATTCAAACATGGGAATGAAGGATTGAATTTGGGACATGCAAAGACCACTACTCTTTATGGCAATATATCTCATTTGTTGCTCTGCTATATATTTTTATATATATATTTTAAAAGGACACAGATATATGTAGGGTCCTAAGTATTATCCTGATTTATTTGGGTAGAGGGGAAGACAGTTCTTATTCATTGTCATTCCACTGCCTTGATGCATCTGCGTTCTGTTAGTGTGTTGTTCAAATGTTAATGTAGTCCCACTGGCAAGCATATAGAAGTACAAATGAAATGCCAAAGGTGGCTAATGACTTTTGAACAAACTCAGTTCAAGTGGGCCTGTTTCATTTGTAAAAACCATTCTCCCCCTCCCCAAGCTGTTCAGTAGTTTATTCTGTGGATGTACTCAGTTGGCCTGCAGGATATCCTTTTCATTTGTCAACACTGAGCCATAAAAGCTGTCATTATGTAGAGGTTTTGAGAATGATAGTTCAAAATTATTCATTTTTTTATTATGTGCCTAAGTTTTTACATCAAGATTGTACACTCCTGGCCATGAGAAGTTGTTTTCAAGCATTGTACACTTTAGGGAGAGAGGAAGGAAGTCTATAAAATGAGATATTTCCCATTTCTGTTTTTTGTAAAAGACACTAGAAAAGCTGCATCAAACTGAAGGATTTGGGGGTTGATGGAGTGATCAATCTGAATTAATTACTAGATTAATTTCTTCATTGATTTGTTCCAAGAAGATTATCTTAGTTTGGGATCCTCCTAAGAGCAGACCCTGCATCAAAGTTTCAAGTGCAGGTAATTTGTTTGGAAGGTGATCCCTGGAAGCCCTGGTAGGAAAAGGGGAATTGAAACAAGGAAGGGAAGGAAGCCAATGCAGAGAGCTTTATCAAGCACGTTGTCACTGTGAGCAAATGAGGCTCAGTTCCACTGAGGAACTCTGGAAGAGAATGCAGAACAAGCTAAGAACTGTCTACTCCCTATTCCACCCCCCAAAGTTCAAGGATATCGGGGACTTTATTTTCCATCCAGTGCCCTCAACATACTTTGGAACAGTGTGTGCCAAGGAGATATAGTCAGAACACCAACAGCATCTGCTACATTTTCTGCTGTACAAGTTATTTTTCATTTCAGCCCATTTCAAAGTGATCATGGAAGTCAGTTACCCCATACATTTTATCACACATATTTGTTCTTAAGCATCATCCACCACCCATGTTGTATTGATCTTACTAAATAGGCATATATTATTTTTTGGTTTTGAATGCTACTTAATTTTAAAGGACTTCCTTCAAGATCTGATTTTCACAATACAAAAACAAATATCCCCAAAGTAACTAAGCATTTCATATATCATATTTTCCCCTGTGGAGAAACTATGTAGTATTGTTTAAGAAAATTATTCAAGCATTAATTCTAAACTGTTTCATAGATGACTAATCAGCTCTATTTGAGATTTTATTTCTAAATGAGAGTATAAATCACTACTTTTTAATACAAGGATACTTGTAAGGTTTAGGATCCACACCAAAAATGCTATTAGAAAATATGCAGTTCTGTAAAGTTAAGAGGAAAAACTAAACACCACAGTGCCATAAATATATTGGGATAATAATAAATATTGAATGCATATACAATTTAATACAAAGTTTTCAGTAAAAAACTACCACCAAGAAACAACTTTGAGTCTCAGCCTTTCTATTTTTACTACTCATAGTGCCAACTATTTAAAGACAGTGTTTTGTGAAAAGGTATTTGTGAGAGTAAATGAGAAAGAGAGCGAGGTCAGCAATTTACAGTATTTCCATAATGTCAACATATTCCATACAGGGAACCTGTATATCTGGGAGCAAACAAAATGGTAAATAATATAAAAATGCACTGCAACATGATCCTGCACATATCTTTCCATCAATCTTAATGCAAGATCCTATGGAGCCAAGAATGAATTTGGAATTTCTGCCAAAGATCCTTTGCTGTAGGTTATTTCTCTGTAATCCTGACCTATGAGTG
Organism: Callorhinus ursinus; assembly: GCF_003265705.2. NCBI lineage: Eukaryota > Metazoa > Chordata > Mammalia > Carnivora > Otariidae > Callorhinus > Callorhinus ursinus. The sequence continues at coordinate 27,069,978 of NW_027397078.1, forward strand.
TTCTTTTTAATAATAATTTTTGTGCCTGTATGAACAATTTTTCCTCTTGGTTTTTTACTTTTGTTTTCTTTGTATTAACATACATTTAAATGTTAGCACATCTTCAATGCAGTCCAATTATTTACTGCTTTGACAATGGTTCCCAAACAGATCTGGAAATCCTTGTATCTCAACATCATAACAAAACATATATGGCAGGGCACCTGGGTGGCTCAGGCTGTTAAGCATCTGCCTTCAGTTCAGGTCATGATCCTAGAGTCCTGGGATTGAATCCCACATCAGTCTCCCTGCTCAGTGGGGAGTCTGCTTCTCTGCCCCTCCCCTGGCTCATGCGTATTCTCTGTCTCCCTCTCTCGCTCACTCTCTGTCTCTCAAGTAAATAAATAAAATCTTTAAGAAAAACATATATGGCATTGTTCAAATGCCTATAGAGACTTCTGAATTTAAAATATTTTTGTCTCTTCTTCTTGTAATGTAGGTAAAGACAGTGTTAGATTGCCATTAATGAAAGGAAAGGTTTTTAAGATGTCATTCTGGCAGCTAAACCTCAAAAGTAACATGCAGAAGATGGTTTTATGTACCAAATGCTTAATTAGATTGAAGTTGTTTCATGAGACACCACCAAGTCAGGGCTGGACTAGAGGGAGTGTAGTGAGTGAATGAGGTGAGTGACACACTTACGTAGGGTGCAGAATTTATGGGAGCACCAAAAATCTTAGTAGTCAAAATAAATAATATTTTAATTTTAATTAATACCTTATAAAATTTAATAAATACCTTATAAACTCAAAATTAGTGTAAAAATTCATCATTAACAAAATATAAATATTTTTACCAAAGACAGACCAATATAACTGATTTTTTTCTTTTGCCTCAGGCTTCAATATTGCTTTGCAAGGCACTGTTACTTATCATATCTTTATTCAAATGTTATTTTGTTCTGTAATCACTCAGGATGTTTATTTCTATTATTTATATTGTACTGAATCTTTGGTCCTCTGATCTAGCATCCTCTTTTATTCTCTAGTTAATCCTGGGCTGATTGGACCATATACACTTAATGTCTGATAGATAGATTCTCTTCATCAAGTTACTGATCAGCACAGCACACATTGCACAACCAGAACAGATGCTGGTCATTTGACCATACAAATACATACCACATGAGTGTCAGCCATGAACATATCACCAAATGCTTTCCAGGTATAAAAATTTAAGCTTTTAAGAAAGATGGCTGAGGAGTAGGGGACCCTATTTCAACCAGTCTCCTGAATTGAGCTGGATATCTACCAGACAACTCTGAACACCCACGAAATCAGTCTGAGATGTAAGAAGATATATCTGGATCTCTACAAACAGAATATCCCCAGTGGTTGGTTTTGAGGTATGAAGCGGGGAGCCATGATTCTGCGGGCAGATAACAGAAGATAAACAGAAGGGGAAGGGAGCCTCCAGGATCCTGCACCACCAGAGCTAGAAAGTGTCCTGCACTGGGGACAGGGCACAGACTCAGAAGCCTAGAGCTTCCAGGGCACACATGCGAACTAGGGGTGGCTGGCATTTTTAGAAGCAAAAAGGACAGAGATGTGCCCGTACCTGGAAGCAAGGACTGGGAGTGCTGCTGTGGGGCGCACAACCCAGGATACTGCAGTTTTTAGCAGCACAGACAGAAACAGAGACATTGTGGCCTGGAGAGCTCACTGAAGAACAGACTGAGATCTCTGTTCTGAGGCAGAAGATTGAATACGGTCACTTGTGCTTTGACTCTCAGAAGAGACGTGGAAAGCTGCCAGGGAAAGCCACCAAAGAACAAAAGGCCCAAAAAAACTGGTTTTCACTGAGTCCATCCACCCCTGCAGGGGGCAGGGCAACTGTGCTCAAATAGGGTTTCCTGACCGAGTTACAGTGTGGCAGGCCTCTCCCCCAGAAGACAGGCTGGAAGAACAAGAGGCCGAAAACCCTAAGGTCCCTATAAAACAGGTGCATCTTGCTTGGGTTGTGGTCAATAATTTGGACTCTGTACATTCCCTCAACCACCCCCAACAGAATGACTAAGAGGAGGAACCCCCAACATAGGAAAGACTCAGAGACTGTGACCTCTGCAACAGAACTAATGGATATGGATATAAGCAAGATGTCAGAAATAGACTTCAGGGTAACAGTTATGAAGATAGCTAGGATGGAGAAAATGATTAATGGCAACATAGATTCTCTATGGGCAGAAATGAGAGCTGATCAGGCAGAACTTAAAAATGCTATCAATGAGATCCAATCTAATCTAGATACTCTAATAGCTAGGGTAAATGAGGCAGAAGAGCAAATTAGTGATCTAGAAGACAAACTGATAGAAAAGAAGGAAAAGGAGGAGGCCTGGAGCAAATAGCTTAAAACCCATGAAAACAGAATTAGAGAAATAAATGACACCATGAAACGTTCCAGTGTCAGAATTATTGGGATCCCTGAGGGGGTGGAGAGAGAGAGAGGACTAGAAGATATATTTGAACAAATCATAGCTGAGAACTTCCCTAAGCTGGGGAATGAAACAAGCATTAGTGTTATAGAGGCAGAGAGGGCCCCTCCCAAGATCAAGGAGAACAGACCAATGCCCCAGCATGTAATAGTAAAACTCGCAAATCTCAGAACTATGGAAACCATCTTAAGGGCAGTTAGGGGGAAGAGATTCCTTACAGACAGAGGGAGGAACATCAGAATAACGTCAGACCTGTCCATTGAGACCTGGCAAGCCAGAAAGGGCTGGCAAGACATATTCAGGGTACTAAATGAGAAGAACAAGCAGCCGAGAATACTTTATCTGGCAAGGCTGTCATTGAGAATGGATGGAGAGATAAAGAGCTTCCAGGGCTGGCAGAAACTGAAAGAATATGTGACCACTAAGCCGGCCCTGCAAGAAATATTAAGGGGGTTCTATAAAAGGAGAAAGACCCCAAGAGTGATCTAGAACAGAAATTTACAGAGACAATCTATAGAAACATGGACTTCACAGGCAACATGATAACAATAAAATCATATCTTTCAATAATCACTCTCAATATGAACAACCTAAATGCTCCCATAAAACGGCACAGGGTTGCAGATTGGATAAAAAGACTGGACTCATTCTTGTGCTGTCTACAAGAAACTCATTTTGAGCCTAAATATACATCCAGACTGAAAGTGAAGGGATGGAGAACCATCGTTCATGACAACGGACCTCAAAAGAAAGCTGGGGTACTAATTCTCATATCAGACAAATTGGATTTTAAGCTAAAGACTGTAGTTAAAGATACAGAAGGACACTATATCATTCTTTTTTATTTTTTAAAGATATTTATTTATTGACAGAGAGAATGATAGAGAGAGAGCATGAGAGGGAGGAGGGTCAGAGGGAGAAGCAGACTCCCTGCTAAGCAGGGAGCCCGATGTGGGACTCGATCCTGAGATTCCATGATCATGACCTGAGCCAAAGGCAGTCGCTTAACCAACTGAGCCACCCAGGCGCCCCAACACTATATCGTTCTTAAAGGGTCTATCCAACAAGAAGATCTAACAATTGTAAATATCTATGCCCCCAACGTGGTAGCATCCAACTACATAAGCCAACTGTTACCAAAATAAAGAGACATATTGATAATAATGTGTTAATAGTAGGAGACTTCAGCACTCCACTCTCGGCAGTAGACAGATCATCTAAGCAGAAAATCAACAAAGAAACAAGACCTTTGAATGACACGCTGGACCAGATGGACCTCATTCCACCTTGAAACAAAAGAATACTCGTTCTTCTCAAGTGCACATGGAACTTTCTCCAGGATAGAACGCATACTGGGTCACAAATCAGGTCTCAGCCGATATGAAAAGATTGGGATTATTCCCTGCATATTCTCAGACCACAATACTTTGAAACTGGAACTCAATCACAAGAAAAAGTTTGGAAGAAATTCAAACACTTGGAAGCTAAAGACCATCCTGCTCAAGAATGTTTGGGTCAACCAGGAAATCAAAGAAGAACTTAAACAATTCATGGAAACCAATAAGAATGAAAACACATTAGTCCAAAACCTATGGGATATGGCAAAGGCAGTCCTAAGGGGGAAATACATAGCCATCCAAGCCTCACTCAAAAAAATATAAAAATCCCAATACACAAACTGTCTTTACACCTTAAAGAACTGGAGAATCAACAATAAATTAAGCCTTACCCACACATGAGAAGGGAAATAATAAAGATTAGAGCAGAGATCAATGAATTAGAAACCAGAAATACAGTAGAACACATCAACAAAACTAGAAATTGGTTCTTTGAAAGAATTAATAAGATCGATAAGCCACTGGCCAGAATTATCCAAAAGAAGAGAGAAAGGACCAGGCGCCTGGGTGGCTCAGTTGGTTAAGTGACTGCCTTCAGCTCAGGTCATGATCCTGGAGTCCCAGGATCGAGTCCCACATCGGGCTCCCTGCTCAGCAGAGAGTCTCCTTCTCCCTCTGACCCTCTTCCCTCTCATGCTCTCTATCTCTCATTCTCTCTCTCTCAAATAAATAAATAAAATCTTTAAAAAAGAGAGAGAAAGGACCCAAATTAATAAAATTATTAATGAAAGGGGAGAGATCACGACTAACACCAAAAAAATAGAAGCAATTCTCAGAAATTATTATCAACAACTATATGCTAATAAATTAAGCAACCTGGAAGAAATGGATGCATTCCTGGAAACCTGGAAACTACCACGACTGAAACAGGAAGAAATTGATAAACATGAATAGACCAATTACCAGTAACGAGATTGAAGCAGTGATCAAAAACCTCCTGAAAAACAAGAGTCCAGGACCTGATGGATTCCCTGGGGTATTCTAACAAACATTCAAAGAAGAAATAATACCTATTCTCCTGATGCTGTTTCAGAATATAGAAACAGAAGGAAAGCTTCTAGACTCATTCTATGAGGCCAGCATTACCTTAATCCCCAAACCAGGCAAAGACCCCATCAAAAAGGAGAATTTCAAACCAATATCCCTGATGAATATGGATCCCCAAATTCTCAACAAGATCTTAGCTAATAGGCTCCAACAGTACATTAAAAGGATCATCCACCACAACCAAGTGGGATTTATCTCCGGCATGCAAGGGTGGTTCAACATTTGCAAATCAATGTGATAGAACACATTAATAAGAGGAGAGAAAAGAACCATATAGTCCTCTCAATTGATGCAGAAAAAGCATTTGACACAATACAGCATCCTTTCCTGATTAAAACTCTTCAGAGTATAGGGATAGAGGGAGCATTCCTCAATTTCATAAAATCCATCTATGAAAAGCTCACAGTGAATATTATTCTCAATGGGGAAAATCTGAGAGCCTTGCCCTTAAGATCAGGAACACAACAAGGATTCCCACTCTCACCACTATTATGCAACATAGTACTGGAAGTCCTAGCAACAGCAATCAGGCAACAAAAAGAAATAAAAGGTATTCAAATTGGCAAAGAAGAAGTCAAACTCTCTCTCTTCGCAGATGACATGATACTTTATGTGGAAAACCCAAAAGACTCCACCCCCAAATTACTAGAACTCATACAGCAATAAAGTAATGTGGCAGGATACAAAATCAATGCACAGAAATCAGTTGTTTTCTTATACACTAACAATGTAACTGTGGAAAGAGAAATTAGGGAATTGATTCCATTTACAATAGCACCAAAACCCATCAGATACCTTGGAATAAACCTAACCAAAGAGGTAAAGGATCTATACTAGGAACTACAGAACACTCATGAGAGAAATCGAAGAAGACACAAAAAGATGGAAAAACATTCCATGCTCATGGATCGGAAGAATAAACATTGTTCAAATGTCTATGATCCCCAGAGCAATCTATACTTTCAACACCATCCCGATCAAAACACCAATGGCATTTTTCAAAGTGCTAGAACAAACAATCCTAAAATTTGTATAGAACCAGAAGAGACCCCGAATCCCCAGGGAAATCTTGAAAAAGAAAAACAAAGCTGGGGGCATTGTGTTGCCTGATTTCAAGCTATATTACAAAGCTGTCATCACCAAGACAACATGGTACTGGCGCAAAAATAGACACATAGACCAGTGGAACAGAATGGAGACTCCAGAATGGACCCTCAACTCTATGGTCAACTAATCTTCGAGAAAGCTGGAAAGAATGGCCAATGTAAAAAAGACAATCTCTTCAATAAATGGTGCTGGGAGAATTGGACAGCCATATACAGAAGAATGAAACTTGATCGTTCTCTTACACCATACACAAACATACTCAAAATGGATGAAAGACCTCAATGTGAGACAGGAATTCCTCAAAATCCTAGAGGAGAACATAGGCAGTAACTTCTTCAACATTGGCCACAGCAAATTCTTTCAAGACACGTCTCCAAAGGCAAGGGAAACAAAAGCGAAAATGAACTTTTGGGACTTCATCAAGATAAAAAGCTCTGCACAGCAAAGGAAGCAGTTAACAAAACAAAGAGGCAACCCACAGAATGGGAGAAGATATTTGCAATTGACACTACAGACAAAGGGCTGATATCCAAGATCTAGAAAGAACTTCTCAAACTCAACACCCAATAAACAAATAACCAAGTCAAAAAATGGGCAGAAGACATGAACAGACACTTCTCCAAAGAAGACATACAAATGGCTAACAGGCACATGAAAAAAGGTTCATCATCATTAGCCATCAGGGAGATTCAAGTTGAAACCACATTGAGATACCATGTTATACCAGTTAGAATGGCAAAAATTGAAAAGGAAGGAAACAACAAACGTCGGAGTGGTTGTGGAGAAAGGGGAACTCTCTTACACTGTTGGTGGGAATGCAAGTTGGTACAAGCACTTTGGAAAACAGGGTGGAGATGCCTCAAAAAATTAAAAACAGTGGAGCAATTGCTCTCCTGGTTATTTACCCCAAAGATACAGATGTAGTGAAAAGAGGGGCCATATGCACCCCAACGTCCATAGTAGCAATATCCGGAAGTGACAAACTGTGGAAAGAGCCGAGATGCCCTTCAACAGATGAATGGATAAAGAAAATATGGGCCATATATACAATGGAATATTGCTCAGCCATCAGAAAGGATGAACACCCAACTTTTGCATCAACATGGATGGGACTGGAAGAGATTATGCTAAGTGAAGTAAGTCAAGCAGAGAAAGTCAATTATCATATGATTTCACTTCTTTGTGGAACATAAGGAACAGCAGGGAGGACATTAGGAGAAGGAAGGGAAAAATGAAGGGTTGGGAATCAGAGGAGGAGACGAACCTGAGAGACTATGGACTCTGAGAAACAAACTGAGGGTTTTAGAGGGGAGGGGGGTGGGGGGATGGGTTAGCCTGGTGATGGGTATTAAGGAGGGCACGTATTTCAAGGAGCATTGGGTGTTATATGCAAACAATGAATCATGGAACACTACATCAAAAACTAATGATGTACTGTATGGTGACTAACATCATAATCAAAAAAAAAATAAAACCCTTTTAAAAAAATTCATGGATAACGGAGGCTTAAATCCAATTAAATTTCAAATGGTCTTATATCTGAAATTTTAGGTTTTACTTTTCGCTAGCACTTTATTAATGCATTCAATACCTATTGTTTTTCTAATACATGAAACATGCATTATTTAAAAATAATGAAATAGAAAGAATAAAATAACTGTCAGTGAAACATCACAACTCAGACTCAAAATATATTAATATTTTGGTGGAAGATCCAAACATCTGTCTATGCAAATATGAATATGTATATAATTTTATATACATAGGATCATACTATATATGTATGTTGTTTGCTAACATGCTTTTAATATACCCCCATGTTACTGGCATTTTCTGTGTCTAAAAATCTAAGTCTATAAAATTATTGCATAGAATTCCAGTGTATGAAGTGTAGCTGCTATTGTAAGTGGACTGCTTTTATCCCCTCAGATCCCTATAACTTATTTTTTGTCCCCATCCCCCAGTTCCTATATATATTTGTTTCCAATGGCTTGCACTTTTGATCTTCAGAACGGTGTCATTGGGCTACTGGAACTACTTCAGTGACACACGGAGCCAGAAATGCCTGAGTATTTACATGCCTTCATGGTAGCCCCATAGCTAAAGACTGATGTGACTGACGTGAGAGTATGAAAGCCCAGCAACTTTGCCTCAAAGTGGGACAAACTCTGAGATACAATATATATACTCCATAGTTCCTTGCAGTATTAGGCTGAGACTGAGACCATCTGATCACTTCTTGGCTTGCTTCCTCTGATTCCCTATCTTGCTTTTACTGTTCTTTTAATAGTTTCTCCTAGAAGCACTTTCTCAATAAATTACTTATATATAAATCCTTGTCTCAAGCTTTGCTTCTACTGCAGTGCAATTCCTAGAAAGATTATGTGAGCCACACATGTGAGTCATATATATGATTTAAAGTTTTCTAGTAGCCACATTAGTAAAGTAAAAAGAGGGTTGCCTGGGTATCTCAGTTGGTTAAGTATCTGACTTCAGCTCAGGTCATGATCTCAGAGTCCTGGGATCAAGCCGCACATGGGGCTGAGTGGGGAGTCTGCTTCTTCCTCCCCCTCTGCCCCCCCACCCCTCTCCCTCTGCCTCCCTCTCTCCCCCCCATTCTGTGCTCATGCTCTCTCTGTCTCTTTTAAATAAATGGATGAAATCTTTTTAAAAAAGTAAAAAGAAACAGATGGAATTAATTCTAATAATGTTTCATTTAACCTAATAAGAAAAATTATAATTTCAACAGAGAATCAAAATAAAAGTTATTAAGGAGATATTTTACATTCTTTTTTCATATTGCATCTTTGAAATTGGGTGTGAATCTAGCCACATTTCCAGCTTTTGCTAGTTACATGTGCTGGTGGCTACCAGTTTCCATAGCACAAGTCTAGAGAAACCAAACTAAGACATAAACTACATTTTATTTGACTTGTGCCCTGTTGATAAGTGTTAACTTTGTTTCCATGATAAATGTTAACTGTGTTTCCATTCCCCTTCCATTATTTAATGCTCTGGTGAATATCCTTGGGCCTCTTATACCTATATGATCATTTCCTTAAGATAAAATCCTAAAATTTTGTTCGCTGTATCAAACTACCCTTTGGAAGTTCAATTTTCCATTTGCCCTCATCCCTGGCAACACTGGGTCTTATTAGTCTTTTTCATATTTGTAAATCTGATCATGTGAGTTTAAGCTTTAAAATGTTTTTTTTTTTACCTTTTGGCAAACCTAAAGACAGTTTCCTTTTATTTTTCCTTTGTCATTAACCCTGAAGAGAGTAGATTATAGGAAATTCCTACTGCTTTTCTTATCTCAGACATGGAAGAGTTCTGCACTCATAAATATATGATATTACAGCATATAAAATAAAATTCTATATGGCATCCTCAACCTCTATTAAATTAGGAAATAATGTAAAAATGATCTTATGGGACGTTTTATATGATTCTTCCAACCCAGCACACCTGTCAATTTCTGATTGTCAAGAGGGAAATAAGAAAACTAGAGGCAGTTATAGTTTCACAAAAATTGAGGCCATAGTAACAACAAAATCTTCTGTGTAATGCCAAAGTACCTTACAAACATTCCAGTTTCATGGACTACTTGCTGATATTACCTGTTCTGGGAGGGAATTTATTTAAAGGCCAAAATGGATATTGATTTTTAAATAAGGAAGACAGCTAAATGAATTTAATATAGCTTGCAAAGCAATCTCTTGGGCTCTAAGTTGTTGGTGAGTCATTTTGCAGTAAGAGTCAAGTCGTTTATCATGACTCAGAACTGATAGTTTCTAAGGCCCAGTGATGAATAGGAACACCCCACTCCTGATATAAAGGATGTCATTTTCTCAGATGATCAAGAAAGCCAACATTAGGGATTTCCAAATATTTAACTCTTCCTTTTCAAACAGTTATATCCATTGGATCAATGTGTCTTATATTTAGGGAATGTTTTGTAACTCTCTTACCTTTCCAGGACCACACATAGGATATAGTTCTTAAAAGTAGATGTTCCACAGCATTTTGACTGAAAATCTTCCATTCACTCTATATTCCTGTTCTAAAAACATGTATAGGCTGAAGAAAAAAGATTTCTTCAATACTATATAATTTCAAAATTAAGGGTTTTGAACAAAGATTTCATGATTCCTTAGTACATTTTTTTTTCTACTCCCTTGCACATATGCACATATGTGATGTAAGGGCTTGGTCTTCTGTTAGAGTGGGAATAGAGATAAGCCCTTAAAAACAAGGCTCAAGGGGCGCCTGGGTGGCTCAGTCGTTCAGTGTCTGCCTTTGGCTCAGGTCATGATCCCAGGGTCCTGGGATGGAGCCCCGCGTCGGGCTCCCTGCTCAGCGGGAGGCCTGCTTCTCCTTCTCCCACTCCCCCTGCTTGTGTTCCCTCTCTCGCTGTGTCTCTGTCTGTCAAATAAATAAATAAAATCTTTAAAAAAAATAAAAAGGCTCAAAAATTATTTTGTTTTTTTAAGATTTTATTTATTTATTTAAGAGAGAGAGAGAGAGGGCGCCTGGGTGGCTCAGATGGTTAAGTGTCTGCCTTTGGCTCAGATCATGATCCCAGGGTCCTGGGATCGAGTCCCGCATCAGGCTCCCTCCTCAGTGCAGAGCCTGCTTCTCCCTCTCCCTCTGCCATTCCCTCTGTTTGTGCTCTTCTGTCTATCTCTCTTCAAATAAATAAAATCTTTTTAAAAAAGAGGGAGAGAGCGCGCACAAGCAGGCAAAGCAGCAGGCAGAGGTAGAGGGATAAGCAGGCTCCCTGCTGAGCAGGGAGCCCCACGTGGGGCTCGATCTCAGCACCCTGGGATTATGACCTGAGCTGAAGGCAGACACTTAACCGACTGACCCACCCAGGTGCCCCCAAGGCTCAAAAATTCTTAAGAGAATAATAGTTTGTCCCTTACTATACCATAATATTGCCTAAAGCATTTGGCTACGGAGTTAAAGAAGAAAAAAGCAAGCAGCTATGAACTATTTTAATGCAGCACAAACTAAAGCCTCATTTGAAACATCTAACACATAATATCTATATTAATTTGTATCATCATAAACATGCCTGAGCTATATCATTACAACTGGCAAGATTTTTCTTCATGCAAGTTATGAATGATGTCATGGTCTACTAGGATCATGGCTTATTGATATCCTATTTTTCACCCACAGGGAAGTCGTAATTGTGTTTAACCCCAAACAGCGTCTCATGTTGAGGGTTTGGGTTGGGACTACGCCTATACCAAGAATTGTATCATAGAACTGTCAAAAGATAGAAACTATGCTAAATATTTCACACAGGAGGAACTTATTCCAGGAAGCTTATCATAAAGATGATCAAAGATCTAAGGAACCAAACAAGAGACAGAGAGCTAACCCAGAGGTTAGTAAAAGCCTAATACTATTACCCATCTAACGTTTGAAGGGAGAACAGAGGAGATGGTATTATCAGAGCCCAAGAGTCAGAGAAATTCAATGGAATTTAACCAGGGCATGTCTGACCAGGGGAAGTTGGGACCAGGGAGGGAAAAGTTGTGTGTCAGGACCTGTAGCTGTGGAAGAGATATGACTGCTGCCAGAGACACTGACCAAAACAGAGAAAGAGGAGAGATACTCTCTTCTCCCTTCCTTCCACTCTCAAGTCCTCCACCAGAGCCTCCAATTGGTTTATCATGCTTGGAAGCCACTTGGCAATGGAGTCTGGAATATGTGGTCCTTGACCTACAGAGAAAGGCAGAGAAGGGCAAGAAATGTATCTGAGAGTAAATAGGCAAATAACTGGCATGGCAACCTATACATACACACACACACACACACACACACACACACACACACACACATACACACATACCTTTGGAAATGAATTTGATATTTACCTTCTATATTTTGCATATCCTTCTGTCAGTTTTCCTAGGGGTATCTGTGCATTTGTGAATTTATATATTTGAGAATATTTTGCCAAAATGAAGAAGGAATAAATGTGTGTCACATGTATGTATATGATTATATAGAGACAGAAATACACATTTTTGCAAACTATTTGAGAGAGTAACTTAAATAAAGACATGGGCATTTATTCAGTCATTCCATAAATACATATTGAGCACCTACTAGGTATCACTGTCATTATAATATCATTATATATATATTCTATACATTATATATATAATATATACATATATACATATTCCATAAATAACATATTGAGCACTTACTGGATATCACTGACATTATGAAACTCACATACAAACACAATTAGGTCATCAGTGCTGAGTGTAGCTGCTGAATTACCGGACTAGTCCTGCACTCTTGTGTCTCATCTATCTAAGAAAGGGAGGTACAATCTAGAAAGAAAAGACCAGGAGTAAAAAGTAGAAACTGGACTTTAATTTCTAGAACTGCCCTTAGTTTTATGAGTAATAGATTAACCTTTCTTGAGTAGTTTCCCTGTGTGTGGTAGCTCCACAATTATATTACGTGGCACCCAGAAATACAGACACATTTTGTATCTTTCTTACTGGTGAAAGCTGTCCATTCAGCCACTCAGCTGGTAATTTTCACTGAGATTTTTGTTTGGTGTTAGGCTGGTTTCCTCCAAACAACTTCTTGGAGAGCTGTTATAGCTCCCATTTTTTCCTCTCTTCTTCTTGCGAACTGGGCTTTGTTTTTGAGGTTGTTCTTGTTGTTGTTTTTCATAAACCACTGTTAAGTTGCCTCTTCTTGACCCTAGATTTTCCTTTGGTTTGACTCTATTTCCATACAGTATCACTATGTAATCAGAAAAGAGAGAACTGACAGATTTTATTTTTTTAATATAATAATATACAGGAAGGGCTACCAGCAATTTCTTAAATGTGTCACTATCTAGAAGCTTAAAAGATTGTCTGTCCACATGGTAAGATCTTTCTTCTTTTTCTCAGATGTTCCCTTCTGCTTCTTCATGAAGCTTGCCTTTAATAAATTAGCAGTAAGGATCTCCCAGTCTGCAGCTTAATTTCCTTCTGATATAGTCAACTCTTAAAGACAAATTCCCATTGCTCTCAGTACATGAAGATAGTGATCTTGCCACCATCACTTTAAAACCACTAAGTCCCTGAGGGGATAAAGAGATGGATAAGCTGATGAAGAAACTGGTTAGAAAATAAAGATGCAACAATAATTATTATAAACTTGAAGAGAGCTCAGTTAAATGAAGAATTTGTAAAAACAGCACAGTTTTATGGCTCAGTGCTTTTCATGAGATTTTATATTATGTGTAGTTTTGTATAGAACTCACTAAAAGTGTTGACATTAAGTTCCATGATTGGCCACTGAAGGCTATATATGAGTTCATAAGAGAGGAGGGGAAAGAACTTTCTGCAAGGTGTTGAGAGAATAATTTAAGCAAAGGCATGGGTATTTTTAATTCTTTCCATAAATATATATTGAGCACCTACTAAGAATGACTGGCATTGCGTTGGGTAACTGGGACACCTCTGTAAGAAAGACAAACACAACTCTGTTCCATTTCCTCTTGCTGAGTAACAAATCACTCAAAATTTAGCAGCTTAAAGCAAATATTTTATTATGCTTATGGATTCTTTGGGTCAGTAATCATGACAGGAGCACAGGAGGAGGGGTAGCTTGTCTTTTCTTCTTGATATCTGGGGCCTCAGCTGGGAATTCTCAATGGCTAGAGGCAAATTGATTGCTGGAGATTGGAATTACCAAAGGCTTACTCATATGTCTGGCATCTGGCTGGAATAATATGAAGACTAGAACTGTCAACTGGAATACTTGGCTTCTTCACAGCACAAGAGACTCAGGGCAGTTGGACTTCTTACATGGTGCTTCAGGGTTCAAAGAGCAGGTGTTCCAGTGAAAAAGGAGGGAGTTGTATTGCCTTTTATGACTTAGCCTGAGAAGTTATTCAGTGTCACTTCTGATGAACTATATTCACAAGGCAGTCATAGGCTTGTTCCATTTCAAAGAGAGAGAGGAATTAAATTCCACTTCTTGATGGGAAAATCACAAGGTCACATTGTAGAAAACCATGTGGGATAGGTGATATTATTACAACCATCTTTGGAAAATACAATCTATGATAGACTCATTCTTACAGAGTTAGAACTACTGGATAACTTATTTATTAATAAAATAATCACACAAATGAGTTAACTGAATGTGGAGAAGGAAAGGAATGTTGTTACAAAAGTACAAATAACAGAAATCTGACCCAAAGTGAGGATTGTGCAAAGTTTCCCTGAGGAACCAACCCTTGAACTTTAAATGATAAATAGGAATTAACCAAGCAAGGTGTTTGGAGATGAGATGTACAACAAAGAGCATTTCAAATGAAGATAACTCATGAAAATGTCCTATGGCAGAAGTGACTGTGACTTGTATAAGGACCCAAAAGGAAGACTCACATAGCTGAAGCATATAAGAGAGAATGTGATACATGGAACTCTGTAGGCCAGCAGAACCCAGTTAGAAAGTCTGATTTAGCTCAATCTGCTCATTTCTCAGATGAACAAAGAGATTGAGACAAAAGTAGCTGAGATGAAACTTGAGCCTAGTACTCTTGACTGCTATCTCATCCAGTCACTGCTCAACATACCCAGAGAATATTGAAAGCTTACATCTTTTATTATCCTGTAGTAGAAAAAAAGCTTAGGTACCTTGTGTATCTGAAACTCCATAGAAAGAAATAGACCTTCTCTGCAATCTTTCTGAGATAATTTTTAGAAACTATATTTATAAGTTCAACCTAGAAAGATAAATCTTTTGCAATACATTGATGCAGAACAATAGTTGGACAAGCTTCTCTTGAATTTTCAGAGAGGTGAAACACTAAAAGAAGCTATTTGCTTCCTTTGTAATATCAAGAACTTCCCTTCCTATTCATTGTATCTGAGACACCTGTGAATATATACCTCAAAATATACATATATCTGAATGTTTTAATTTCAATTACATGCCAGCAAATGTCAATCTGAGACATCAATAGCTCCTAAGATTATTAAATTTTAGGCAATCCTAATACTTACTGGATATAATAGGATTCCATTTTCCAACTTCATCAATACTTATTTGAAATGTTCTGTTGAGGAGTGATGTTTTACCAAATCTTTACGAAATAGGCCATAATTGAATTCATGACCAGGTTATTTTCAGCCTTAGAATGTGTTCTGACAATGCATCAAAGAGTGGATTGTTTTGGTGGTCCCCAAAGTTTGGTATGAGAATCACTGGTAATCCATAACAGTTCTCATTATCCTATAGTTTGAACATTCTATAACTTAACAATGGCCATATTTTTATTTCTTTAGAAAATCATTGGTGTCTTTAATGGATGATCATGTGCCAGTCACCACCCCCCACCCCCTGTACACACATAAAGGTCATAACTAATTTGACAAGCACCAAGAAACCAATCTTAGAAAAGCAAGTATAAATTGATTAATGTCATATGCCCAGGTGGCTGTACAACTTAATTTGCCCAGAATTTCCTGGTTTGTACCTATTGTCCTGGCTTAATTGTTAACAGTGCCTCTTTGTGGAAGAGGCAATCCGGTGTCCTGGATTGGATGATGCTTAACTGCTCATCACTAATCTATTGTCATTAGCTCTACTCAAAGATTGAATATATTAGATTTTCACTTTCAACCGTTTGAATTGAAAAATGAGATTAGACTTCTATGATTAACAGTGAAGCCTAAAACTGAATATTCATGCGGTAGAGAGAAGTGGGAAGGTCATGATAGGCCATGAGTGAGTCAACATTATGAGTAACTCAAATTTATGAATAAGTAGGAGCTCCAAAGTTGAGGAAAAAAATCTGCAAAATAGAGGGTGAGAAATTAGTTTGGATGGGGAGAGGAGAAGCAACTCATAAAGAAAACCAACATTTTTTATGTAATAATGGAAACTCATATGAGTACTCATGAGATCCCAGTGCCAAACTCATCTGCCATGAGACTGAGTCTCATTCCAGTGCCAGTTCTTGGACTCCTATTGAGATCATTTCTCCCTTACTGATTATCCTAGTTGAAGTTTCCCTAGAGGCAGATATTAGTAAAAGAATTTCAGTATAGGTAGTTTATTTGGTAAGTGATCCCAGGAAGCACTGGTAAGGGAGTGGGGAATTGAGACCGAGAAGGGAAGGAAGCCGATATAGGTATGTTCTTGAGCATATTACTGCTGTAGGAAGCAGGAGCTCAGTCATGCTGGGGACCCCTGGAAGACAGTGTAAAGGACAACCCAGTCGTCCACCCAAGGGGAAAGGAAGCTGAGATATTTATTTACCAGTCCCAATCATGGTTGGTGGATGGCTGCTCCCAAAACTGTTAATTCCTTGGCACTTCTGGCTTGCCCCTTGTGTGGGCTGGGCATGCTCCTGTGGCCAAAGGAAATTCTGAGACAGATAATCCCATGTGCTTGAATTAAGACAACAGGAACACTGAGTACCAAAATGATATAGATGGGCTCCAATAGAACCTATATTGATCATGTTTCAAGTAGCTTGAATGTGTTTCACTTTACTGCTATAAAAATTGCCTGTGACAGTGCCCAATCATTTACTGGATTGTGTATTTTTTGCTATTGAGTTGTATGAGTTTCTTATATATTTTGGATATTAACTGCTTATCAGATAAATGGTTTGCAAATATTTTCTCCCATTCCATAGGTTGCCTTATCATTTTGTTGGCTGCTTCTTTTGCTGTGAAGAAGCTTTTACTTTGAAGTAGTCCCCACTTAATGATTTTTGCTTTTGTTGCTTGTACTAGTGGTGTTATATAGAAAAAATCATTGCCAGGTCATGATCCTGGAGTCCCGGGATCGAGTCCCGCATCGGGCTCCCAGCTCAGCAGGGAGTCTGCTTCTCCCTCTGACCCTCTTCCCTCTCGTGCTTTCTATCTCTCATTCTCTCTCTCTCTCAAATAAATAAATAAAATCTTTAAAAAAAAAAAGAAAAAATCATTGCCAAGACCAGTGTCAAGAAGTTTTTTTCCTTATGTTTTTTTCTAGTACTTTTATAGTTTAAGGTCCTACATTTAATGTTTTAGTCCATTTCAAGTTAATTTTTTGTGAGTGGTGTAAGATAGGGGTCATTGTATTCTTCAACTCTAGGATTTCTGTTTGTTTTAATGGTTTCTGTTTCTTTTTTGAACTTCTCATATTGTACATGCATTGTTTTCCCAGTTTCATTTAGTTGTCTATCTGTGTGTTCTCGTAGTTCCCTGAATTTCTTTAAGAGGATTATTCTGAAGTCTTTGTCAGTTCATACATCTCCATTTCTTTGGGGTCAGACATTGGAGTTTGTTTCCTTTGGTGGTATCATGTTTCCTTGATTATTCATGATCATTATGACCTTGTGTTGGTATCTGTACTTTTGAAGAAGTAGGCACCCCTTCCAGTCTTTATACACTGGCTTTTGCAGGCAAAGCCATTCCCCAGTCAGCCCATTCAGAGATTCCATATGAACTGCCTGGTGGTGTCTGTGGGTGGGTTTGCTGCTGGGGTCTTGGGTGGACAGGTCTGGTGCCTGGGTTGGCAGGTGAGGGGTCTGAAGCTAGGTTCATTAGGAAGGGCCCGACACCTGAGTCTGCAGTGATGGGCCTGGGATCTGGGTCTGTGTGGGTGGGTCTGGATCCTGGGTCCAGAGGAGCCAACCAGGCATTGGAAACCACCAGGGTAGGCCCAGTATCTTGGTCTCTGGGGGCCAGTCTGGTATTGGGATAATCCAAGAGAACTGGTTTATGGAGGCTGGGTCCATGGGAGCCAGTTGGAAACCTGGGTTTGCAGGAGCTGGTCTATAGGTCTATGGGGGTGGGTTTGGTACTGGGGTCGACATTGAAATTGGGCATTTATTTCACCCTTCTCCCATGGGAGGGTGTCTCTCTCCATGTTGGGCTTCCTGGGCTTGGGAAAAGGGTGACAGGATAATGGGAATCTATATTTTCATCCCTCTTCAATGTGTCTATTTTTATTTCTCTGGTTTACTTAGGTGCATTAATTTCTCACCTGGAATCCTTAGCTTTTGTGAAGATATTTTGTGTGTGGATAATTGCTTAAACTGATGTTTCAGGGAGAGGATGGGAACTAGAAATTCCTGTACTGCCATTTTGCTGATGTCACTCATTCTCTCTCTCTCTCAGAGAGTTATTTTCAAAGATTCAGCATATCACAGAATCATGGAGTTGAAAAATCCTTTAAAAAGTATCTAATGCAACATCTCCCTAGTACAAAAAATTGCTCTACATCAATAGATGGACAGCCCTTTTTGGCTTTAAGTAGCTAAAAATATTTCTGTGGAGTATTTTTTTCTGAGCAGGAGATAAATTGGAATTTATTTATAGTGACATACTTTACTTAGAGATGATATTTATGAAACTCCCAGTCAAGCCATTAAAATACATTAGTATGTTCATCCAATTTTGATCATTTTTTTGCCTCAACACAGTTTATTATTTTCACCTAATTCAGAAAATAACATGAATGGGACAAAAATAAGATTTAAATAAGATAAGTAGCCACTCATCTTGTCTTCTAAATTGGATGGTTGGAGTCTATTATTAAAATAATGGAACTTTATATAGGAATAGTAAACCATTTTAAATCAAACCTCTCTTTAAAATTAATTTTACTACATGATGAACTAATAGCCACAATCATTTAAAATACTCAAAGCCATTTTACAAATATAACACAATAAAATACACTTTACAGTAGGTGTTTATAAGCTAAACCCATTCCAGTGAGTGATTAAGGCTTTTCTAGTATGAATTTTTTTTTTTAGATCCCAGCTGTTGGGTTTTTTTCCCACAGGTGTTCTCTGAAAATATGCTTCTTTATTTTTAATTGTGGTAAAATACGCATAAGATAAAATTTACCATTTTAATCATTTTTAAGTATACAGTTCACTGACATTAAGTACATTCACATTGTTGTGCAACCATCAGTACCATCCATCTCCAGAACTTTTTTCTTCTTCTAAAACTAAAACTATACCCATTAAACAATAAATTCCTATTCCCTTCAACCCCCAGACCCTGACAACCACCATTCTATTTCTTCTTTATGTGTTTGATTATTCTAGGTATCTCATATAATCACAATCATATAGTATTTTTCCTTTTATGACTGGGTTATTTGAAAATGTGCTTCTTAACTCTTCCTTCCAAATTCTATAAAATTGGTGCAGATGTCAGGTGCTGCTGCTTTCCACTGAACTCAAGCTCTGGTGAAAATGCATGTATATCTAACACATAGAAGGCTCACTGATGGTTAGAAAACATTACCACATATCTCACTCCTGCCTGGCAAGACAAAAAAGTCATTTCATTGTCCTTGCAAGAAGGTTTACAGAAGGCCCATCCAGGTGCTTTATATAAAAATAACATTTCCCTCTAGCTACCTAACCTAGATTTTAAGTTATGTAAAATTAGTTACTTGGAAGGAAAATGCTGAATAAACATATTCTAGGATATGGCAATGTAGTAACCCTGTTTTTGTTTTTTTTTTTCAGGAATATGTCCATCCCTCAAAAGATTCAGGAACAAGTTTTGATTGCTTTCTGCAAATCATGGTCATCCCATTTCCTTACCAGTGATTGGTTTGGAGGGAGGTGTGAACCCCCGTTCTGGCCAGTGACTGCAGGGAGGTCAGCCAGAGGGCTTCTGAGAAAGGATATCTTGCTTTTTAAAAAGATTCATCTGGGAAGTGTCAGTCCTTTTCCTTTTGCAGGACATTTTCACACCTGCATGTGATGCCATCTTGTGACTGTGAAGAATGCTAGACTGAGGTACATAGCCACCGTGCTGAGAATGACAGAGCAGAAAGAGAAGAACCTTTAGGATTGGGAGTTTTAGTGAGTTACTGGATTAACTAACCCTAGAACAACCCCACCTCAGGACTTCAGGTTATGTGAGATAACAATATTGTTTAAGTCAGGCGAAATGGAGTTGTCTATTACTTGCAAGCACTTAACCGATATAGGTGGATTGTGTGATGCCACAGGGTAGATTCCCATGGAAGCGGATTTTGGGATGGAGTTTACTTCACAGGAGGTTTCTTAAACAGTATCTTATGGAAGGGAGTGAAAAGCAGAACTGGGCAGACAAAGAAGTGAAGATGTGAAGTAGGCAATGGCAGCCATGGGTGACCTTATGGAGAGGTCCTGGTTGGGCTTAGATAGCCAGGTCTTTATACCCCCATCTCCATTAGTCATTGGAATGTGTGCCCCCTCAGAAGGTTGTGACCTGGGGCCTAGGGACTCTCTGCAGCTAAGGCAGTCCCTGAGGGGGCAATTGAAAGCCTGCTTCACTTAGTGCTCTTAGAAGCTGGGGCAAGAAGTTTTTCATCTGAAGAGGATATGGATGGTGCATGAGAATGTCCACCAGATATGATTACTGTGATCATTCAAAGAACAGATACCTGTCCCAGGCCCAGAAAGAACAATGTACCTGAGACTCAATGGACCTGCCTAACTTCTAGTAGGCTATGGCTTAGGCTAGCAATAGCAGCCATGTATTTTTGCCATATTTGCCTTCGTTTAACTTCCTTTTGCTTGATTTCCAAAGGCTAATAATTGAATTGTCCATAAATATTCATATGTTACAACTAAGCTATTGTGCATTTGGGGTCAGTGCAATCAAATCAGTTTGGTGTTTACTGAATGAATGACCAGCTAACCTTGCTTCACTTCCTTGTCGGCCAGTCCCCTTCTTTAAACTCTCCCTTGGCTTGCTGCAAGCCTGACTCCTCTGCCTCAGCCCCTATATTATCTCTTTCTCTTGATCTCTAGTCATAGATATTCTCTGAGGCACCATCCTTGGTACTGACTTTATTCCCTTGTTAATATTTCACTTATTGAGCATGCCCTGCCCGTGACTCTCATGCTCCTCTAAGCCTACCAGATTCTCAGATGATTTCCAGCTTTAGCCTTTAAACCAAACATCAGCACTTTATCTTAAAGGACCTCGTAGACCTCTTTGCAGGTCCTAACCACTTCCAATTTAATACAGTCTCGAAATAATTCATTGTCATTTATTATAAAACAAGCTCATCTTTCTAACTTCCTGGACTATTGATTCTATCATTTCTCAGTTACTCTCATTCAAAATCTTAGATTCACATTTGGGGGCTGGATGTGAGAGACAGGGGAGAGTTACTCATTTACCTAATTTGACTTATTAGTCTTTAAAATCTAATTCATTCTTCGCTGTCTTTTTCTGAGCACTTGCTCTCATTTTGATAATATTTTATTTTTATTTATTTTTTAAAAGATTTATTCTGAGAGAGAGAGTGCATGCAAGGGGAGGGGCAGAGGGAGAGGGAGAGAGAGAATTTCAAGCAGACTCCCCACTGAGTGCAGAGACGTGGGGCTCAATCCCAGGACCCTGAGATCATGACCTGAGCCAAAATTAAGAGTCAACCGCTCAACCAACTGAGCCACCCAGGCACCCCTATTTTGATAATATTTTAAATATACCACTGTAATAATACTTAACAACTACATTCTATTTACTGTATTTATTTTTTCCCCTACTAGACTGAAAATTCCTTGAAAGCAGGAACTGTATTATTCTTTAGATTCCCAATGTTTAGAACATACTTACCATAAACCAGGTACTCAATAAGTGTTTTTGGAACAAATGAATAACTTATCCTAGTCCAAGACTTTATCACTTCTGCACTGCATCAGTGGCCTCTTTGTAGTCGCTGTAGATGTTTTGGGTATACAGCATCACAGCCCCTCTATTCTTTTCTTTTCTATTTACTTACTTACTTACTTACTTACTTACTTACTTACTTACTTTACTTACTTACTTACTTACTTATTTTAGAGAGATAGAGAGCATTAGGGGGGAGGGGCAGGGGAGAAGGAAAGAATCTCAAGCAGACTCCACACTCAGCACAGAGCCTGATGCAGGGCTTGATCTCACAGCCCTGAGATCAAGATCTGAGCTGAAATCAAGAGCCAGATGTTCAACTGACTGAGCCATCCAGGTGCCCCCGCCCCCGATTCTTTTCTTATTTCAGATGCAGCTGTGCTGGATAGTTAGGTGTAGGATCAGACTACCACCAACACATCCCACCTCAGGCACCCTGAACTGCTCCATGCCTAATTGCCTCCAAGTTTTTCTGAAGCTTTTGGAAATTGCACATTCCAAGGGGGTAGGTAGCCCAGATGTGTAGGGGTGAAAACAATTTTTTCTCTACCCTTTTAGTTTGGTACCTGGGGCCCTACAAATTAAATTGACAAAAGACAAATTGACAGGAGAAAAGACATACAATTTTTATTTGATGTTAATATTTTTACACGGTATGGGGGTCTCACAGAAAAGGAAATGAAAACCCCAAAGAGGCAGTCAGACCTGGAGGCTTATATACCATGTTAACAAAAGGCCATAAACTTGTGGAGAAGTGACAAAAGAAAAGGGTTTTGAGCTTCTAGGAGCAGTAAATTGTGGGATGGTAAATATATGGGGGAAATTAATGCAAGATAAGGGTTCTTTAATAAGGTTTATTATGCAGATTCCTGTTGGTGCTGTCACTGGGATGATAAGAGTCTAGCATCATCTCCAGTGATTACGGGTAGTTCTACCCCTCCTCTTGAGAGAGGGGAGGGGAGACACCTTCACAAAGGGAAATTTATGCCCTGCTTTTAGGCAAATGGGGGAGGGTAGAGAGCTTTTTTCTGTGTGCTGTTTTTCAGTTGCCTTCAGCTCAAAATAATCCTTATGCCAAAGTGGAATATTTTTGGGCACCATATTCTGGTCCCTTTCACCCCACAGCAGCAACCCTTAATCAATAGGAAGCTAGAAGCTAGTGGATAAATGCCCTAGCCTCCCTCTTAGGAGACATTTGTGTAAGGCTTTTCATTGAAACCAGTGGAATCTAGCTCCCACTGCCTTTAGCAATGACTTATATAAAACACCCTTAGAGTGGTTTTCACTTTCCTCTCTTCCTTACCAAGTTTCCTGACCTCACCTTCCATGTAATTACTGCCTTTAAATACTTTTATAGGCTCTGTTTTTAGGGAAGCCCAAACCAAGACAGTCTCCTTGATTCCACTCCTTCCTGATCCCCATATTTCTACAACAGTTCTGAACTATTGCTTTCATACATCACTTGCTACCCTTCACAGAAATCCATCAATTATTAGGATTGCCTGATTTAAAAAGTAAAAAATAGAAGATACCCAATCAAATTTGAATTTCAGATAATTTGTTAGTACTAACAAATTATCTGTTGGTTATCTGAAATTCAAATTTAACTCAACATCCTGTATTTTATTTGGCAATCCTACCAATTGCACTCTATCTTTTAAAAGCCATATAAACTCACATCTTTTCATTTATGAGTCTCCACAATTTGGCCCTCATTCTACCAATATATCCTTTTCCACTTCTTCCAAATGCAAGGTCTCCCTTTCAACTAGAATTTGAGATCAAGAGAACTTAAACATCATCATTATCATCATCACCATTATTGTAATTCCTTTGTTCCTCCTTAATGTTGCACTGTTTTCAAAGTACTTGCCTATACATTGTCTTATTAGTTTCTCTCAACACCTCTGTGATACAGTTTGAACAGAATTTTAATTTCAAATTTAGAATTTGTGAAAACTGAACAAGAGATATGGACTTGCCCAAAGTCAATGGGTGGGTACTGGAAAAGGGAGCTCAAATCCAGGATATCAATCTCCAAGACAAGTATTCATTCCATGATACCAGGTCACTTCTTATTCATATTCCTTCATTTTACAGAATAGGAAACTGAGGCATCTAGAAATTAACTGAATGAAGCACAGAACAGTTCTAATTCTCCACTATTTGTTTGATGTTCAGCAAGTCATTTACTACTGGCAAAACTTCATTTTCTCATTGATAGTATGATGCTCTCAGAGTAGAAAACCTTTGTTTTCTAACTATCTATAGTTTGCCCAGGCTCACACAGCTAAATAATCTAGAACCCACAGCCCACTCACAGCTTGTCAGACATAGTGTCTCTTAGATAGCTCTGCCCTTCTTCAAATATTTTTCTTACCACATCTTATAGTTCATAAGGTTCAGCTTTCATAGGAACTGAAGTATTTAATATTATTTGTTCCTATGAAAAAATGTTCTGTTCTCGGTACTTAAATTTTAAAAGTGGGGAATTTGAGTTTTCTATACTCTAATGGAAACTGCATTAAATTAAGTTGCTGTTGGTTCTTGATTAACTTGGGTTTTTCCCCTTTTCTCTGGGGAAAAGTTGATTCTCTGTCCAGGGTTAGGCAAAGAAAAAAATATTTGAAAATCAAAAATTCACTTTAAGTTGTGCTTATTGATCTTATTTTTAAAATTAAATTTTAAGTAAGTCAACAGCGAAGAATAGGACGTATTTTCCTTACCGCTAGCTAACTGAGTGAAAGTTTTCTTAGAACATTGGAAGAAAACCCTTGTAATAGCAAAGGGAAGGAAGTCCTGTAACATAGTTTTGTTTCCACCATGAATTTAGCTGTCACTGTAAACTTTGCTATATCTTCCTAACTTCCTATTTGAGGGATGTTTAGAAAAAGTTTGAAGAGTACTGGGTTTGGATCCAGACATATATTGGTTCAATTATAGCACTGCCACCTGGTTGTGTGACCTTGAGCAAGTTACTGAACCCCTAGGAACCTTAATTTCCTCTTCCTAGTGAGGTTGTATTGAGGGTCAAATGACATGGTATGACAGTCCACAGTGAAAAGAGAGAATGTGTGTGCTGTGCCCACTAGATGCCTCATTAGTGTGTACTCATTCATTGGCATTGGTAACTAATGTTATTTCAATTATGTAGTAAGCCTTCTATCAAAGAGGCAAGTGACAGAGCTTTCCCTGCTTATTTTGAGGGTGGATCATCCTTTGCTTGGTGTTGAAAGCATCCTACCCCTTGCACTTGGGAGAGCATAGCCTTCAGTGGGCCAGTTACTCCACATTTGCAACCAGATTTAACTTGTCATATACAAAAGTGCAACTTGCACAAAAGAATATCTTTTTCTATGTTCAACTTCTCTCAGTTCTCTGGGTTCTTTGCTTGCAACTTCCATGGGCCTGGACAAGCTTTCTGCTCACTGGCAAGTACTGCTGGGCTGCCTATTAAAGGGATCCTTGTTACAATTCTCCCAGACATTTGGGGTTCCCTTCCTCAGTGAACATTTCTTTCTTCACCAGGGCATTCCCATTTTCCTTTCCTCTTTCGCCTGAAGATCAATGTAAATAACCAAGGGGAAAAAATCCACTTCACTATAAATAAGCATGCCAGTTCTGCCAGGAATATTAAATCATATCCTTGTTTCCCTGAGTGTATTTTCTCAGTTTCATTTTATAACCAAGCATCTTACAGTGCTCCTCAAACCCTTTGGCAACTTTCTACCCTAGACAAAGGTCTATTCCTCCGTAAAAGAACCAAAGTCATTCTTAGCAAACAGAGACATCTAACCATCACCATAAGCTAAATAGCTCATTTTTCCTCTGGATCGAAACCTGTAAGTCACAAGTATGGAATTACAAGATGAAAGGGACTCTAAATTTCTAAAACTCTGATTTCATAGTCCTTGATGGAATCTGTTTTATAATCTTTTTGCCGAACAGTTGTTCAACCCCTATCTGAACATTTCTGATTCCCTTCTCTGGTTACTCATAAGAGATACTTGATTAATATTGCTGACTGCTGTTTGGTAAGTGGATAAAGAAATAGGTTGCCCAAGAGCAGCTTCCTCTTACACCAAGTGATTTGCGATACTTTTTGTTCCAAGGTATTACAGACTAAGATACTTGGAGAATACTATCTCCCTGTTGATCCCCTTACACACAGGCATCTCTTGGCCTGTGTGTGAGAATACATGCACATAAAAACACACAAAGGGGAACCTCCTAGAACATCACGAGCAAAAACAAATCTTTTGGGGAATGTCTTCACATTTTTTTTAAAAGAACACTATAAGAAGTAAAACAATGAATTAAAACTTATCTCTGTTCAGGTTTCCAGGCCGTTATACCTAAAAGAAAAAATATGAGGCTATAAATCCTCTAGGTCATTAAAAAATGAGAAAAATGTGAACAAAACCCTCTTTGAAAGTCAATCCCATTACCTCTGATTGAGAAAATGGTCATGTAAGAAAGTGAAAGTAAATATATTTTGTTTGGCCAAGGGCCATCACACATCAAATGGTCATCTTGTCAAAATCTAATTCATTTTTTGAGAGAAAGCAAGTAGCAGTGGCCCAGACTTTTTTTCCCCCCTTTCTGATGAATCAGCCTTACGTGCCTATGAATAATCAATTTCTACCAGGGCATTTCCAGATCTGTAACTAAGACACTGTAGTTAAAGATGTACAGTGATTTTTTTTTTATTAATCATTCTTCAGTTGTGGGATAAATTAACATGTAAATGTCAATTCATTATAAATAGGCAAAGGCTATTGTTAGGATGGTGTCAGAAGGACATTGGAGAAAGCAGACCCTACCTCGTACAATGGTTTTTGAACTTTTTTTTTTAATCTGAGAAATTGTATGTGGAATCACAGTACTTTAAACAGTTAAAAGAGTGTTTTCTGGGGTTAAATTGGGAGGGGGAATGGTTAGTGGGATGGGCAAGACTTGGATAGGGATAGAGGTGATTTTGTGGCCTGCTCTCTTCTTTCCCCCCACTCATCCCCAAGCCCCTCAACAATGTAGAGAATCTTGAGAGGATATTTAGGATTCCTTGGAACATAATTTTAAAATTAATGGTAGAGTGAAAAACAGATGGACTGTAGCAATTGATGAAGTCTTATTCTAATTCTGCTCCAGAATATTAGCTGTTTGAATCTGCAAATTACCAGGACTCTGAACTTTTTCACATCTGCAGAATAGAGATGGTGCCACAACTGGGGTGAATGAGATAGTATATATAGAGAGTCATGCCTGGCATATAATAGTTGCTCAGTGAATAGCAGCTACTATAATTATCTAGGGGAAACACTTAAGTGTTTAGTGTTGCTCTGAAGAAGCTCTGTGCTGGAGGTTTCTGAAGAATCACATTGCTCAAACCCATGGTTTACTTTGAGTGTGGTAATGACCAAAAAGACAACTTCTCCATCTTTTATTACTTCTATCATATACTTTCAGGATCCCAATTTTAACAACCCCAAATAGAGTATTTTGGGGGCTTTTTCCTCTGCTTACTTGGGAATTTACCTAAAGATAAAGGAAGATGGAATAAATAAGAATACAGTCTGAGGCAAAATGTAGATGGAGATAAGAGGACACTTTTACTGCCAGGAGTTATCCCAGGGGCAAGAGTTCCTATGTGCTAAGGCAAGAGCATCCCCCAGAAACAGCAGGTATCACAAATCAATTAGATCTAACTCCTCATTTTACTGGGCAGTAAACAAGGATTTGGAGGAGGAGAGGAGGAAGGGTATGGAGGTGGCTTCTGAAATGTAAAATCTTCTGACAAGGCACATTTATTGAGTCATTAACCCCCTATTTGTGAACTACTGTGGTGTTTCCAATTTCGGGTGAAGACGGATCCATTGTCTGGTTTGGACAAGGAATTGCCAGGGTATAGCAGTGAGAGGTCTTGATACTGAGGCCCAGTCTCAGGCCATCAGGCTAGGGGAGCTGATAATGAAAAGGGCCTCTGGGAAAGGAGTCCCTATAAAGCGATTTTTGCCATTTTTGTACACTCAGTACGTAACCGAACTCAAGGGGTTCACTGATTGGGGTGCATCAAGTTGAACACAATCCAAGGAAGTGTTGAAAGCAAATAACTTATTACTTGTTATAAGGAAGGAGACAGGGAGATAGGTCTCAAAGCACTGTCTCCCCATGAGGTTAAACAGGAAACTTTAATTTAGTGTATTAGGGGTCAAGGCAGGGAGCTTGCATCAGCACTATAGTTCAGTTGCACCTGCCTAGCCTATCAACATCCTAGTGCATACATCATATATTCAAAAAATTGGGGAAAACTCCACCCACAAGAGGAGATCTTAGTATTATAATGAGCTAAAAGTGACTTTAGGACAACTCAGGGGGGCTTTTGCACAGGGCTTCAGTCTAATCCAGCTCAAACTGGCTCACACAAGGGCTATCAGGTGAGACACACCTAGCAAGGGACTATCAGGTGTGGGCATCAACTAGTTGGGCATCAACTTGGTTGGAACCGTTGGTTCTTCAAAACAAAACACATTCCTTCCCTGCTTTTGTCCCTTCCCCTCCTCCCTTCTACTGATAGCTTTTAGCTCTCTTATTTGAGTAACTTCCCATTGCATGCTAGCCACCAAGTGGAGCTTACTGGGTTGAACATGCTGAAGACCTCTGCAAACTTGGTGAAGAATTGATTGAAGTTCCTGTCTTCATTCATCTCTTACCCCTGAATCTGTCTAAACACTTCTTCTAGCTTTGAAGGGGCAGAAAGTAGCTGGACCTCATCAAAGCCACACCTCTGTCATCTCCTGAGGATGGAGGGATTGGGAAATATTGGTAAAAAGAAGGTAAAGAAGTTAAAAGTTAAACAAGATACAGGAAGTTTGATATATGCCTACAAAATGCCAAATCTTAACTTTTCCCTTCTTCATGCATTTTCCTGCACCCTCACTCCCAAAACAGGGCAGGGGTGAGATGGGCCAGGAACATGGGATATAGAGACTCACTCTTTCATCAGGGAGTGGTGGTACAGTTTAGGAGCTGAGTAGATTGTCACTCTGGAAAGCTTTTGTCTGTTTCCTGAGAAACTGACCTGGTGACAAGATTGACACCTACTTCAAGAAGGAAGGACTTTCCCACTTTGGAAGCCCCCAACAAAATTTGAAGCTCAGGGGTGGTCCAAACCTGCCTTCTAGTGCTATCCAATAGGACTTTCTGGGATAATAGAAACATTCTGTTCTGTGCTTCCTAATACTATAGCCAGTAGCTAAAGTGGCTATTGAACACTTGAACTGTGACTAGTAGGACTAAGGAAATAAATTTTTAATTTTATTTACTTTTAATGAATTTAAAATTTAAAATATCCACATGTGGCTAGTGGCCACTGTATTGGGCAGCACAGGTTAGGCACCCCACCCTTACTCATCTTGTGTTTTCAGTGGTCACCACCTAAGGTTTTATTAGCTATCAAAGACAACATGATTAATTCCAATGGTGTCATATTATGTCCTTTTGAAACATTCTTTAAAGGAAGTTAAAATTGCTAAAGGAAGTTTATTCATTTTACAAATGGATGGTATTCCACACACCACTTAAAATTCATTCAAATCTGCAAGTTCAAAACTGGTAAGATGCTGATGTGCTGAGTTTTAGGGCAAGGTGTTTAACCTCACTGGACTTTTGGTTCCTCAACTGTAAAATAAGAAATTTATACCAAATGAATCTGATGTTTTTTACTAGTTTTTAAAAGATGTGATTTGAAATGACTGCTATGATGGTGAAAAAATTACATATGTTCAAAGAAATAAAGTTATGGAGGTGGTTGATATTTCTGATCAGGCTGTTACAAATTTAGTAATAAACATGAATCCAATATAATCACAAGAATACAATAGTAAGACATTACAGTAAAGTACAAGATAAATCTGAAGGATCTAGCTTTGAGGCAGAAAATCTGAGAAAGAGGATTTCCTCAGAGAGCTCACTGTTCTATATACAAAAAGACCATTTCCATTTATCAATTGTAATGAAGCTCCTAAGTTTAACTTTACAGTCCACTGTAAACACTGAAAGATGTACTAATTTCAATTTGTTCACATAGCCCTTCAATAACTTTTAGAAACCACTGCAACGCAAGAGGTAACCATCAAAGAAATCATTTCCCCACTATCATGAGGAAGTTGCTTTGACCTCAGACCTGGTGAAAAGACACATTGCCTGTATTTCAGGGACACAGTTTTCACATCAATGACATCACCCAATATCAATCCAGATATATTATGAGCCCAAATCATTAGACAACTGGAGCTGAAACTCTTCGGGAGAAAATGTTGTTTTTACAAAGGGCCCCCAAAAGTGATAAATGAAACGTTTCTATCACGAAAAATTCAGGTGCACCAAAGACCAACTGCAAACATTGGCCCCACCAGCCCTAGGAAAGAACAAATTCTAACAACCTGTGGTTAATATATTGCTTATGAAGAGAATCCTCCAGTCTGGGTGGAAGCATTCTGAGAAAATCCTGCCCACAACCTGAACTTGGAATTCGCCAGAAATCCAGCAGTTCTAAGTAATAATAATAATAATAATATGATAACAATGATTATATAGCACTTACTATTGATAAAAGATAGTTACAAGAATGGCAGGCAGGGACAAGCAGCCTCCCCCCCAACCCCCCTAAAAGGAAACCATCCTTAAAAGGATTTTACACCACCCTGGAAGGAGCCCCTCCACCCTTTCCCACATGATAGATGACAAAAACCTGATCAGATCAACAGGCACAGGGAAGGTTAATCAGAATTTTTTTAAAGATCTTATTTATTTGACAGAGAAAGAGAGAGAGCACAAGCAGGGGGAGTGGCAGGCACAGGGGTAGGGAGAAGCAGGCTCCCTGCTGAGCAGAGAGCCCGCTCCCAACATGGGGCTTGAT
Source organism: Callorhinus ursinus (assembly GCF_003265705.2). Classification (NCBI taxonomy): domain Eukaryota; kingdom Metazoa; phylum Chordata; class Mammalia; order Carnivora; family Otariidae; genus Callorhinus; species Callorhinus ursinus. Next base: position 27,100,584 of record NW_027397078.1, read on the forward strand.
CCAGGACCCACTGGGATCATGACCTGAGCCAAAGGCAGATGCTAAACTAACTGAGCTGCCCAGGCACCCCAGGGTTAATCAGATTAAAACAACCCACTAACAAGCCCATAAAAACCCCTAGACTTAGAAACTCCAGTGGCAGTCCTCTTGGGTCGCCTCCCTGTTTGAGAGCTTTGTACTGTCACTTTGCTGTCTCGCTCAATAAACTTTGCTTTGCTGCCCACCTCTCTTCCATCTGGTCTACTTCTTCATTCTTTGAAGCGGCATGACCAAGAACAGTGGGCACCGAAGGAGAGGAAACCCTGTAACACTATGACCAGACACTGATCTTAGTGTTTGGTGAGTAAGTGTTGGAGTAAGCCTGAGTCTTCATGAAAGGCATGAAAGTTTGGCCCATTCATACTCAGCACCGAGTACTTAGCCAACAGTACCAGTGAACTGCCTAATCAAAATACTTAAAACTTCTGAATAGATGGAATGCTATAGCAACAAAATTTGTTTAAATTATTTTATAAACTATAGTGGAAATCACCTAGGGATCAAAAAGCTATCAACATGAATGTTGAGTTTTCCTTCTCTTATCTGGAGAAAATAGGCTCAAATAATTGGGGGAAAGTATGATGGTGTCTGTCATTGTCTATAGGGACCCCAGTGCAGGCAAGTAAGAGACAGCATTCCTTGAAGCATTTCAGACTGGTGAGCCCCTCCCATAGGAATTTCACACCTCAGTACCCCTTCATGATATCTTAGAATAGATTGACTTGCTCACTGTTCTGACTTCCCTTTTTTCAATTACTTGTTCTTTCTGACTAACCTTAAAGAATGTCACAAAACAAAAACCTGTCACCAGTGACCTGCATCTTCTCTCTCAACAGGCCCTCTTCTAGAAGACGTTTCTTTAAATTCTCATCTTGCTTTCTCCTTTCACTTTTGCCTTGCTTAGTGCCTCTTTATGTATAATCAAAAACACATTTCTTGGATTATATAAAAGTTATGTTGTAAAATCCACTGTATAAGCTTCCTCAGAATTAAGAAATTAGGGGCACCTGGGTGGCTCAGTCGGTTAAGCGTCTGCTTTCTGCTCAGGTCATGATCCCAGGGTCCTGGGATCAAGCCCCGCATCAGGCTCCCTGCTTGGCAGAGAGCCTGCTTCTCCCTCTGCCTGCCACTCCACCTGCTTGTGCTCTCTTAAAAATAAAAATTAAAAAAAAAAGAATTAAGAAATTAAGGCCATTATCTGGCAAATTGGGATCTGAATTTACTAATGGATAACCTTGACAAATTATAAATAGGTGAATCAGTTCTTTATTATCTAATTCAGTGCACTGAAAGATTTCTTAAAGCATATAAAAATATAATACTATGTTATGTTTCCATAATGACATAGTTCTTAACTTGCTTAACATAATAACCATGTTATTAACAGTTATTTATAGTACTAACTTTGATTAGTGATACACATTTTATGGAACTGTAAATTTTTTTTCTAGTTCTAATATAATACACTCATTTGCCAGAGAAGGAAACAGAGGGTCCCAAAAACCTAATGTTTTGCCCAAGGTCCCACAGGCATCTAGTCGTAAAACTGGTAGTAATATATGTTATCTGAATATATGTATCTTATAAACTCTTTTGACACCTTTTATAAGTGGATGAATTGTTTATTAAGTTTGTGAATCAATGATAGTTTCCACTTTTGGTATTTACTATGTCCTTGTGAAAAATGGGGACAACATACATAATAGAAGGTGAACAATAGAAAATTACTATTTTCATGAAGAAAAAATGGTCAAATGTTGGCAATGTTAATATAGTTCCACTAATATATTTAACTTAAGCAAAAATTCAAATTAATATAACCTTTTCTTTCCTGCTCCTGTCTTACAAACATAACTTAATTAAGATAAATTTAATCACATACATATGAGCTACAGATGTTTAAATGAGAATTTCTGGAATTATTTGGCTACAAGAATTTTATGGTTTCTATGCTAAAGAATGATACTGTGCTACCATTGTACTTTAAAAACATTGTGAAGTAAAAGCATTATTCCCAGGCTTTAAGATGAAGAAGAACAGACAAATAGTTGATATATGTTTGTGTAGATTTTGTGTCATTTTCTGGTTTGGGTTTAAGACCAAAGAATGGCTAAATTATATGTATTTAGCCCAGTCTTTAAAAAACACTCACCACATAAGCATTAGCTTAGAAAACCCTAAATTGCTTTAAAAAAATGGTCAAGCCAAAATAGAAGAAAATCTGTGGTTTTGTGCCCAATGTACAATTATACAATTACAGAATTTATATGCTTGCAGTTGGATTTACAAAACCTCCTTAATGTACTAAAGTGTGGTCTAATTGCTTTCTAATAAAAGGGGGAAAATGCTCTCTAATTAGATAAATACCTTTTATAGCAATTTTAGTAAACACACTGTTTGCCAGGGGGTAGCAAAGAGTTGGGAATGTGTGCTCAATACCTTTTTTCACCCTGTTGTTCCTGGTGGAGCAGGGTCAGCCTGGAATGCAGGGCCCTTGCCCAGAGCCACTCAGCATTCCCAAGTAACAGCTCTAATCAGCAACTCCCTTAGTCAACAGTATTTAAGAGATGAAAGGAGGCAATGGTTTCAAATTTTTTCCCCAGATAACTGGAGTCAGATAGTAATTGACTCTTGTTTGGTTTTCTTATATGCCCTCTGGGAATAACCTCAGGGTCAAAATAGTTCTCAGAGTCCCTAAATATTTCCCCCAGACAGATACTAGTGTATTTTTATTTTCATTCCTGCAGATCCTACTTTGTTTTTGTTGCTATTTGTTTTGTTTTGTTGTTTTACTTTGGGTTAAGGACTCTTATTGTGAAAAGCTTAGGAAAGCAGCTGTTCTGTCTTCAGTAGAATGAATTGCAGAACACTGGAAAGTGTGGTCATGGTAGCCATAAGGCCTGAGTTCTAGAGGAGGATCTGTTACTAATTCATTATGAAATCTTGACCAATTTCACTTTAATTCAGAGTACATCAGTGTTCTCATCTGTAAAATAAGATGTTGGCCTGGAGAGTGTTCTCTTAAATTCTCAATAGCTCTGTATTAACTGTAAATCTGTGATTCTAAGGGAGAAAATCTTGTCCCAGAGGCATCCTAGATCCAGAGAAGTCTTTCTGATACCTTCAGAGAGCATCAATCTCTTTCTTCTATTTTAGGTACACCTGTATTGCTTTACTTATCATGCATAACTAACTCTTACCAGGGATATGAGAACCTTCAAGTCAGAGACTGTAACTTAGTCAACTCTGCTGGGGAGGTAGAGGAGCAACATAAAACCATAGGCATGTTTGTGGAAGGAGGGACGGGGCTGGTACACTCTCAATTGCTGGGAGGCAAGAGTAACAAAGGCATGAACAAAACAAGGATAAGGAAAGGAATACACATAGATACTGCATTGGGCTTAAGAGAGGAACTGTATTGAGTGTGTTGGGGTATGAGATAAATTGTGGAAACAAAGTATCAAGAGGGAAGCAGAAGTCAGAGAATTCAGAGATCAGAAACTTGTTTCTTAGGAGAAGAGTAATAGTTCTTTAGAACACAATAACAGCAAAACCCAAAACAAAAACAAATCAAAACAAAACCATTTTTTCTTATTATAAAAATAATCCATGTATACTATAGAAAATTTGGGGAAAAAATGAGGTGAATTGTTTCTGTAGTTAAGATGATATTTTATATCTTGAATTTTCAATTAAAAAGACATAAATTCTATTTCACAAATGCATAATTTACCTAATGATTCCCTTACTTTTGTGTATCTATAATTTATATGTATTATACTTCCATCATGAACATTATTTTGATTTTCCCCATTTTTTGGATAATTTTCTGAGAAGGGATTTCTGAAAAAGGCATGGCTAGGAAAAAAGATATAAATATTTAAGGAATAAAAATACAAACAAATATATAAAAATATAAACATATAGACATTCATATGTATTACTAAGTTGTTTCCTAAAAAAAGTGATATCTATTAGCACTCTCACCAAAGGGACCTTTTGTATGGAAATAAGAGCCATCCAAGGTGGAATACTCTATCATGTGTAACTGAATTTTTTTATCTTTTTTTTATTATGTTATGTTAGTCACCATACAGTACATCATTAGTTTTTGATGTAGTGTTCCATGATTCATTGTTTGCGTATAACACCCAGTGCTCCATACACTACATGCCCTCCTTAATACCCATCATCGGGCTAACCCATCCCCCCACCCACCTCCCCTCTAAAACCCTCAGTTTGTTTCTCAGAGTCCATAGTCTCTCAGGTTTCGTCTACCCCTCCAATTTCCCCGCCTTCATTTTTCCTTCCTTCTCCTAATGTCCTCCATGCTATCCCTTATGTTCCACAAATGAGTGAAACCATATGATAATTGACTTTCTCTGCTTGACTTATTTCACTTAGCATAATCTCCTCCAGTCCCATCCATGTTGATGCAAAAGTTGGGTATTCATCCTTTCTGATGGCTGAGCAATATTCCATTGTATATATGGACCACATCTTCTTTATCCATTCATCTGTTGAAGGGCATCTCAGCTCTTTCCACAGTTTGGCTATTGTGGACATTGCTGCTATGAACACTGAGGTGCATGTGCCTTTCTTTTCACTACATCTGTATCTTTAGGGTAAATGCCAGGTAGTGCAATTACTGGGTCATAGGGTAGTTCTATTCTTAATTCTTTGAGGAACCTCCATACTGTTTTCCAAAGTGGCTGTACCAACTTGCATTCCCACCAGTAGTGTAAGAGGGTTCCCCTTTCTCCACAACCTCTCCAACTTTGTTGTTTCCTACCTTGTCAATTTTTGCCATTCTAACTGGGATAAGGTGGTATCTCAATGTGGTTTTGATTTGAATTTCCCTGATGTCTAATGATGATGAACATTTTTTTCATGTGCCTGTTAGCCATTTGTATGTCTTCTTTGGAGAAGTGTCTGTTCATGTCTTCTGCCCATTTTTTGACTTGATTATTTGTTTGTAGGGTGTTGAGTTTGAGAAGTTCTTTCTAGATCTTGGATATCAGCCCTTTGTAGCGTCAATTGCAAATATCTTCTCCCATTCCGCGGTTGCCTCTTTGTTTTGTTGACTGTTTCCTTTGCTGTGCAGAAGCTTTTTATCTTGATGAAGTCCCAAAAGTTCATTTTCGCTTTTGTTTCCCTTGCCTTTGGAGACGTGTCTTGAAAGAAGTTGCTGTGGCCAATGTCAAAGAGGTTACTACCTATGTTCTTCTCTAGGATTTTGAGGAATTCCTGTCTCACATTGAGGTCTTTCATTCATTTTGAGTTTATGTTTGTGTATGGTGTAAGAGAATGGTCAAGTTTCATTCTTCTCTATATATCTGTCCAATTTTCCCAGCACCATTTATTGAAGAGACTGTCTTTTTTACATTGGCCATTCTTTCCTGCTTTCTCAAAGATTAGTTGACCATAGAGTTGAGGGTCCATTTCTGGAGTCTCCATTCTGTTCCACTGGTCTATGTGTCTATTTTTGCACCAGTACCATTTTGTCTTGGTGATGACAGCTTTGTAATATAGCTTGAAATCAGGCAACATGATATGCCCCCAGCTTTGTTTTTCTTCTTCAGCATTTCCCTGGGGATTTGGGGTCTTTTCTGGTTCCATACAAATTTTAGGATTGTTTGTTCTAGCACTCTGAAAAATGCCATTGGTGTTTTGATCGGGATGGTGTTGAAAGTATAGATTGCTCTGGGGATCATAGACATTTGAACAATGTTTTTTCTTCCGATCCATGAGCATGGAATGTTTTTCCATCTTTTTGTGTCTTCTTCAATTTCTCTCATGAGTGTTCTGTAGTTCCTAGTATAGATCCTTTACCTCTTTGGTTAGGTTTATTCCAAGGTATCTGATGGGTTTTGGTGCTATTGTAAATGGAATCAATTCCCTAATTTCTCTTTCCACAGTTACATTGTTGGTGTGTAAGAAAGCAACTGATTTCCGTGCATTGATTTTGTATCCTGCCACATTACTTTATTGCTGTATGAGTTCTAGTAATTTGGGGGTGGAGTCTTTTGGGTTTTCCACATAAAGTATCATGTCATCTGTGAAGAGAAAGAGTTTGACTTCTTCTTTGCCAATTTGAATACCTTTTATTTCTTTTTGTTGCCTGATTGCTGTTGCTAGGACTTCCAGTACTATGTTGCACAATAGTGACGAAAGTGGCCATCCTTGTTGTGTTCCTGATCTTAAGGGCAAGGCTCTCAGATTTTCCCCATTGAGAATAATATTCACTGTGAGCTTTTCATAGATGGATTTTATGAAATTGAGGAATGCTCCCTCTATCCCTATACTCTGAAGAGCTTTAATCAGGAAAGGATGTTGTATTGTGTCAAATGCTTTTTCTGCATCAATTGAGAGGACTATATGGTTCTTTTCTCTCCTCTTATTAATGTGTTCTATCACATTGATTTGCAAATGTTGAACCACCCTTGCATGCCGGAGATAAATCCCACTTGGTTGTGGTGGATGATCCTTTTAATGTACTGTTGGAGCCTATTAGCTAAGATCTTGTTGAGAATTTGGGGATCCATATTCATCAGGGATATTGGTTTGAAATTCTCCTTTTTGATGGGGTCTTTGCCTGGTTTGGGGATTAAGGTAATGCTGGCCTCATAGAATGAGTCTAACTTTCCTTCTCTTTCTATATTCTGAAACAGCATTATTATTTCTTCTTTGAATGTTTAGTAGAATACCCCAGGGAATCCATCAGGTCCTGGACTCTTGTTTTTCAGGAGGTTTTTAATCACTGCTTCAATCTCGTTACTGGTAATTGGTCTATTCAGGTTATCAGTTTCTTCCTGTTTCAGTCTTGGTAGTTTACAGGTTTCCGGAAATGCGTCCATTTCTTCCAGGTTGCTTAATTTATTAGCATATAGTTGTTGATAATAATTTCTGAGAATTGCTTCTATTTCTTTGGTGTTAGTTGTGATCTCTCCCCGTTCATTCATAATTTTATTAATTTGATCCTTTCTCTTTTCTTTTGGATAAGTCTGGCTAGTTGTTTATCAATCTTATTAATTCTTTCAAAGAACCAATTTCTAGTTTTGTTGATGTGTTCTACTGTATTTCTGGTTTCTAATTCATTGATCTCTGCTCTAATCTTTATTATTTCCCGTGCATGGGTTAGGTTTAATTTGTTGTTGATTCTCCAGTTCCTTAAGGTGTAAAGATAGTTTGTGTATTTGGGATTTTTCTATTTTTTTGAGTGAGGCTTGGATGGCTATGTATTTCCCCTTAGGACTGCCTTTGCCATATCCCATAGGGTTTGGACCAATGTGTTTTTGTTCTCATTGGTTTCCATGAATTGTTTAAGTACTTCTTTGATTTCCTGGTTGACCCAAACATTCTTGAGCAGGATGGTCTTTAGCTTCCAAGTGTTTGAATTTCTTCCAAACCTTTTCTTGTGATTGAGTTCCAGTTTCAAAGCATTGTGGTCTGAGAATATGCAGGGAATAATCCCAGTCTTTTCATATCGGCTGAGACCTGATTTGTGACCCAGTATGCGTTCTATCCTGGAGAAAGTTCCATGTGCACTCGAGAAGAATGAGTATTCTGTTGTTTCAGGGTCGAATGTTCGGTATCTATCTATCTATCTATCTATCTATCTATCGGCGCATCTGGTCCAGTGTGTCATTCAAAGCTCTTGTTTCTTTGTTGATCTTCTGCTTAGATGATCTATTGCCGAGAGTGTAGTGTTGAGGTCTCCTACTATTAATGTATTATTATCAATATGTCTCTTTATTTTGGTAACAGTTGGCTTATGTAGGTGGGTGCTCCCATGTTGGGGGCATAGATATTTACAATTGTTAGATCTTCTTGTTGGATAGACCCTTTAAGAATGATATAGTGTCCTTCTCTATCTTTAACTACAGTCTTTAGCTTAAAATCCAATTTGTCTGATATGAGAATTGCTACCCTAGCTTTCTATTGAGGTCTGTTAGCATGAAGGATGGTTCTCCATCTCTTCACTTTCAGTCAGATATATCTTTAGGTTCAAAATGAGTCTCTTGTAGACAGCATATGGATGGATCCTGTCTTTTTATCCAGTCTGCAACCCTGTGCCATTTTATGGGAGCATTTAGGTCATTCATGTTGAGAGTGTTATTGAAAAATATGATTTTATTGCATCATGTTGCCTGTGAAGTCCTTGTTTCTATAGATTGTCTCTGTAAATTTCTGTTCTATATCACTCTTGGGGTCTTTCCCCTTTCATAGAACCCCCCCCTAATATTTCTTGCAGGACCGGCTTAGTGGTCACATATTCTTTCAGTTTCTGCCAGTCCTGGAAGCTCTTTATCTCTCCATCCATTCTCAATGACAGTCTTGCTGGATAAAGTATTCTTGGCTGCATGTACTCTCATTTAGTACGCTGAATATGTCTTGCCAGCCCTTTCTGGCTTGCCAGGTCTCTATGGACAGGTCTGACATTATTCTGATGTTCCTCCCTCTGTACGTAAGGAATCTCTTCCCCCTAACTGCCCTTAAGATGATTCCTTGGTTCTGAGATTTGCGAAGAATTTGAGATCTCAGCTTACTTCAGGCACATGCTAACTGCTGAGGATAAGGTCCCTGTCCTTAAAGAGCTATTAGTTCAGCAGACAGGCAAATATTAAAATAGGTAATTTCAATATAATGGTAAATGATAATATCTGGGACACTTCCAGGATATTATAGGATCTCAGAGGAGTGGTCCTTAAGCAAAGAAAGGTGGGAAAACATTGTAGACAAAGGAAACAGCATTACCAAAGGTATGAAGTACAAAGCATGGACTTGATGTATTGTGTGCTTGTGTCTATAAGCCATTAAGTTTTATTAAAGGATGAAGTGTGAAGTAGGGGATGGTGTAAGCTTGCAGAATAGTCAGAGGCTAGTCGTGGCAGTTTTTATATGCCATACTGAGAAGCTTAAATGTTGTAAGAAATGGGGAAATATTTGAAGTATTAGAGAAAAAGTGATGCAGTCAGATGTTATGATAGATTTTCTGACTGTGGTAGAAGAATGGATAAATTTTTAATGAGGCAAGACTAGATGCAAGGAAATCTGTTGGGAAGTTCTTATAGTATCTGACTAAGAAATGGTAAAAGCTTAAATCAGGGCAGTGGCAATATGAAAGGATGGAGGGGGAAGGAAAGGCTCAAAATAATGCTGGATGTCAATTTAGCAGGAGTTGATAATTTATTGAATTTGAAAGCTAATTGGGAGAAAATAACTGCATAGAAAACAAGATAATTAGAGTTGCCAAGAGTTAGTGCTCAACAGGTTAACTGTAGAAGAGAGGTCCGGGATGTCTATTGGTTTTGGCAACACAGGTGTCACTGATGGCTTTTGTATAAGTCATTTCAGAAGAGTAGTGATAAAGCAGTAGGGTGAGGAGTGAATTGAAGGTGAGGAAATGTAGATAGTGTATAGTGATCTTTCAATAAGCTTGGTTCAGAAGAAACAGAGAAAACTAATACAATTATCAGAGAGGGAATCTAAGATCAGCAGAACTTTTTTAGGTTGGGAGGAACCCAAGCTTCTTTACAAGCAGGAGAGAAAGAGCCACCAGAGGGAGAAATCAAAGGTATAAGACCAAAAATATATAAATGATTAAACAAGACATTGGAGTAAATAGAAGAAAGTAAAATCAAGAGTAGATGTGCAGACACTGACTTTGCATGGAAAGAGAGAGTTTCATCACCTAAAACTGGATGGGAAAAGGGAAAGATGGATGTGGAAATAAGTAAGTCTGTCAGTAGGGTCTGAAAGATAAAGTTGTTTTTTCCAACAAAAGGATGCAGAATGTTCCAGAGAGAACAGTATATGCAAAGCCCTTGAGTGTGAGGTGGAGAGAGTGTGATAGGTCTGAATAACTTCAGTGGGACTGGAACATAAGGGGGGAGGGAAAAGAAAGGGTTAAAAATAAGGCCCTGACGGTGGCTGGGTGGTCCCTTGTAAGCCACATTAATGGATTTAGGCTTTATTGGGAGGATAGAAAAAAGTTTGTAAATGTCTGAGAATGGCATGATCAAGATTGTATTTGGAAGCATCACTCTAACTGCAATGTGAAGAATGAGTAGGAGAGATAAGACCTAAGACAGAGAATATGGAGGTTGCTAGAGTAGTCCTAGTGATGGATAATAGTGACTGGACTAATGTATTGCCTGAGAGGTAGAGAGAAGTGGTTGGATTTGAAATATTTTAAGGAAGTAAAAATTGACAAAGCTAGTTGATGGTTGAGATGTGGAGATCAAGGGAAGAGAAGAGTCAAGGATAACTTCCAAGGTTTCTACCTTAGGCAACTGAGAGAATGATAGTGCCATTTATTTGAGAATGGGAACTCCAGGAGAAGAGTAGATTTAGGGGGTCTATTGATGAGTTCAATTATGGACATATTGAGCTTGAGGTCCCTATGAGACCTAATATACTAACTCATTTATTCATTCACTCAACAAATATTTACTAAGTGTGTACTACATGTTAGGTCCTGTGCTATATCCTGGAAATAGAGTAATGAATACAGTGTATCTTAAATTCAAGTAGATTATGTTGATATTTGAATGAAGCTAAGGAGAGAGTTTAATGCTAATATATAGGGTTGGGAATCACTAGAGCATGAAATCATCCAGGGAGTCTCTAGAATACATCAGTTTGTTTGTGGGCAGGTTGAAGAAAACATACCAAAAAGAAAGCTGAGAAGTATTGGCCAGAGTTAGGAAAGAAATCAGGAGATGTGGTATCACAGAAGCCAAGAGATAAGAGTGATTCAAGGACAGAGTGATGAATGTTCCTGACATATTAGAGAAGAAAGTTACTGTCCATTGTATTTAGTGACAAAGTAGACATTGGTGAGCTATGTGAGAGTAATATTAGAATGGTATGGACACAAACGAATTGCAGTGAGTTTATGAAAGTTTAGGAAAGGAGATGCAGATGGGCTTTGTGGATGACTTTTTAAAATTTTAAATATAAAAGGGAAAAGAAACATCGATAACAGCTGAAGAGGAATGTGCATAGCCAGAGTTAAGTAAACTGCAGTATTGAGGACACAGTCCTTCAGACTGCCAAGCCTGTCCAAGACTTTTGACCCCAACTACAATGAGTTAGGGTTTAACTACAAAATTAAAGGGAAGAGTCTACAAAGATTATCCTCACTTCTGACACCAAATGTAAGTTTGGGAGTTTCCCAAAAATCAACCTCAGTGTCAATAATTCACTAGAAAGACTCACAGAACTCACTGAAACCTATTATACTCATGGTTATGGTTTATTACAGGGAAAGGACATAAATTACAGTCAAAGTAAGAGACATATAGGGCAGAGTTTGAGAGGATTCAAAATATGAAGCTTCCATTGTCTTCAGGATGCATTACCCTCCCAGTATTGATGTGTGAATATATGCACATAGTATTGCCCACCTGAGAAGCTGTGGTGTCCAGAGTTTTTGCTGGGGCTCTATTATGTAGATACAATTAATTGGGTGGTTTTCCTCGTAATTGAATTCTGTCTCCAGGTCCTCCCTCCCTGGAGATTGGGTTGAATCACATGGTCCTAGGGACCCACCTTGAAGAGCAAAAACACTCTTATCACTTGGGAAATTCCAAGGGTAAGGTTACCTCTAAGGAGCCAAGGATAAAGGTCATAAGGAAAGGTCAAATTGTTTACTATACAATGAAGTTGAGTGAGGATTTTGTTTATTTAGCCTTGTTTGGATTAACTGAACTTGGGCATGTTCAAAAGCTAATTGGTAATGGAAAGCTTCAAGACTGGAGATAGAGAACAGAGTTAAGTGAGCAAGATTTTTGAGAAGGAAGGGTAGGAAGGGAAGGGTCCAGACAACAGGGGAATGAAGGCATTAGCCTCCCCCAACATAACAGCAAGGAAAAATGAAAAGATGAGAACTGATTTGATGATAGGATATGAAAGAAAGTCTTTACTCATGGTCTCTAAATAGGAAACAAAATCATTTGCTGAGAATGATGGCCCAGGAGAGAGTCAAGAGTATAAGCAGAATGGACAATGTTGGAAATAATTGCAGTGGACCAGGAAAACTCAGAAAGCTGGGAAGCCTGAGCTAAGGGTCTATTTGATATCTTATTTATGTATTTATTTCCGGTATAATTAACATAATCATATTAGTTTCAGGTGTACAATATAGTGATAAAACAATTCTATACATTACTCAGTGCTCATCATGATAAGTGTACTCTTAATCCCCTTCACCTATTTTACATATCCTGCCACCCACCTCCCCTCTGGAAAGCATCAGTTTGTTCTCTATACAAGAGTCTATTTTTTTTATTTTTTATTGTTATGTTAATCACCATACATTACATCATTAGTCTTTGATGTAGTGTTCCATGATTCATTGTTTGTGCATAACACCGAGTGAAGAGTATTTTTTTGTTTGTCTCTTTTTCCTTTGTTCATTTGTTTCTTAAATTCCACATATGAGTGAAATGATATGATATTTGTCTTTCTCTGATTTATTTCACTTAGTATTACACTCTCTAGATCCATCCATGTTGTTGCAAATGCCAAGATTTAATTCTTTTTAGGGCTGAGTAATATTTCATTGTATGTATATACCACATCTTTATCCATTCATCTATCAATGGACACTTACACTTGGATTGTTTCCATATCTTGGCTATTATAAATAATAGTGCAAGAAACATAGGCATGCATATATTTTTTTAATTAGTGTTTTCATGTTCATCGGGTAAATACCCAGTAGTGGAATTACTAGATCCTATGGTATTTCTATTTTTAATTTTTTGAGGAGCCTCGATACTGTTTCCCACAGTGGCTACACCAGTTTGCATTCCCATCAACAGTGCACAAGGGTTCCCTTTTCTCTACATACTCACCAACAGTAGTTTCTTGTGTTTTTGAGTTTAGCCATTATGACAGATGTGAAGTAATAGCTCATTGTAGTTTTGATTTGCATTTCCCTGATGATGAATGATGCTGAGCATCTTTTCATGTGTCTTTTGGCCATGTGTATGTCTTCTTTGGAGAAAATTCTGTTCATGTCCTCTGCCGATTTTTTAAATTGGATTACTTGGGGGTTTTTTTGGACTTGAGTTGGACAAGTTCTTTATAAATATTGGATACTAATCCTTTATTGGATATGTCATTTGCAAATACCTTCTCTCATTTGGTGGGTTGCCTTTTTATTTTGCTGATGGTTTCCTTCACTGTGCAAAAGCTTTTCATTTTGTTGTAGTCCCATGGGATGCCTGGGTCACTCTGTCGGTTAAGCGTCTGCCTTCAGCTCAGGTCATGATCCCAGAGTCCTGGGATCGAGTCCCACATCAGGCTCCTTGTTCAATGGGGAACCTGCTTCTCCCTCTGCCTGCTGCTCCCTCTGCCTGTGCTCTCTCTCTGTCTCTGACAAGTAAATAAAATCTTTAAAAAATTATTTTGTCATAGTCCCAATAATTTAATTTTGCTTTTGTTTCCTTTGATATTTTAATGTTGAAGACCAGGAATTTATAGTGGTGCCAATTTGTGTGGTTTCATGGTAAATTCAGTGATGATGCAATTCAGGCTTAGAGGATTTGGGGGAGAGATTCAGAAATGAAATATGACAGTGTTCCCCAATTATAGGATAAGGAGAATGAAGTTTCTAGTAAAGTAAGGAGGTGACAAGTTAAAGGCTACTGGGTGCCTCTAAAGAATACAGCTAAATAATTTGGAAGGAAGGGTTGCAGCTGGAGCAGCAAAGGAAGAGCAGAACAATATGGCTAAGGAAGTATAAATGAGAATAAAGTGCTAGAGAGATTTGCATCTGGTTGATAAGATGGATAGTATGAGAGGCATGGTGGACTTCATAGTCCTTGGCATTGAAAATGGAACTCTTGGGCTTAGTTAATGACATTTCTTAGGACTATCCCTTAACAGTGCTCTTTGGGAAGTTATGTCAGTCTTCAGATAGAAGTTCAGCTGTCTCTCGCTTATGGCCCTGAGACTGGGGCATTAGGGAAGAAGGGAAAGGCGTCTATGATGGCAACTTCTATAACCAACTTCAATGAATTGATATTTGTCACTGTTGTGTTTTAAGTTGTGAAACAGAAATGTCTCTCTGATAAGAACATAAAATTAAGAATCTAGAGGAAAGAAAATTGAGTTTTGTGCCACCAGTGTTAATTAGGACTGGGGAGAAAACGAGGAATGGTGAGTACTTTTGCAGCAGATTCTATCCAGGCACTACCCATGCTCGTTGGACCTTACATATCAATGTGCTCTGGACAACTTGTACCCACCAGTATTTTTATTTCTGCCTGGGAGCTTTCTCCAGAGTACCATTCTACTTTTTCTACTTTTTCACAGCAATCCATTAAGTGCTGGGGAATTCTCAATTCCAGGAGCCCCTCTCATCCATTGACTGACAGAAGTGGGTGTATAAATACTCTAGCCTCCTTGATTCCTGTGTAGGGTTATCTGAAGCATGTGTTTTTAACAGTTCCTAGCATTTCCCCAGTGAGATTTAGTCACCCACTTTGGTAGGTATATTAATAATTATGCTCTTTATTGGCCACCTTTTCTTCCTGCATGCCCCCACTTCCCTGGCTATATTCCCTGCATTTCCCCCAATAAACCATGTGCACCAGAATACTTTTATTTGGGTCTGCTTTTCTATGAGCCTGTTGCTTTGCCTATGTTATCTAATTTAATATTAACAACTGTGACCAATAGATATTGCTTAGTCAGTTGGAGCTGCTATAACAAAATATCACAGACATATAAACAATAGAAATTTTTTCTCACAGTTCTAGAGGCCAGAAGTGCCAGCATAGTCAGATTCTGGTGAAGGCCCTCTTTTGGGTTGCAGACTGTCAACTTCTTGCTATGTCCTCGCTTGATGGAAGAGTCTGGGGAGCTCTGTGGGGTGTCTTTTATAGGAGCACTAATTCTATTCATGAGAGCTCTGCCGTCATGACCTAAGCAACTCTCAAGGGCCCTACCTCCAAATACCATTACTTTGGATGTTAGGATTTCAACATATAAATTTGAGGGGGATATGAACATTCAGTCCATTGCAGTTATGATTATCCTCTTTTTAGAGATGAAGAAATTAAAGCTCAATATGCTTAGGTAATTTAGCCCAGGTTTAGGATTTAAATGGCAGAGCTGGGATTTGAACCTAGGTCTTATCAGGCTTAATCCATACCACCACAGGGAAAGGAGGTTACTGTTTAGTGTAAGATTTCAGCTCAGGAAAACTCTTTATTGCTTCTTTTTCCTCAATTTAGAAATGGACATTTTTATACTACATTTATTTTGGAGACAAATGTTTCTATTTTGTTTCCCTAGTTTTTAGTAAACTTCTCTTTGAAACTATTAATCTGCCTCTTCTATGCTGAGGTAGAGGAAGAAAAGATGTTTTCATTTTATTTCAGTTACAGGGAGAAGTGAGTGCTCAGCGCCTAGTGTGACTGCCCCACTCAGCCCAGCCATCATTATTCTGAAGCTCATTACTGCTTAGACCTTGTAAGGTTTGGTTTTATTAAGGAATACCATTCATTATTGAGGGCATGTAGCAAAAATAGATCCTGAGGATTTAAATATAGAAAGTTCAGGTCATCATCTGGATGTCAGAATCATAAAGAAAATGACAATGATTCATAGAATGTTAAAACAGGAAGAAATCTCAAATACAACCCTGTTCACTTCATTTTACAGATGAAAGACCTGAGACCCACAGAGGTTAAGTAATGTTCCAGAGGTCACACTAAAGCAGTACGGAATAAAGTCAGAGCCAGATCACATGATTAAAGTTCTTTTTCTATCCATAACATCACAGGGGCCCAAATTTTGTTTTCTCAAATTCCTACTGTAACTCCTCAAGTCCAAAGTTCTCTTAATGTCTCTAATTGTCAAGTGGGCCACTTAAATATTAGTCTCTTCTTTTGCTCTGTTGCTAGACTTGAAACTGGGAAACTTCTAAGAAAAAAAGGTTTAAGATAGGTGATATTTCTCATGTACCTTTTCTATGTTTCCCTTATTCCTTCCTTTTTATTTCTTTTTTTTTTTTACCTTCCTTTTTATTTCTTACCCCCAAAGATGTGTTTTCCATTGCTGGTAGAAGGGTTTATGCCTAAAGCTATCTATATCAGTTGCGTATTGTGGCAGTTTTAGAACATGAAGTCCCTCTTCCAGGTTGCAGACTGCTGACTTCTTGCTATGTCCTCACCTGGTGGAAGGGACTAGGGAATTCTGTGGGGTGGTTTTTGTTGTTGTTGTTGTTGTTGTTGTTGTTGTTATAAGAGCACTAATACCATTCATGAGAGCTCCAACTAATATTGAAGGTCTTTGACATTTCTCAAGAAGCAAAGTCTATATCCCCTGTCATTGAATATAAGCTCTGGCAATGCTTGACAGCTAAAATATGGCAGAAGTGAGGTTGGGCCAATTTCTAGGTTTAGGCCTCAAGAAACTGACAGCTTTTATTTTCTGTCTCTTGAGATACTCATTCTTGTAATGCAGCCACCATGTGTGAGGAAGCTGGCAGACCCAAGGAAAGGTACATGTGGAAAGACCCTAGTAAGCTGCACCTGGCAGGCAGCACCAACTTCCCAGTCATATGAGTGAGCCTCTTGGAAGTGGGTCTTCTAGCCATATTCAAGCTGCCCCATATGGAGGAGAGATGAGCCTTCCCTGCAGAGCTCTGCCCAAATTGCTAATCTATGGGCAAATAAATGGTTGTTGCTGATGCAAACCACTAAATTTCATTTTGTTTTGTTTTGGGTTTTTAGCAGCAGGGGTTATGAAGCAAAAGATAACTAGAACAAGTATTTCCACAAAAATGCTCTCTAACAAACCACCCAAAACCTCATGGGCTTCAAACAGCAGTCTTTTGTTTTCACAGATATTCAGCTCTCCTAGACCAGCTCCACTTCTTGTTCACTCATTTTGGGCGAACAGTCTGAGGGATTATACTCCCTGGGACAAACTCTTTTCATGGAATGGAAGAGTTATAAGAGGGCAAGCAAGAGGCACAAAGTCACTTAAGGTCCAGGCACAGAACTGGCCAACATGCCTTTGGCCAAAGCAAGTCACTTAGGTCAGCAGTGAGGAAACACACCTTGTCCCTGTAATCAGAGGAAATGAAAAGTCACAGAACAAGGGTGTGATACAAGGAGTGAATTATTGGGACCAATTGTGCAATCTACCACAGCATCTGAGCAGAACTGAGCAACTGATCTGAAAAGATCTCCATTTTAAAGCATCAATAGATTCTCTGAAATCTACTATCAGGACATTTTACTGCTTTTAGAAAATTTAAGAATAAAATAAAAATTAATTTGAGAAGGGGAGAAAAAGGGCTCACATACACAACATTTTTTTTTAACCTTGAGTGGGCTAAGAAAAATACTTAACTAACAAGAATCAGCTACTGGTAAAACATGATTGTCTTTTTTCCTGCCTAAACTGCATTCTCTGATATAATCTGGAGATTAATACTTTTGCTTTTGTAAAGTAGATTCTTTCAGAGGAAGAGTTTATCATATTCCTAGTATAATCATGGGTTTCCCATGAGGATAAAAATACTATCTTTAGGGAGCAGCACAAAGATATAGCATTCTTCGTTGCCTCTCCATAGATAGTGAAGATTAAATTGGGAAGCTAATTTATAGTATGTGAATGTTTCTTTTTAGAGAACCTGGTTTGTGGTAATATCAGAAGATAGCAAAAACTACTGATGGGACTGTAGTAGATTTGTGCTGTCAACTTAGCTAACCTGGAACTGCATATCCCAGAATTACCTTGTCTGCATAGTTTTTCGTTAATATGGGGCACAGGAGACATTTTGGGTAAGATCTGAATGGTGGAAGTGAAGCAGCATCCATATTCTTTTTTATACTTGGAAGGGTGGTGCAGGGTTACAGGTGTGTTATAATTCCCACATGTTTTTGCTGATCTACTAGCTCACCCTGTTGGTAAGGATCAGCAGCTGGGGCCACAGCTCCTCTAGCTCCTGCCAGACCGTCTACAGCTTTTCCAGCTTCTATCCCAGTAGACACAGCTTCTGGAATGACAGGCAGTTCTGCAGAGCTCCAACTGTCTTCAGCTTCTCTGACTACTGTTAGATCCATGTTCAGTTTTGTGGTGAAGGGTGCCCGGTTCTCCTTCATGTCACTGCGTCACTGAACTGGAGGCTTGGGGGCAGTTAAAGATTCATACAAGTTCTAGCTTGTCCTTGCATCCATCTTTTCTCCCCAACTGCCTATCATGCTGACTTAAGACCCAGGGCCTGATGCAGAAGCAGCAGCCACACAAAAACTATTATCAGCTTCTTTGATTGTATAAGGTCAAATTCCTATAATAAATCCTTTGTTTTTACATAATTGCTTATGGTTTTGCTTCTCTGATCAAAACCCAACAGATACAAGGACTTATGTAAAACTCAGCATGATTTATCTTTTCTATTATTTTTTTCCAAATACCCAAATCCTTTAGCCTATAGTAAATACTTACTAGATGCCAGGCACTGTGGTAGGCCCTGAAAGAAATGGGATGAATAAGGCAGATGATTCCTATACTAGGCAGCTCAGTCTGGGCCCCATGTATATTGCTGAATTTTATAAAGGAACTAATAACGACTGTTAAATAATGATTGTTATTATTTAACTCCTAGAACAAACCTGGGCACTCTAGTAATTTGTCTGTAACCTGTGATATGTGTCTAGGTACAGAGGAGTTGCCTGATAACACATGACACTAGGGAATAGGGTAACATGGCAATTACTTGCTATGACATCCCAGTAACATGTTACAGTCTTAAGTGGCCTGGAAATGGTGAAACAAATTTTTCCCAAGCCCAGAGCATAATAATAGAAACTATAAAAAAATTAGTATTGCTAATAAAATAATATAGGTTGACAGGTAAGAAATCCAGCTTTCTCACTGGAACAAAGAAAATGATTCCCGGGTATTAGGGTTGTGGTGGCAGAGAGGTGAGAGGTTGTGCACTGAAACACATTTGTTCAAGGAAGGATCCAGCTGTGGATAGTGTGCTACCATTTGGGTTTATAAAGGAATAAAAATAGCTTGTATACATAGTTGCTTGTGTAAGTATGGAATATCTTTAGAAGGATTCAGAAAAGCTAGTAACAT
This sequence comes from Callorhinus ursinus, assembly GCF_003265705.2. Classification (NCBI taxonomy): domain Eukaryota; kingdom Metazoa; phylum Chordata; class Mammalia; order Carnivora; family Otariidae; genus Callorhinus; species Callorhinus ursinus. Next base: position 27,119,739 of record NW_027397078.1, read on the forward strand.
TGGTTGGGTCTGGAGGGGAGGACAGGTAGGCTGGGGACAAGAATAAGAGGAAGACTTTTCACCAAATACTCTTGTACCTTTTTCATTTTGTGCCATGTGAAATTTAGCAATCCAAGAAAGAAAGAAAGAGAGAGAGAGAGAGAGAGAAAGAAAGAAAGAAAGAAAGAAAGAAAGAAAGAAAGAAAGAAAGAAAGACAGACAAGCAAGCAAAATGTAAAACTAAGAGGGAAAATGGCCAGGTGAATGTAAAAGGCATGTGGAAGATAACCCACCCCTCTTGGGAGCCCCACAGAGAGAACTGGTACTGGGGAGAGTGCGAATGTATCCACTGGCCCTGCTACTTACTGCAGCATTTGTCCAAATGCTACATTTCCAAGTGTAGGGAGGGAAATGAGGGCTTGAATAGAAAGACCTTGCAAACAACATGGCACTGATCCAATCTGGGATGAAGAGGTCAAGGGTAATTATGTGCAGTAAAGACCATTACAAAGGACCATAGCCGCTTATTTGGTAGAGCTAAATGGCTCCTCTTTTGACAAGTTCCTTAACGTAATGAGGAAACTGGAAGCTTGGGAGGTCTTTTTCAAAGACTACCCCATTCATTCACCATATAAACTATCAGAAACAAAACAAAACACAACCAAGAATCCAAACATCCTGGAGAAAAGCTAAAGGACAAGTAAGTGCTGAACAATAAATGCTGAAAACCCCTGCCTGCTAAGAGCTAAGAACAGAGCTAGTTGTTAACCACCTCAGGAGCACACTTAGTTAGCAGAACATAGCCTTGTAAGACAGAGCCTCAGGGCTTGAAAAAGTTATTGAAGGAGAGAATCCCATTTGAACCTTCTGGGGATTAGTTCAGACACTCCCACATCACACTGCATTCCTCAAAGTGTACAATTCCCACCTCTTTTAGGAGAAATCAACTTCTCCATTTGCTTTCTCAATCACAGGTATTTCCATCTTCATGTCTGTCAAATCACCAATACAGAAATTCCAAAGGCAGCTGCCTTTTCATCTGGAAGAGGGAGAGGCAGCCAAAGTCCTCAGTCTCTTCATAAACCCACCACCTCCAGGCCCCAGAGTCTAGAAAGCACATATTTTTAACAGAAAATGCTCAGCCCAGTCCTGTCAGGATTGCAGTCTTGGTGTTTGTCATTATGCATACTTGAAAGGTTCAGAGGAAGAGGGGAGATGAAAGGATTTAGGACCCTCAGGCACATCAGAAGTTATCCCACCTCAATTAGCTTTTCCTCCACCCTGTCACTAGGTTTAAGGGGAACATGAAAGGAAACTGCAGCTGCAGGATGCCCCTTTGCCCATCCCCTTCCCGGTCCAACCTACTTTCATCTCTTGCCCTAAAAAATAAATAGGACAGTGTGAGGATAGAGGGAGAAAAGAGTGGCTGGGTCACAAACCTCATTTTTCACCTCCACTCTTGCTCTCCTGTTTTAAGACCATCTTTACCTGGACCTTACTCCCGTGCATTCATGATCTTTCTTTTAAGAGATCCAGTTTATTTTCCCAAGTCAGAATAAAATACCGAGGGCAGAAAATGCTCTGTAATGCAGAACACATCAACCTTCCTTTCAGAACATGGCTTTACATAATTATAACATGTTTGAGCTGGAGGAGAACTTAGATATCATCTTTCTCAAATCTCTCATTTGCAGGCAACTGAAACCCAGAAAAGTTAATTGACCTGCCCAAGCTAGTTGCTGACCCAGTACTAGGAGGGAGTTTGTCTGACTCCTGTCCAGGATGTTTATCAATAGACTACAAGGTGAGAATTGTACTTTTTATTCTTTTTTATGTTGCATGCTTTATGCTGAATTTTGAGCATATTATAATAACACTCCATATTGAGAAGTCACTTATCTAGTAGTATCAACTGTCCATAGCACAAGCAAGAATCAGAAAGCAATTGAAAAGTATCAAATACTCCACATAAATGGCTCTGAGTTTATATACTAAGTTTATCACTTCATATAAAGGAAAGGTTCTCAAGCCTTTATTCAAAGTCTATGAACTCTAACTTGGTACACAATCCTAACAAGTTTGGTACTTGATTTTTTTTACTCACGTGTTCAGTAAAACATTCATTAAACCCAGGCACTGCTCTTGGAGGTTAAGTGTTCAAAGATAACTAAGGCACAGCCTTGGAGTTCACATTCTACAATTGTAAGCCTACAATTCCAAGGCAATGTGCTTATATGGAGGTGCATATGCAGGTGCAGGTGCTATGAGGCCATGCAGTCCAGCCTGGGAGAGTCATAGGAGACCTTACAGAGCAGGTGAAGTCTGCACTGGGACTGGTAGGGGAAGTAGGTGTTTATTTGTCGAGACAAGGAAAGAAGGACATTCTAGGCAAAGGGAACAACATGTAAAAGGTAAAGGGCATGGAAGAGTGTGATGTCTTCCAGGAAGTGCATGTTTTCTATGTATGGAGAATAGGGTAAATTTAAGGAGAGGTGGGCTTATATAACACTCCCAGGAGTTTCTTTGTAGCCAAGTGACTAAGTTCTGGCTAGTGGCTATAAATGAAGGTGGTATGTGAAACTTGCAGGCCAAGTCTTTAATGGAAAGGAGCATGCCCTTCTCATCCCTTTCTTCCTTTTTGGTGACTGGAATGCAGACTTGATGGCTGGAGGTAGAGCAATCATCTTGGAACACAAAGTAGAAATTGCATATTGAGGAGGGTAGAGCAGCAAGACTGAATGATTGCAGAGCTGCCAACTCAGCCCTGAAGTACTCTCATTTATATGCAAGAAAAATAAACTTATATTTTATCTAAGCCACTGTTCCTTTGGGTTGCTGTCACTCATAGCCACAACAAATCTTAATGCAGATAATCAGGCAGATGGTGGTACCACGGATTGGGAAAATGAATGAAAGAAATAACAAATTTGGGAGAGGGGAAAAATATAAATTTGGATAAGTCAATGTTGAATTGAGTGTAGAACTTCCAGAGAGGCAAGCCAACAGTCAGCTCTACAAGCTGGAACTAGGAGAGAGGTTTGGGGTAGAGACCCAAACTTAAAATGGCTAGTGTGGAAGTAGCAGAAAAGCCATGCGTATGATTGTGAATGAAAAGTGGATGACCAAGAAAGCAGTCACAACTGAGGGTTCAGAAGTCAATGTAGTAAAAAAGGAAAGTGTGTGTCCTCTGGACACAGAAGCAAAGCCAGAGTCATAGGCAATGTGCTCAGGCCAAGCTAGAAGGAATAGCTTTTAGTGGACTATACTGATTGTCCAGAATGGAACACAGATGGGGCAGAGGCCAATGGAGGAGTAAGTACACATTATACTCTTTGTTCTTGTTTCGTGTATATGCTAGAAAATATTTAAATAATTACCCAGAGTGCTAAGGTAAGCCTTCACCCCATAGCAGCATAAGGGGACAGTTGCTTGTCCGATGTATAGTTTACAGGGTTGATCCTTTGGCTTCTAAACCTTTTTTTCATTTTTTGGTGAAGTAATTTACCTCAGGTAGTTGAAATGGTTTAAAAGTTTATTTCATTTTTTTTAAGGCAAGGAATGGGGAAAGGGCTCAGATTTCCTTGTAATGACTATGAGACATAGTTTAAATCTTCCCATGCAGAATGGGGTTGAGACCTGGGGTCTGTAAATTTCTATGTAAATCCTGAAGCTCCTAGTAGATACTCTGACCATAGTGATGAGGATTATGGTGGCCAAGGTGAACTGACTTCTCAGGCCCTGCCACAATGAAGGTAGAGATGCACCATCAGTTCCGTCTTACTGATAAATCATCGACAATCATCAGCAAACAGTAGGCTCTGTTTAACTGTAGAGATAGACCAAAAGGTCTTTAGGTAGAGTATGCCTAAAGCCAGAAGCCCAACCCTAACGATTCCAGAATGGAGTATAGAAAAAATAGAATTCCAATAAAAGAAACAACAAAGACAAAAAAATGAGTTCCAGACTCAGTAGCTATTAATCTTAAGTATGGGAACAGGAACCACCTGATCTTACAGAGATGTAAACAGCTGAAAATGACAAATAGCTGCTTTTATTGAGCTGTAGTGCCAGGTACTATGCTTTGCTCTTTAAATAAACTATCTGTAATCCACAACAATCCTACAGAAGTATTATTATCTCCATTGTATGGTTTTAAAAACACAGTCAAAAGGATGCTAAGTAAATTGCTTAAGGTTGCAATGCTATTAAGGAGAGAGAACTGGGATAGAAACCCACATCTGTCTGAATCTAAATCTCATGCTTTATCCATACCCCTATATGTCTGCTGAATTTCTGTACAGTGATTTAGTTTACAAAGAACTTTTATGTATATTATTTCTTCTGGTCATTATGTATGACAGGTTATTGTTATATCCACACCGCAGACAAGGATAAATGAGAGTAAATCACTAAATATGGGTAAACCTTAGTTTCCTCTGATGTAAAATGGAATAATAATGCCCACCTTGGGTTGTTACTGGGGACTAGACATGTTTACAATGTCTAATTACTAGTCCATAATCATTGCATAATAAATGCTAGCTCTCATATTGTTATTATCATTGGCGAAATTGTGAATTGCCCAAATCACCCAGCTTAAAGGTGACACATCCAGGACTCATGTGCAAATATTTGGATCCCATCCCAGTGATTCATGTTCTATGGCTGAGTCCAGTGAAGCCTCAGGAAGATATCTCTATAGGTCTATATTTTTGCCAGACAAGCAGCACAAGGTGTAGGCAAGAGTCAAGCATCTAAAAATCCTTACTCTGCAATTGTTTCTTGACCTTGGCTATGCATTAGAATCATCTGGGAGTTTTTAAAAGAAATCCTGATGCCCTGGCCACAGCCCAGAACAATGACATCAGAGTCATTGGTCGTGGGACCCAGGCATTAGTGATTTTTGGAGTTCCCCAATATGTAGCTAGGGTTGAGAACCATTGACTTAGAGAAAACCATGACCAAAGATTCATTCATCATGAGATGTTTCTGACTCCCAATGGCCTTGTCATCCACATACAGCCTCACATTATAACTACATTATAGCTACATATGATGCTCTGCCCCTGGCAAATACTTTCTTCCTTATTAGGCCATCAAAACACAGATAAACAGTCCAAGCAAAGACCATCCCATTTTCCTGATGAGAAAACTCATATCCACTGACATAATTTGGATTAACCAAGATTATGACTGAAATATAGACAAGTAAAGTTTTGCTTTCAGGCAAAATCCCACAAACCAGCCATAGCTCCTTTATTTGAAACCTAAAGACAATGAAATCAGAAGTATTTTTTCCAGTGGAGGGTGAAAATAAACAGGCCTGGAGGGACTATTAGGGGAAAGTCAGTATGGATTTAGCATCAGCTTAGAAAGACTAGTGACTTGGTTGCTAATTCTAACCATCCTTGACTGTCCATTAGCCCAGTATTTAGCCTGTGTATTTTCTAAAGATAAGAACCATCTATTTCTCATCAGAATCTGGATTTGCAAAACAAACGCCCCTTCCCCAAAATTGGATCAAAAGAGGTTTTGGGCTAAGATATTAAAATATCACACACGTCACAAACATGGGACAACCATTCCCAGTCACTGTGTAAAGTATTCCCATTTCCCAATTATAAGAGAGTTTTAGAGAAGGCCTGTACTCTTACTGCCTGCTTTTTTCCAGTCCACAGTAATTTCAGTTGTATCCTCCTCCATCTAATTCTTTGATGGCTGTTGGCACGTTTTCCTCTTAGATTAGAAGCTGTTGGATCTAAAGTGTAGGTCTTTGTCAATGGCCATCAAATCGTTTTACAGTTATTTGAGAGTCATGCTGTTTATTTAATTTTTAAATGTCCTGAAATATCAGCTGTGCAATTTGCAGTGGAAATGTAACAATAGACCATTTTTTCTAATGGGATTTCAACAGGGATGAAACTAGAGGGATAAATCTGGCTCTCTAAGTCATTAAAATATAGGGCATGCTGGTTCCAAAAAGGTTCCTAATAAGGAGAATTATGTAGCTAAGAAGAAAAAAAATACAGGTACTCAGGTATCATAACTACTTACTCCAGAAAAAGATACAAGTTATAGATTTTGATGAAGAATATATTTTTTATTTTAAATCAGTAAATCATGATCTTGTTCAGTTGTGTTTAAGAAAAGATTTTTCTCTATTGAAGAAACCAAAATAGGTTTGGTTTGTAGTTTACTGGAAAAACCCATCCAGGCCATTTGTTGACAATAAGCATATAAAATTTACCAGTATCCAAACAAGACAAAACTCTGCTTTTATTTTTTTTAAATTACTGGTGATGGGGGTATATTTATGTGTATGGAGGGAAGATGTCATATTTACTAGAAGGAAAATGTAATCTTAAGGAAGGACAAGAAACAAACCGAAACTTTTACTGTACACATAAATCATGTTTGGCCCAGGGCAGCTGACAATTTGTAAGGCTAAACTATAAGTTTTTTCATCCTTAGGATCTCAAACGTTACACTAGTTTTATATAACCATCCAATGCCAGTAGTTTTTTTTTTTCCTTTTGTTGTGCTTTTCTACCTTTATTTATTAACAGTGATCACAAACAAATCAAGAAAGAAAATTAAATGGGTAATGCTGGGTATATTTATTTTTATAGTATAAAGATATCTTAAATCAATGCCTAAAGAAAGGAAATTCATTTGCCTTAAGTAGTGTATGGATAGTCTCATCACTACATCTCTTTGTTCTTCAACAAGACACTCTTAGTCATATTTAGAGAGCTATGATCACATCCACTAAATAAGGCCAGTTATAATTATCAAGCAACCCCTCTCTCCATCTTCATTTGCTTCGTTCATTACTTAAGAGCAAATTTCACAGGAGGCCAGTTTGTGGTTAAAATGCATGTGAGACTAACCATAATCCATGAGAACATAAAGGTCTAGCTTTATGAGTTATAGGCCTGTTTGATGTCATTTGATGGAGAAAGTCTATCCTTTTAGCTATATTTCTTCAGTCTTTTTAAAGTAGCTCATTAAGTGGAAAATGCTCTTTTTAAAAAGATTTTATTTATTTATTATTTATTTATTTGAGAGAGAGACAGAGACAGAGACAGAGATAATGACAGAGAGCATAAGTGGGGAGGAGAGGGAGAAACAGGCTCCCCCCTGAGCAGGGAGCCTGATGAGGCACTGGATCTCAGGTTAACCAACTGAGCCATCCTGATAGCTGGGATCTTAAATGGAGTCCTAAGAAGCATTTTCTGGTGCATCTGGGTGGCTCAGTCACTTAAGCATCTGCCTTCAGCTCAGGTCATGATCCCGGGGTCCTGGGATCGAGCCCCACATCAGGCTCCCTGCTCAGTGAGGAGTCTGCTTCTCCCTCTGCCCCTCCCCTCTGCTCATGCTTTCTGTCTCTCACTTTCTTGCTCACTCTCTCAAATAAATAAAGTCTTAAAAAAAAAATCCCAGCCAGTTCCTACTCATGCACTGGAAACATGAGCTCCACAGAATGAGGGTTCTTTTCTGAAGATGGGACATCAAGTGCTCCTGGAAGAATAAGGAGTTCTTCACTGAGAAATGATCTGTGTTGACAAGCATTATAGATTTGTTCAGTGTCAACTTAGCTAAACTAAAACTACATCTCTCCGGAATTTCCTTCCTTGCATAGTTCTGGGTTAGTGTGAGCTACAAGAGACATTTTATATCAGATTAAGAAAACACAAATGAAGCAGAGCTGTCTTCTTATCCTGAATGATCAGGATAGTGCACAAGGTGTTGTTGCAGCTCACACAGGTTCTCTTTTATCTAGGCCTATGCTTTTGATGTGGGGTAGCCGCTGGGCTCACAGATCCTCTAGCTCCTGCCTCCTACAACTGTTCCAACTCCTGGGATAGTTGAGTATTTAGCTTTGAGATGAAGGGGGCTAACTTATGTAGGAAACCTCCATCATCAGAGGTGGAGGCTTAAAGGTCATGGTGAGAGACCAACATGGTTCCAGTTCATCTTTGGGTTTCCAGCTCAAACTTGCAGGTTCTAATTTACCTTTGTTCCCTCTACTTCATGTTTGCCTTTCCTTCTTGAATGCTGGCCCTGAGGGTTTGGACTCCAGCTCCAGACTCAAAAGCAACAGCTTCACATGGGCTGTTTAACAGCTTCCACAATTGTATATGGTAAAATTCCTATAATAAATCCCTTAATATTGCTATCTATAGATATAGATATTAATACATTTATGTAGCTGAGAGATAGTAATAGGGAAAGTGATGAAGATAAAGAAAGGGAAAGATACCTCCTACTGATTCAGCTTTCCAGATGAAACCCTGACTGATGCTAGAAGCCTGGACTCTGTAAGAACTTGGAGGAGCACCTCAAGGGGAAGGAATTTAACTGATAGTAACTAAGGGAAGCAGCTTAGACCTGAGTGTCCGTTCTTCTGCCACTATCTCAAGGTCTGGCTCCATTGCTGACTCCTGCCCTTTGTTCAAACTACAAACTGTCTTATTTTTTGACCCTGCCTTTACCCCTGCACTTGATGACATCTCTGCTTGCCCTATTGACTGTTGTTGCCTTGACTCCTGTTTCTGGCCATTTTTCCTTGAACTTATTCCTGGATCTTCCCACTGTGTGTGTGACTGCATCTATCACTGAAGTCCTCCTGCAACCTTGGGGTCTATGATAATACATTTGTGGCCACAACTCCTGCCCCCACTGTCCCCTTGTCATAGTCTGCCACTATCTCTGGAAAGCAGTACCTTAACCTTAACCCTCTAATATACTGACTTCTGTGCTAAGAAAAATGTCACACAGAAAGCTTGAGGTGGGAGGTGGGAGGGTGAGTAGTGAGGGATTCATAATTGTGGTGAACAAAGGAAGGCAAGCCTAAGTAGGAGATCACATTGATAGCCACAGGTTAGCCAAGGGATATCAAGAAAGCAGGCATGACTTAAGAGACTCTGGAGAGCTGTGTTTGATGTTCTTTTTTTTTAATTAATCTCTTCCAGTTCCATCCATGTTGATACAAATGGTGGGTATTCATCCTTTCTGATGGCTGAGTAATATTCCATTGTATATATGGACCACATCTTCTTTATGCATTCATCTATTGAAGGGCATCTCAGCTCCTTCCACAGTTTGGCTATTGCAGACATTGCTGCTATGAACATTGGGGTGCAGGTGCCCCTTCTTTTTACTTCATCTGTATCTTTGGGGTAAATACCCAGTAGTACAATTGCTGGGTCATAGGGTAGCTCTATTTTTAACATCTTGAGGAAACTCCATACTGTTTTCCAGAGTGGCTGCACCAGCTTGCATTCCCACCAACAGTGTAAGAGGGTTCCCTTTGCTCCACATCCTCGCCAATATTTGTTGTTTCCTGTTTTGTTAATTTTTGCCATTCTAACTGGTGTAAGGTGGTATCTCAGTGTGGTTTTGATTTGTATTTCCCTGATAGCTAGTGATTTTGAGCATTTTTTCATGCATCTGTTAGCCATTTATGGCTTCTGCCCATCTCTTGACTGGATTATTTGTTTCTTGAGTGTTGAGTTTGAGAAGTTCTTTATAGATCTTGGATACCAGCACTTTATCTGAAATGTCATTTGCAAATATCTTCTCCTATTCTGTGGATTGCCTCTTAGTTTTATTGTCTGTTTCCTTTGCTGTGCAAAAGCTTTTTATCTTGATGAAGTCCCAAAAGTTCATTTTTGCTTTTGTTTCCCTTGCTTTTGGAGATGTGTCTTGAAAGAAGTTGCTGTGACAGATGTCGAAGAGGTTACTGCCTATGTTCTCCTCTAGGATTTTGATGGATTCCTGTCTCACATTAAGGTCTTTCATCCATTTTGAGTTTATCTTTGTGTATGGTGTAACAAAATGGTCCAGTTTCATTCTTCTGTATGTAGCTGTCCAATTTTCCCAGCACCACTTATTGAAGAAACTGTCTTTTTTCCATTGGATATTTTTTCCTGATTTGTCAAAGATTAGTTGACCATAGAGTTGAGGGTTCATTTCTGGAGTCTCTATTCTGTTCCATTGGTCTATGTTTCTGTTTTTGTGCTAATACCATGCTGTCTTAGTGATTACAGCTTTGTAATATAGTTTGAAGTCAGGCAACGTGATGCCCCCAGCTTTGGTTTTCTTTTTCAACATTCCCTTAGCAATTCAGGGTCTTTTCTGGTTCCATACAAATTTTAGGATTGTTTGTCCCAGCTCCTTGAAAAATGCCAGTGGTATTTTGATAGGGATGGCATTGAAAGTGTAGATTGCTCTGGGCAGCATAGATATTTTAACAATGTTTATTCTTCTGATCCATGAACATGGAATATTTTTCCATCTTTTTGTGTCTTCCTCAATTTCTTTCATAAGTGTTCTGTAGTTTCTAGAGTATAGATCCTTTACCTGTTTGGTTAGGTTTATTCCTAGGTATCTTAATGGTTTTTGGTGCTATTATAAATGGAATCAATTCCTTAATTTCTCTTTCTACAGTTACATTGTTAGTGTATAGAAAAGTAACAGATTTCTGTGCATTGCTTTTGTATCCTGCCATATTGCTGAATTGCTGTATGAGTTCTAGTAATCTGGGGGTGGAGTCTTTTGGGTTTTCCACATAAAGTATCATGTCATCTGCAAAGAGAGAGAGTTTGACTTCTTCTTTGCCAATTTGAATGCCTTTTATTTCTTTTTGTTATCTGATTGCTGATGCTAGGACTTCTAACACTATGTTGATGTTCTAAAGAAAGAGGAGTTGAGGAGCTCAACAGAAACTTCATATGCTTCCTAACTCTGAAGAGAAGCTGCCTTGGGGTGCCTGACTGGCTCAGTTGGTAGAACATGTGACTCTTGATCTCAGGATCATGAGTTCAAGCCCCATGTTGTGGGTAGAGTTTACTTAAAAAAAAACCTATGAAGAGAAGCTGCCTTGCAAACAGAGTAATTGATAGGGCCACTCCTAGCAACTGGGACAGTGTGCCATGTCTTAAATATGACAGCACATTGCTCTGCCTGAGCATCCCTTTGTAATGGGTAAGCTAGAACTGAGATTTTTCTTTTGTTTATAATGATTTTGACCTCTAAAGTTTCAACCTGAAGCTCAAAGAAATAGTCTTTTGTGAAACTTTTTTTAATTTATTTTTTTATTATGTTCAGTTAGCCAACATGCAGTACATCATTAGTTTTTGATGTAGTGTTCAATTAAAAACAAAGCCTCATAAGAAAACAATTAAATTTATAACAGCATCAAAAAGAATAAAATAATTAGTAATAAATGTAATAAAAGAGTTCAAAACATATACTCTGAGAACTAAAGAATATTGAAAGAAATTAAAGAAGATCTAAATAAATGGAAAGACATTTCATGATCATGAATGGTTAAGATGACAGTACACCACAAAGTGATCTACAGATTCAATGCAATCCCTATCAAAACCCCAGCCAACTTCTTTGCAGAATTTAAGAAGGTCATCCTAAAATTCATGGGGAAATGAGAGGGACTCCAAATAGTCAAAACAATCTTGAAAAGGAAGAGCAAAGTTGGATGATTCACATCACCCAATTTCAAAATTTACTGCTCAGCAACAATAACTAACAAAGTGTAGTACTGGCATAAGGATAGACTGATAGATCAATGGAATAGAATTTAGAGTTGAGAAATAAACCCTTACATTTACAGTTAACTGACTTTTGACAAGCATGTCAAGACAATCCGGTAGGGGAAGCAATAGTCTTTTCAACAAATCGCGCTGAGACAATTGGATATCTACATGCATAATAATGAAGTTAGAGCTCTACTTCACATCATATATAAAAATTAACTCAAAATGGATCAAAGGCTTTTTTTTAAAGATTTTATTTATTTATTTGACAGAGACAGAGAGAGAGAGAGCACAAGCAGGGGGAGCAACAGAGGGAGAGAGAGAAGCTGGCTCTCTGCTGAGCAGGGAGCCTAATGTGGGGCTCAATCCCAGGAACCTGGGATCATGACCTGAGCCAAAGGCAGATGCTTAACCAACTAAGCCACCCAGGCATCCCACAAAATGGATCAAAGACTTAACTGTAAGAGCTGAAACTATAACATTCTCAGAAGAAAACAGGTATTAATATTTGAGATCTTAGATTAGGCAAGATACAATATCAAAAACAAGCAACAAAAGAAAAACATAGATCAATTAGATATTGTCAAAATTAAAATCATTTGTGCTTTAAAAGACACTATTAAAAAATGAAAAGGCAACCAGCAGGATGGTAAAATAATTTTGCAAATCATATATCTGATAGAAGAAACTTAAGATATATTTTTAAAAAACTCTTGCAACTTAATAAGAGACAAATAACCCAATCTAAAAATGAGCAAATAATCTAAATAGACATTTTTCCAATGAAATGGCCAATAACGTGGAAAAATGCTCAAAATCACTAATCATCAGGATGATACAAATTAAAACCACAATGAGATAGCACTTCAGAAGCAGTTAAGATCGCAAAGGAGTAGGGGGATCCTAAGCTTGCCTCATCCCTTGAACACAGATAGATAATTATCAAATCATTCTGAATACCCAAGAAATCAATCAGTCCTCAGATTGAGAGAACAAAACTGCAAGTCTATAAGTAGAAAAGTGACCACTTTCTGGAAGATAGGAGGTGCGGAGTTGATTTAGGGGAGTTAAGAACTATCTTTTCTGGTTCCCCGGTGCCTTGTCTGGCCACCTCTCATGCATAGGCTCACCCATGTTGAGAATGTCTTCCATCCCATGGAGTGTGCCTACTGCCACTGTGAGAGTATGATGGGTTTCCGGTACTGATGCCAGCAGTGCCACAACTACCAGCTCTGCCAAAACTGCTTTTGGCGTGGCCATGTCAGCAGCTCTCACAGCAACCAACACCAGATGAAGGAGCACTCCTCTTGGAAATCCCCTGCAAAGAAGCTGAGCCATGCAATTAGTAAATCTTTGGGGTATGTACCCACCAGAGTACCCCCGCATCCTGTTTTCCCTGAGCAACCAGAGAGACCACTTGACCTTGCAAATATAGTTCCACCTCACCCACTGGCTAATATGAATGACACCATGGTGAGCCACATGTCCTGTGGAGTGCCCACCCCACCAAGAGCAACCGAAGGAGTCCGCTTGTGAGTGGTGCCTGGGGTGGAAGCTCTTCATTTGTGACAAGCAGTGAATATAGTGTCGAAGCAGATTAGGCACTTTTGAGACTTTTTTAAAAATATTAAACAATATTTTGATGATAAAAAAATTTCTTATTGTTTTTAATTGCATTTAGTTACATAATTTGTAATAGCATAGGTTTATAAAAGATGTTTAAGAATAGTTGGTAACTTAGTCTTATCTTAGATTTTCTTTGAAAATGGAGAATAAGGGAGTTAGTTATGAGTTAAAGAATATTTCAGGATGACAAGTTGACTATAAACACAAAAGATACACTGATAGCAATTCTACAAACAGCAACTATGAATGTAACTTATGTAAGCCTATTGGTTCACACCTTTAAAAGCACCCTCATTTCTTTTTTTTTAAATTTTTTTATTGTTATGTTAATCACCATATATTACATCATTAGTTTTTGGTGCAGTGTTCCATGATTCATTGTTTGTTCATAACACCCAGTGCTCCATGCAGAACGAAAAGCACCCTCATTTCTTTAAAGTTAAGTTCTATAAATGGTTCATGAAAGTCTACTGTGGACAATGATATATTCAATCCACCTAGTTGGGGGGTGAGGGGTAAATTTATGTGATCATCCAATTCAGAGTCTGATTTGGGTTCAAAAATCAAACTGTGTTCCAAAACAGTCACAAGTAGCATCATCAGTTCCTCAGATAATACAGCTCCCAAAACTCTCATCCTCTTGGTGACCCTCCTTTTCTGCTTTGACTTACACATGCCTTTCTTTTAAAGAAGCAAAAAGTATAAAAGTTCACCAAAATTCTGAAAGTCACAGTTTGTATAGCACTAAATGATGGTAGCTTTGGCATCTGACATTACAGTCACCTTTGTTAGAAATCTTTTCTTCATTCTGGGTCAAGGCAAGGTAAGATGGGATGAATAAGATTCCCAAAGGTAGAGTCTTGAGTTATGAATTATCCAGATGAGTGTACATGTACATGCTGCAAAGCTGCCTTTTGTTGGTCTATAATATGTTGCTGCTCAGCATGATCCTGGAAGTCCTTATTAAGAGAGTGTCTCAAGAGTGCAGTGCTCATTCCAGGCTGTTTAGTTGAAGATTGGTTCTGCATTAGTAGAGGGACAGAGGGGAGGGAGCCCTGCTTAGGGAGACCACAACAAGGTATTATAAGTGGGGAAGTGCAAAATCTGAAGTTTTAGAAGTCTGCCACCACCAGGGTCATGCCTGGCTTAAAGGTGTTCCATTGGGGAAGGAGGGCAGAGACCCAGGAGGGGAAAGCATGGTCTGAAGATCCCCTGGGTCACAAGAATGGGTGCTGCCAATGTGCTGTACTGTTCCCAGACATAGGGGCAGGGACTCCAGCTGAGGGCAGCAAAGCTGGGTGCCGGCTCTATGCTCTGCCCTGCCATAAACTATGAACCACTGTGGGGTCGTGGGACCACTTTCCTGGCACAGGCGGCAAACAGCAAAAGTGCAGTGACACCCTCCCCCAGAGGATCAGTGCAGGCCGGCGCTGCTGGAGTCCCTAAAATTTGGAGTTTTGAAACCTAACCACACACCTGAGAAACAGCTTGGACATAAGCAGGGTGAAGGCAGGGATCTGAGAAGCTGGGAACACAAGAGGGGTGTTTGCTCTTTTGTGAGAGCTTCCTGAAGAGTGGTGGGCACGAACTCTCAGTTCTAGGTTAGAGAGCAGGGCGCCATCATTTTCACCCTGCCCTTCAGCTTGTAAGGCTTCAGGGAGCAAAACAGGGCCACCTAGTGCTGGCCAGAGCCGCTTACACCAAACCCTGCCCAGCTGTGCCCTGCAGGCACATCTCCATTAGGCCACGCCCTCCTGAGAATCACTGCAACAGGCCCCCTCCACCAGAAGAACAATATAAACACCTCGCACACCCCAAGTCTACTGATCATAGAATGCTGCAGAGCTTCAGCTCTAGGAAAAATAGGATCTAGCTTCCTTTTTATTTTTATTATTTTATTATTTTTTATTTTTTAGTTCCTTTTTAAATTTTTAAATTATTTTTAAAAATTTTATTTACATATATTTTTCATATATTTTTTATTTTATTTTTTATTTTTATTTTCGGATCTAACTTCTCTTAACAAGCAGACCAAAACACACACAGGATCTAGGTGTTTTTTTGTTTTATGGAGTTTTTAAATTTTTTTTTCTGGACGAAATGACAGGAAGGAGAAATTCACCCCAAAAGAAAGAACGGGAAGTAGAACTAATGGCCAGAGATTTAATCAATACAGATAGAAGTAAGATGTCTGAACTAGGATTTAAAACAATTATAAGGATACTAGCTGTGCTTGAATACAGCATAGAAGACACTAGAGAATCTCTTACTGCAGAGATAAAAGAACTAAAATCTAGTCACGCTGAAACTAAAAATGCTACAATCAAGATGTAAACCTGAATGGATGCCATAACAACAAGGATGGATGAAGCAGAGGAAGGATCAGTGATGCAGAAGATAAAATTATGGAAAATAATGAAGCTGAAAAAAGAGGGAAACAAAGGTAATAGGCCACAAAGGTAGACTTAGGGAACTCAGTGACTTATTAAGACATAATAACATTCATATCATAGGAGTCACAGAAGATGAAGAGAGAGATAAAGGAGCAGCAGTTTTATTTGAGCTAATTAGAGCTGAAAACTTCCTTAATCTGGGGAAGGGCACGGACATCACAACACAAGAAGCACAGAGAACTCCCATTAAATTCAACAAAAGCTGGCCATTGTCAAAGCACGTCATAGTCAAATTCTCCAAATACACAGACAATGAAAGAATCCTGAAAGCAGCAAGGGGAAAAAAGTCCTTAACCTACAAGGGAAGACAGATCAGGTTTGTAGCAGATCTGTCTACAGAAGCTTGGCAGGCCAGAAAAGAATGGCAGGATATATTCAATGTGCTGAATGGGAAAAATATGCAGCCAAGAATCCTTTGTCTAGCAAGGCTGTCATTCAAAATAGAAGGAGAGATAAAGACTTTTCCAGATAAACAAAAACAGAAGTAGTTCATGACCACCTAACCAGCCCTGCAAGAAATATTAAGGGGTCTCTTTGAGTGGGGAAAAAATACCAAAAGCAACAAAGACTAGAAAGAAATAGAAAACATCACCAGAAACCAAATCTACCAGTAACACAATGGCACTAAATTCATATCTTTCAATAATCACTCTGAATGTAAATGGACTATATGCTCCAATCAAAAGACATAAGGTATCAGAATGGATAAAAAA
The DNA here is from genome assembly GCF_003265705.2 of Callorhinus ursinus. Taxonomy (NCBI): domain Eukaryota; kingdom Metazoa; phylum Chordata; class Mammalia; order Carnivora; family Otariidae; genus Callorhinus; species Callorhinus ursinus. Next base: position 27,136,068 of record NW_027397078.1, read on the forward strand.
ACAAATCCATCTATATGCTGCCTACAAGAGATTCATTTTAGACCCAAAGTTACCAGCAGATTGAAAGTGAAGGGATGGAGAACCATCTATCATGCTAATGGATGTCAAAAGAAAGCCAGAGCAGCCATACTTATATTAGACAAACTAGATTTCAAACCAAACACTATAACAAGAGATGAAGAGGGCACTATATCATAATTAAGGGGTCTATCCATCACGAAGGTCTAACAATTGTAAATATTTATGCCCCTTACTTAGGAGCGGCCAAATATATAAGTCAATTAAAAACACCTTAAAGAAATTCTTTGATAATAATACAAAAATAGTAGGGGACTTTAACACCCCACTTTCAGCAATGGACAAATCATCTAAGCAGAAAATCAACAAGGAAACAATGGCTTTGAATGACATACTGGACCAGATGGACTTAATAGATATATTCAGAACATTTCATCCTAAAGCAGCAGAATACACATTCTTTTCAAGCGCACATGGAACATTCTCTAGAATAGATCACATACTGGATCACAAATAAGGCCTCAACAAGTACAAAAAGATTGAGATCATACCGTGCATATTTTCAGACACAATGCTTTGAAATTTGAAGTCAGCCACAAGAAATAATTTGGGAAGACCACAAACACAGGAGGTTAAACAACATGGTACTAAAGAATGAATGGGTCATCCAGGAAATCAAAGAAGAAATAAAAAAATACATGGAATCAAGGGAAAATGAAAACATGACAGTCCAAAACCTTTGGGATGCAGCAAAGGCAATCCTAAGAGTGAAGTATATTGCAATACAGGTCTATCTCAAGAAGCAAGAAACGTCTCAAATACACAACCTAACCTTACACATAAAGGATCTAGAAAAGGAACAGCAAATAAAGTCTATAGCCAACAGAAGAAGGGAAATAATAAAGATTAGAGCGGAAATAAACAATATAGGAAAAAATGAGTAGAACAGATCAAAGAAACTAAGAGCTGATTCTTTGAAAGAATTAATATAATTGATAAACCCCTAGGCAGACTTATCAAAAAGAAAAGAGCAAGGTCCCAAATAAATAAAATCATGAATGAAATAGGAGCGATCACCACCAACACCACAGAAATACAAACATTTATAAGAGAATATTACGAAAAATAATTTACCAACAAACTGGGTAATCTGGAGGAAATGGACAAATTCCTAGGCACATACAAACTACTAAAACTGAAATAAGGAGAAATAGAAAATTTGAACAGACCCATAACCAGCAAAGAAATTGAATCAGTAATCAAAAATCTCCCAACAAACAAAAGTCCAGGACCAGATGGCTTCCCAGAATTCTACCAGACGTTTAAAGAAGTGTTAATTCCTATTCTTCTAAACTGTTCCAAAAAATAGAAATGGAAGGAAAACTTCAAAACTCCTTCTGTGAGGCCAGCATTGCCTTGATTCCAAAACCAGACAAAGACCCCACTAAAAAGGAGAATTACGGGCTCATATGCCTAATGAAAATAGATGCAAAAAATCTCAACAAGATACTAGCAAATCAAATCCAACAGTACATTAAAAGAATTATCCACCACAATCAAATGAGATTTATTCCTGGGCTGCAGGGCTGGTTCAGTATTTGCAAATCAATCAACATATGATACACCCCATTGATAAAAGAAAGGAAAAGAATCATAAAATCCTCTCAATAGATGCAGAAAAAGCATTTGACAAAGTACAACATCCAGTCTTGATAAAAACCCTCAACAAACATACCTCAACATAATAAAGGCCATCTATGAAAAACCCACAGCTAATATCATCCTTAATGGGGAAAAACTGAGAGCTTTTACTCCAAGGTCAGGAACAAGACAGGGATATCCACTCTCACCATTGCTATTTAATGGTCCTGGAAGTCACCTTCAGCAATCAGACAACAAAAAGAAATAACAGACATCCAAGTCAGCAAGGAAGAAGTCAAACTTTCACTCCTTGCAGACTACATGACACTTTATGTAGAAAACCCAAAAGACTCCACCAAAAAAAATGGCTAGAACTAATACATAAATTCAGCAAAATCACAGGGTATAAAATCAATGTTCAGAAATCTGTTGCATTTCTATACACCAATAATGAGGCAGCAGAAAGAGAAATTAAGGAGTTATTCCCATTTACAATTGCACCAAAAAGCATAAGATACCTAGGAATGAACCTAACCAAAGAGGTAAAAGATCTGTACTCTGAAAACTATAGAACACTTATGAAAGAAATTGAGGGTACAAAGAAATAGAAAACATTCCATGCTCATGAATTGAGAAAACAAACATTGTTAAAATGTCTATACTACCGAAAGCAATCTACACATTCAATGCAATCCCTATTAAAATACCAGCATTTTTCACAGAGCTAGAACAAATGATCCTAAAATTTGTATGGAACCACAAAAGAATGTGAATAGCCATAGCAATTGTGAAAAAGAAAAGCAAAGCTGGAGGCATCATGATTCCAGACTTCAAGCTATATTACAAAGCTGTAGTAATCAAGACAGTAGGGTACTGGCACAAAAACAGACACATAGATCAATGAAACAGAAATCCCATAAATGGACCCAGAACTCTATGGTCGACTAATCTTCAACAAGGCAGGAAAGAATAGCCAATGGGAAAAAAAGACAGTTTCTTCAACAAATGGTGTTGGGAAAACTGGACAGCAACATGGAAAAGAATGAAACTAGGCCACTTTCTTAACCCATACACAAAAATAAATTCAAAATGGATAAAAGACTTAAATGTGAGACAGGAATATATGAAAATCCTAGAAAAGAACACATGCAGCAACCTCTATGACCTCAGCCATACCAACTTCTTACTAGACATGTCACCAGAGGCAAGAGAAACAAAAGCAAAAATGAACTATTGGGACTTCATCAAAATAAAAAGCTTTTGCACGGCAAAGGAAACAACAAAACTAAAAAATAGCCTACAGAATGGGAGAAGATATTTGCAAATGACATATCTGATAAATGGCAGTATCCAAAATCTATAAAGAACTTATTAAACTCAACACAAAAAACAATCCAGATAAGAAATGGGCAGAAGACATGAAAAGACAGTTTCCCAAAGAAGACATCCTGATGGCTAATAGACACATGAAAAGATGATCAACATCACTCATCATCAGGGAAATACAAACCAAAACCACAATGAAATACCACCTCACACCCATCAGAATGTCTAAAATTAACAAGAGGGGAAACAACAGATGTTGGCAAGGATGCAGAGAAAGGGGAACCCTCTTGCACTGTTGGTGGGAATGCAAACTGGTGCAGCCACTCTGGAAAACAGTATGGAGGTTCCTCAAAAAGTTGAAAATACAACTACTCTATGATCCAGCAATTGCACTACTAGGTATTTTTTTTAAAGATTTTGTTTATTTATTTGACAGAGAGAGACACAGCAAGAGAGGAAACACAAGCAGGGGGAATGGGAGAGGGAGAAACAGGCTTCCCACTGAGCAGGGAGCCTGATGTGGGGCTTGATCCCAGGACCCTGGGATCATGACCTGAGCCAAAGGCAGAAGCTTAATGACTGAGCCACCCAGGTGCCCCACACTAGTAGGTATTTACCCAAAGGATATAAAAATACTTACTCAAAGGGACACATGCATCCCAATGTTTATAGCAGCACTATCCGCAATAGTCAAATTATGGAAAGAACCCAAATGTACATTGACTGATGAATGGACAAAGAAGATGTGGTATATATACACAATGGAATATTAGCCATGAAAAAGAATGAAATCTTGCCATTTGCAAGGATATGGATGGATCTAGAGTGTATTATGCTAAGTGAAATAAGTCAGAGAAAGACAAATATCATATGATATAACTCATATGTGGAATTTAAGAATCAAAACAGAAGAACATCTGGGAGAGGGAAAAAAAGAGAGAGGGAAACAAACCATAAGAGACTCCTGAAGATAGAGAACAAACTGAGGGTTGATGGAGGGAGGATGTTGTAATCCCAAAACCATGAAATGTAAAATGTTTCATCCACTTTGGAAAGCAGTCCAGCAGTTCTTTAAATGGTTAAACTTAGAGTTACCATATGACTTAGCAATTCTAGTCCTAGGTATATACTTAGGAGAAATGAAAACATATCCTCACACAAAAACTTTGACCCAAATGTTCAAGGCAGCATTATTCATAAAAGCCAAAAGGTGGAAACAACCCAAATGTCCCTCAACTGACAAATGGTTGAATAAAATGTGACCTTTCCACACAATGGAATATTATTAAGTAGTAAAAAGAAATGAAGTACTTGTACATGTTACAACATGGATGAACCTTGAAAGCACTTATACTAAGTGAAAGAAGCCAGTCACAAAAGACCATATCGTGTATGATTCCATGTATATGAAATGTCAGTAAATCCTATTTAGTACAATATTTCTTTTTGGACTGATGAAAATGTTCTAAAGTTGATTGTGGTGATGGATGCACAACTCTGTGAATATACTAAATGCCATTTATTGTACACTTTAAATGGGTGGATTGTATGGTCTGTGAATTTTATCTCATGTCTATTTTTAAAAAGAGACTAATAAAAAAGTCTTGCTTAGAGAAAAAATAATTCCTCTGTCATGAGACACATCTGGATCATTGGGAAAGAAGAGGCCAAAAGCTGGTAGAGAGAGTGCTGGCAATGCCAGTGGGTAAAATACTTGTTCAGAAGAACAGGTAATGAGAATATTTGACAGATTTACTCTCCAGGGGGTAAATTAATAGCTGGAATTAACCCAAGTTCAAAAAGGGCATTCTTAGCTAATTATGATTGTAAAACCCTGTCAGGTTTAGTAGCATGGTGGATATATGTTTACAGAGTGGGCTTAACTATAACATTATTGCCAAAAGAAATCTTGTAAATTAAAAGCATTAAGAGTTTTTTTACATTTTTAAAATTTTTATTTTAATTTTATTTTTTTCAATTATTTTCTTTTTTTAATTTTATTATGTTAGTCACCATACAATACATGATTAGTTTTTGATGTAGTGATCCACGATCCATTGTTTTCATATAACACCCAGTGTTCCATGCAATACATGCCCTCCTTAATACCCGTCACCAGGCTAACACATCCCCCCACGCCCCTCCCCTCTAAAACCCTGTTTGTTTCTCAGAGTCCATAGTCTCTCATGGTTCATCGCTCCCTCCAATTCCCCCCCTTCATTTTTCCCTTCCTTCTCCTAATGTCCTCCATGCTATTCCTTATGTTCCACAAATAAGTGAAACCATATGATAATTGACTTTCTCTGCTTGACTTTTTTCACTTAGCATAATCTCCTCCAGTCCCACCCATGTTGACGTAAAAGTTGGGTATTCATCCTTTCTGGTGGCTGAGTAATAGTCCATTATATATATGGACCACATCTTCTTTATCCATTCATCTGTTGAAGGGCATCTTGGCTCTTTCCACAGTTTGGCTATTGCGGACATTGCTGCTATGAACATTGGGGTGCATATGGCCCTTCTTTTCACTACATCTGTGTCTTTGGGTAAATACCAAGTATTGCAATTGCTGGGTCATAGGGTAGCTCTATTTTTAATTTTTTGAGGCACCTCCACACTGTTTTCCAAAGTGGCTATACCAACTTGCATTCCCACCAACAGTGTAAGAGGGTTCCCCTTTCTCCACAACCTCTCCAACATTTGTTGTTTCTTGCCTTGTCCATTTTTGCCATTCTAACTGGTGTAAGGTGGTATCTCAATGTGGTTTTGATTTGAATTTCCCTGATGGCTAATGATGATGAACATTTTTGCATGTGTCTGTTAGCCATTTGTATGTCTTCTTCAGAGAAGTGTCTTTTCATATCTTCTGCCCATTTTTTGACTTGATTATTTGTTTTTTGGGTGCTGAGTTTGAGAAGTTCTTTATAGATCTTGGATACCAATTTTAAGTGTTTTCTTTGAATTAATGCATATTAGCAAAAAAAAAATACCGTGGACATATCTGACTAGTTTATAACCTGTATCCTTAATGTATGGAGTTTACCTAATTCCATTAATTTTGTTTCTGTGTATTGTTGCAAAAGGATTAAAAATGCCTACTATTTGAAGCAATTTTCTACACTCTGTAGGTTCAAGAAGTGCTGTCTCTTATGCTCAGGCATGGGAAGGGGAAGGAAGGGTCTTATTAAAATGCCAATTAGTGGCTTTTGTATCAGGCTAAAAAATAATTCTGACCTAACTTAGAGAATCTATCAATGCCAGTCTTGTTAAAGAGCTAATCATTCTCCTTAAACAATGCCATTCTAATTGTTCAAATCTCAACTCTTCTAGACAGTTATTTCTGATTAAGAGGTCTGTCTGTCACTATCCAATCCTCAGTCTTCAGTGCTGACACCTCATGGGCTGGTTGCATGATGTAAATTGGAGTTGGGAGACATGGACAATATTTTTTAGTGTACATGATCTCTTCAGATAAACTAGAAAAATATTTCATTGAGCCATTTTTATATTAATTGCTTCATGTATATAATTTTTTCTTCACAAAACAAATTGGCAATAGTTATATTAGTTTTATTCCCATTTTACCGTGAGTAAACTGAAATTTAGTGAGATTAACTAGGTTGCCCAAGGAACCAGGGATAGTTAAATTAGAGGGGCTAGTTTGAAAACTGCTTCCATATCATATCATGATTACAAAGCTCATGTTCTTAACCATTATGTTTCTAAAGGGTGGGTCATGGAGAAAGAGTCCTTATGTCCTTTTTTGACCAGAGCAGTTCTCATTTACACCTGCTGACCTAGTGAATTGCTAAGAATGCCCCCCCCCATTTTCTCCTATGGTAGCTATGAGAATATACCTTTCAGATCTTCAGCTGCAGGGAGTATAATTGACCAATGACTTCTTCTGTCCTGTGGCTCCAGAATCAGACAAAGGAAAAGAACATGGAAAACAATGGAAAGATTTGGGAGTGAGGCTGGTATAGAATACATCACTTCTCCTCACATTCCATTGGCCAGAATTCAATTACAAGAGATTCTGGGAAATGTAGTTTAGTCATGTGACCAGGAGGAAGAGAACATGGATTGGTGAACAAATAGCCAGTGTCTTGTACAATCTGTAATATTTTTGTTATGCTTTTTATGTCTGGCAGCTTAGCTCAGTAACAATCACTAGGAAAAAAACCCTATTTATTATATGGTCATAGAAACACAGAATCTAGGAGGTGTAAAATGTTCATTTACTTTGGATTATCTTTTAGTATATACAGAATCTGCTTCACATGGCATCTTGGAGACCTCATCTTATCTTTCTCTGTTCCCCCAATCTTTTGTCTCCTTTTCCCATGGTCACGTTTATACTTCTACACCTCTGTTCTTCCCTAGCATTCTAGTACTACCCTGAAGAGGAAGCATATCTGCTTGAGGTTCTGAGAATCCCCTCCTGGTGCAACCAAAAGGGAAGAAGAGACCATTATTTGGAATGACATAAGGCAGCCCTAAATCCTTTGGATTCCTCAAAAAATGGGAAATCTACAGTTCAAACTAAGCTTTTTCTTGCTGATATTGACCACCACTCAAGGCATAACTTTAATGTAATTTATTTATATCCTACACATTCCTTAAACAATTTCATACTCTGATCCAGCAATTCTATTTTGAGGAATTAATCTTAAAGAATTAATCAGACAAGTTAAAAAGACATATTTGTAAAGATATTTTACTGCATTATTTATAAATAGTGAAGAACCACAAGCAAACTAAATGTCTCAATGTCTTACATTAGGAAATTGTTCCCAATATTTTTGAGTACACAATAGAAAGCATGACTACCATGCACCCATCAAAAATGACTTATATTCATATTTACTCAATAGAAAAATACTCATAAGAGAAATGAAAAATTATATTACAAAATAGTAATTACAGCATTTTAATTTTTACATGTGTATATTTTCATTGGAAAATATTAAAATAAAATATGGGATTAGAGAAAGGGAGATGAAGACAATTCTCAAAAGATGGTCTGGTTTAGAAGCAGAGTGCTGACATTTACCTTGGTGTTTATGAAAGCACTTGGTTCCCAATGTTCTCCACCCATTCTCTCATCTATCTCCTCCACTTTAGTAACTGTTAGAGGCAAATTCTCATTTAATAATTTCACTTAAATAGAAATCCAATAACATAGTATGAAGATATTAAGTAACTTACCTAAAGGCACACAAATTAAATTTCTGAAATAGTGGTTCTTTTGTCCTTTGTAAAGTCAGTTCCCTTGATTTTAATGCATTATGAATAAAAGCAATATTATAATATTTTTCCCTTTCACCAAAATTTTAAAAACCTGTGATGGTTGGAAAAATAGGGATAGTAAGTCACTTTTGTAACTCAAGAGCAAAACTTAACAAAGACTTTAACTGATTTCATAGACAGTAGGCTAATGAAGTAGCGTGGTGGCCATGAGAATGCCTCTTGAATCTTCTACTCTGGGGTGCTCAATTGACTGGCAGCTCTAGCTGCTGCATTATGAAATCTTTCTTCATTCTGCTCCAAAACCTCACTTCCCAGTCAATGACAGCTTGGCAGGGCTGCTCCCAGCTAATGACTTTGTACAGCAAAAGTACTAAAGCAAGCACATTCTGGAAAATGCAGGACTCCTCTGTTGGGTGACTTAGGCTCATGGACTCCTTTACGGTATTGCCAGACTCTCTTAGAACTGCATTGCAGACTAAGTTGCTTCTACCCAAACTTTCTTCCTTCCCACTGTCCTTCCCTTGGGTTCAGACCTGCTTTGCAATCTAATGACTCTTCCAGCCTCTCCCAGCTTCATCTCCATTTTCTCGTAGGCATGTCCCCTAACACATTTCTTGAACATTTAATCGTCTCTTGGCATCTGTTTCTCAAAAGACCCAAAATAATGCAAATAGTTCATAACATGTTCAAGAGATTAAAGATTAAGTGGTATGTATAAACACACTTGCCACAATTCAGGTGCAGACTTAGAGCCTGAAGAAAGCATGTTCCCTTGTGGCTGTCATTTAGGGGTTCCATTGAAACCTAAACTAAAATTCTATTAAGATTTATTTCATTTTTAGGGACACCTGGGTGTCTCAGTTGGTTAAGCATCTGCCTTCGGCTTGGGTCATGATCCCGGGGTCCTGGGATCAAGCCCCGCATCGGGCTTCAGCCCCACATCAGGCTCCTTGCTCAGCGGGGAGCCTGCTTCTCCCCCTTCCTGCTGCTCCCCCTGCTTGTGCTCATGCGCTCTGACAAATAAATAAATAAAAATCTAAAAAAAGACTTATTTAGGGGTGCCTGGATGGCTCAGTCATTAAGTGTCTGCCTTGGCTCAGGTGATGATCCCAGGGTCCTGGAATTGAGCCCCACATCGGGCTCCCTGCTTGGCGGATAGCCCGCTTCTCCCTCTCCCACTCCCCCTGCTTGTGTTCTCCCTCTCTCTCTCTCTCTCTCTGTCAAATAAATAAATAAAATCTTTAAAAATTTTTTAAAAATAAAAGATTTATTTAATTTTTAGTGGAGTTCCTGAAGAAGTCTGCTAATAACACAATGATCAGAACTACTAATTACTCTAGCAGAGTCAGAACTTGGAGCCTACTATCAACTATCATCCAACAACATCATTGATCTTTAAAATTAAACTGTGTCTATCTTAGAATATTTACCACTGATTTATTATTGTCCCTTAAATTCTCTGTGACTCTGTTTTCTTCATTTTGAATCATTTACTTTATGGGTATCTCCTTATTTTTAAGAACAGTGGCTCTGGAGCCACGTTGTAGGGTTTGAATCCTTGCCCCAGGACTTACTGTGTGACCTTGGGCAAGTTACTTATATCTTTGCTTCAGTTTATCTACAAAATAGGTTTAATAATAATACCTATCTCCTAGGGTTATTATGGGGAGACTACTGCTTGGGCCATAGTACATTTCCATACATATTGCTATTGTGATCAGTATTAATTTATTGATCACCTCCTAGGTGCCAGGCAATGCCCTAGGTGCTCTGGGGGAAAACTGTGAGCGGAAAACAGTGTGACTGAGGAACTTATAGAACAAAAGAAAAGGCTGCACATAAATAGATGCACAACCGTGGGATAAGGGCTATATCAAAGGAAAGTAGAAGGCACATGGGTTCTATAAAAAATAGCATAAAGTGGGTAGGGAAGACTCCCCAAGAGATATTAGTTACTCTTGAACTGAGTCCTGAAGGTTACAGAACGTGATTAGTCAAAGCAGGGCTTATAGAAGACAGCTTTTGTGGAGGTATATAGATGTAGAACTGCATAAGGTATTCCTGGCAGGTGCAAGGAATTTGATCTATCCAACTGAAGAGTGAGAGGAGAAGCACTCAGAGGCTATCTTCAGAGGTTGGCCTTGACTTTCATGCAATGGAATCTAGATTTCATTCCTAGGGAGTGGAGAATCATTAATGAAGGAATTAGAACAGGCAAGGAATATCACCAAGAATGTATTTTAGAAAGGTTTTTTTTCTGGCAACTTTATGGAATATAAACCAGGTATGGGAAAGACTCAAGAAAGACAGGAATACCAATAAGGAAGCTCTTATGATAGAGCCAGAAAAAGAGATGGCTGGAAAAACCAGAATAGAGAATACAAGAAGGGGAACAAATTTGTAGGAAGAGAGCATCACTTTTGTTTATAGTCTATTGAATACGACAAAGGACTTGAAGTGGCTTGCATAAAATACACAGGAAAAAAAGTAGTTAAATAAATAAAAAATAAAACACTAGGACCAGGGGGAATACAAATTAGATTAGGAAATATGGGCTGGAATATAAATAAGATATAAATAGGCCAAACTTTCTGGGCATGAGCAGGTACTACCCTTGAAGCCAAAATGAAAAAAAAAAATTGATTTGGTGTATAGTTGATCAACTATGCTATAGATCAGTTTTATAATCATTACCCTCAAAAGCAGGAGCTAGTGAGCCTGATTGGAATGTTGTGTTTAGGTGTCTGTGGGAATCTAACTAGAAATGTCAATAACATTGCTATGCATGGGTCTGGTGCTCCAAAGATGGGTCTGGGCTGGAGAAATACATGAGTGAGGCTTCATTGTCCATGTGGCCATCAGAACAATTGTATAGATTGAACTCTTCCAGGGACACCACGTTAGCCAACTTTTTGGCAAAGTAAACTACTGGTATTGGATAAGATGTTTTCTATGACCCTTTTAGCTCTAGCATCCTATGGTGTCACATTTCACAGACAGGATGCTAACTGTATCATTCATTAAATTATTGATTGGGCAACTATTTATTGAGAACCCACTATGTGTCAGGCACTTTTCCAAAGACTGGGAATATGACAGTGAATGAAACAAAAATTCCCATTCTCACGGTTTACATTCTAGTGGGAAACTAGGGGATCTTAGCTTACCTCCTGTCTGCTAACTTGGAAAGATCTGGAAATCTGACAAGAAATAATTTAGATCTTCTCTAGGGGTAGAATTAGGAGTTGGTTGTAGTCAGGATCTTAAGAGTAACTCCTAATATACAGAGGATCTAAGAGTGTGAGATTTTCTAGCCTCAGGGTAGCCAGACCTTCTGGGCTACTTCACGTTCAATTGGATCCAATTCAGTTTAGTCTGATTCCCTCAAAGCAAAATGTGTCCGGTTCAGAGTGGTAGGTGAAGGAGAACTTGTGGAGCAAGACATTATTGCCTGTGTTCTAATTTTCACATGAACCAATTATTTAGATTATATAAGTCATTTCATTCTTGAACTTCAGAACAAGCCAACTTACTCAACATTTTCCTACTCTATCAAAAAAAAAGTAAACTTTACTGAGTATCTTGTCCATCTGGCTGCAGTAGTACACAGAGGCATAATGCCTTCAAATTCTCCTTTCTTACCTCCTTATGCATTGATCGAATTTTATTTTTGCTTTTATTCCAATTTTCCACTTCTACTAGATTGGAAAATATACTCTATTTCTATTTTTTGTGATTGCCCTAGAATTTTTCCTATGCTTATTTATCAAGTCTAAAGTAAATAAATAATGTTATCTTCCCAAATAATTAAAGTACCTTAAAACTAATCACTCTCTACTCACAACTAATATGCTTTCATTGACCATACAATCACATAATTCTATTTTGAATTTTAACCCTGAAAATACATATTGATATCAATATATGCTTAATTTTACCTATGTGTTGACCATTTTACATGCTCAGCATTCTTTCTTTCATCTCATACATTCTTTCTGTGTTCATTTTCTGGAAGTAGAAGTTCCTTTAATGATGCCATTGGTGATTAGACCATTAAAACAGTACTGGCAATAATAATGATGATGATGCTGATGCTGATGATGATAAAAGTAATAACTACAGATTTTTGCATGTTTACCATGTGTCGGGGACTGTGCTAAATGTTTTAAATGGATTATCTCTTTTAATCCTCACCAAAAACCTGTCAGATACCATTATTATCTCTATTTTACAGATAGGAAAACTGAATCTTAGATTAAGAAACATGCTTAAGGGCATACAACTAGACTGTAAACCTTTCTAATTCCAGTGCTTATACTTCTAACCATTCTTCTTTCACCCATACAACTGGGGACGTATGTCAGAATTTCTTCTACAGCCTGTTGTGTCTTACTTGTCACTAGACTTATAGATTCTATTTGTGAATAGGGTGTTTAGCACCAATTGAAGCCTCGTGAATAGATGGTGCATTCTCATTTAACTTCCTGAGAAATTTTTTTTTTTTACATATAAATCTGTCATCACAATTCAGAGTCCCACTGTGGCTATGCATCAATAAGAATATAAATTGTAGGCAAACTGTACTGCAATGCCACATCATCAGTCATGTTGCAGCAGATCTAACTTCAAGCTATCTTAGCCTAAGCAGAAGGAAACCATTCTCGTATGTGACCTACCATCCAAAACATTGTTCTCCATTATTCAAAGTATGCATGCATGTTGAAATTTTCCTCTTCTAGGACCTCTTGAAGTTACTTTCTTGGGCACCAATGTCCCCAAATCATAGTATCAGTTGTTTGTTCAAAATAACTAGGAACAAAGAGGAATATTCTGTGATGCCTCATTTTGTGGTGCTAAATCTCACCATAAACCATCTGTACATTATTCATATAGATTTGCTTTAAATCTTGATAAGAAGATTACATTATTGAAATGAAATGTCATTCAGGTACCGTCAGGTAACTAGTCACGATCTTAAGGCTTGGCATAGCCTAAGAGAGGTGCTGAATGGAAAGCTCAGTTGCATGCAGTGGAAAGAAAACTCTATGATGTTCTGAAGACTTTGCTAGCACCATCTAAAATGGGAGCTACTCTGGGGTGCCTGGGTGGTTCAGTCAGTTAAGTGTCTGCTCAGGTCATGACCTCAGGGTCCTGGGATCGAGCCCCACATTGAGTTCCCTGCTCAGTAGGTAGTCTGCTTCTTCTCCCTCTGCCCCCCCACTCGTTCTCTATCTCTCTCTCTCTCTCAAATAAATAAATAAAAACCTTTAAAAAATAAAATAAAATCAGAGCTACTAGGGGTTACTTCTCAACAAATTTTATAGGGTAAGTTAGGCATCTATTCTCAGACTTTTGGCCATGAAAAAAAATAAAGATAAACCAAAAGTGACAAGAAGTGTAGGAAAGCTGGTGAGGCTGTACTGATATCACATGAAATAGACTTCTCCAAGACAAAGTAGACTACAGGTGTTACCAGGAATAAAGAAACATTTTAAAAGAAAAATAGTCTATATATTGAGAAGGCATAACAATCCTAAATGTGCAGCCATCTAATAACAGAGCTTTACTGTATGAGGGAAAAAAAACTTACAGAACTAAAGGAGAGAATGGAAAAAAACACAGAGTTGGAAGTTTTTTTTACTTATTAATTTTTAATAAATGAGTAGAATGCTTTATTATTTTTCCTTGGTGTTTAATAAATGATCACATACTTAGCAGCTTAAAACAACATCTATGTATTATCTTAAACCCTATTTGTGAACCTTTATTATCACTGAATTTTTGTTTATTTCTTCTTTTTTAAAAAAATTTTATTTTTTATTCCAGTATAATTAATGTACAGCGTTATATTAGTTTCAGGTGTACAATATAGTAATTCAACAATTTTATACATTACTCACTGCCCATAAAGATAAGTGTAATCTTAATCCCCTTCACCCGTTTGACCCATCTCCCCCACCTACCTCCCCTCTGGCAACCACCAGTTTGTTCTCTAAATTTAAGAGTCCTGTGTTTTGGTTTCTCTCTTTTTTTCTTTGTACATTTGTTTTGTTTCATTAATTCCATGTATGAGTGAAACGATATGGTGTTTGCCTTTCTTCTCTGAATGATTTATTTCATTTAGCATTATACCCTCTAGGTCCATCCATGTTGTTGCAAATAGTAAGACTTCATTCTTTCTCATGGCTCAATAATATATATTATTCTATATATCCATAATTTGGTTATTGTAAATAATGTTGCAATAAACATAGGGGTGCACATACCTACTCAAATTATTGTTTTCATATTTTTGGGGTAAATACCCAGTAGTGGAATTAGGGCAATTCTGTTTTTTGTTTTTTCCGGAACCTCCATACTATTTTCCACAGTGGCTGTGCTAATTTGCATTCCCACCAACAGTGCACAAGGGTTCCTATTACTCCACGTATTCACCAATGTTTGTTTCTTGTGTTTTTGAGTTTAGCCATTCTGACAGGTGTAAGGTGATATCTCATTGTGGTTTTGATTTGCATTTCCCTATGATTAGTGATGTTGAGCTTCTTTTCATATGTCTGTTGGCCATGTATATGTCTTCTTCAGAGAAAATTCTGTGCATGTCTTCTGCCTATTTTTTTAATTGGATTATTTGGTTTTTTTGGAGCTGAGTTGTACAAGTTGTTTATACATATTGGGTACTAACCCTTTATCAGATATGTCATTTGCTGATACCTTCCCCCTTCAGTAGGTTTGTTTTTAATTTTGCTGATGGTTTCTTTTGCTGTGCAAAAGCTTTTTATTTCAATGTAGTCCCAACAGTTTATTTTTGCTTTTGTTTCCCTTGCCTCAGAAGACATATCTAGAAAAATGTTGCTATGGTCTGTGTAGACAGAAAAACACTGCCTGTGCTCTCTTCTAGGATTTTTCTGGTTTCAGATCTCACATTTAAGTCTTTGATCCATTTTGAGTTTACATTTGTGAATGGTGTAAAAAAAAGTGGTCCAATTTCATTCATTCCCATGTAGCTGTCCAGTTTTCTCAGCACAATTTGTTGAAGACACTGTCTTTTTCCCATTGCATATTCTTGCCTCTTTTGTCAAATATTGATTGACAGTGTAATTTTGGGTTTATTTCTGGGTTCTTTGTTCTGTTTTATTGATCTATGTGTCTGTTTTTGTGCCCATACCATACTGTTTTGATTACTACAGCTTTGTGGTATAACTTGAAATCTGGGATTGTGATACCTCCAATTTGCTCTGCTTTTTCAAGATTGCTTTGATTATTCAGGGTCTTTTGTAGTTCCTTACAAATTGGAGGATTGTTTGTTCTAGTTCTGTAAAAATGTTGTTGGTATTTTGATAGGGATTGCATTAAACCTGTAGATTGCTTTAGGTAGCATAGACACTTTAACAATATTGTTCCAATCCATGAGCATGAAATGTCTTTTCCATTTCTTTGTGTCATCTTCAATTTTTTTCATCAGTGTTCTTTTAGTTTTCAGAGTATAGTTTTCACCTCTTTGGTTAAGTTTATTCCTAGCTATTTTATTTTGGTGCAATTGTAAATGGGATTTTTTCTTAATTTCTCTTCCTGCTGCTTCATTATTGGTGTATAGAAGTGCAAACATTTCTGTACATTGATTTTTTTTTTATCTTGTGACTTTACTGAATTCATTTATCAGTTCTAGTAGTGGTTTTTTTTTTTTGGTAGTCTTTAGGGTTTTCTATATATAGTATCATGTCATCTGCAAATAGTGACAGTTTTACTTCTTTCTTACCAATTTGGATGCCTTTTATTTCTTTTTGTTGTCTGATTGCTGTGGCTATGACTTCAGGTCCAATATTGAATAAAAGCAGTGAGAGTGGACATCCTTATCTTGTTCCTGACCTAAGGGGAAAAGGTCTCAGTTTTTCCCTATTAAGGATGATGTTAGCTGTAGGTTTTGCCTATAAAGCCTTTATTATGTTGAAGTATGGTCCCTCTAAACCTACTTTGTTGACAGTTTTTATCATGGATGGATGCTGGACTTTGTCAAATGCTTTTTCTGCATCTACTGAAATGATCGTATGGTTTTTATTCTTTCTCTTATTGATGTGATGAAGCACATTGATTGATTTGTGACTATTGAACCACCCTTGTATCCCAGGTATAAATTCCTCTTGATTGTGGTGACTAATTCTTTTTAATGTATTGTTGAATTCAGTTTGCTAGTATTTTATTGAGGATTTTTACATCTGTGTCCACCAGGGATATTGGCCTGTAGTTCTTTTTTAGTGGTGTCTTTATCTGGTTTTGGTATCAGGGTACTGCTGGCCTCATAGAATGAATTTGGAAGTTTTCCCTCCTATTTTATTTTTTGGAATAGTTTGAGAAGAATAGATCTTAACTTTTCTTTATTTTTTTCCATTACTCTAATTTTACTATATATATATATGTATTTTTTATTATATTATGTTAGTCACCATACAGTACATCATTAGTTTTTGATGTAGTGTTCCATGATTCATTGTTTGCATATAACACCCAGTGCTCCATGCAATACATGTCTTCCTTAATACCCATCACTGGGCTAACCCATCCCCCCACACCCCTCCCCTCTAAAACCCTTGATTTGTTTCTCTGAGTCCATAGTCTCTCATGGTTCATCTCCCCCTCTGATTTCCCCCCCTTCATTTTTCCCTTCCTTCTCCTAATGTCCTCCATGCTATTCCGTATGTTCCATAATTAACTCTTCCTTAAATGTTTGACAGAATTCACCTGTGAAGCCATCTGGTTCTGGACTTTTGTTTGTGGGGAGTTTTCTGATGACTAATTCAATTTCATTGCTGGTAATTGGTCTCTCCAAATTTTCTATTTCCTCCTGATTTGCTTTCAGGAAATCATATATTTCTAGGAATTTTTCTATTTCTATTAGGTTGTCCAGTTTATTGGCATATAATTTTTGAAAATATTCTTTTATGATCCTCTGTATTTCTGTGGTGTCAGTTGCAATTTCTTCTGTTTCATTTGTGATTTTGTTTATTTGAGTCCTCTCCCTTTTTTCTTTTTTTTTTATTAGTCTGACTGAAGGTTTATCAATTATGTTGTCTTTTTCAAAGAACCAGCTCCTGGTTTCATTGATTTGTTCTACTGTTTTGTTTTCCTAGTTTCTATTTCACTTATTTCTGGTCTAATTATCATTACTTCCTTCCTTCTGCAGGTTTTGGGTTTTGTTTGTTCTTCTAGCTCCTTTAGCTATAAGATTAGGTTGTTTATTTGAGATTTTTTTTGCTTCTTGTGGTAGGCCTGTATTGCTATACATTTCCCTCTTAGAACAGCTTGTGATGTGTCCCCAAAATTTTGGGTCATTTTGTTTTCATTTTCACTTATCGGCATGTATTTTTTGATTTCCTCTTTGATTTCTTGGTTCACGCATTCATCATTTAGTAGCATGTTATTTAACCTCCATGTGTTCTTTCCAGACTTTTTGTTGTGGTTGATTTCTAGTTTCATAGCATTCTAGTTAGACAAGGTGCATCGTATGGCTTCAATCTTTTTGAATTTTTTGAGACTGCTTTGTAACCTCATATGTTATCTGTTCTGCATAACATTCCACATAAACTTGAGAAGAATGTGTATTCTACTATTTTAGGGTGGAACATTCTGAATATATGTTAGTGCCATCTGGTCCAGTGTCATTCAAAGCCACTGTTTTCTTGTTGATTTTCTAATTTGGTTGATCTATCCATTGACGTAAGTGGAGTGTTAAAGTGTCCCACTATTATTGTATTACTATCAATTACTTCCTTTATGTCTGTTCATAGCTGCTTTATGTATTTGGGTTCTCCCATGTTAAGTGCATCCCTTTATGATTATATAGTTTCCTTCTTTGTCTCTTTGTTTTTAAAGTCAATTTTCTCTGATATAAATATTGCTACCTGGCTTTCTTTTCGAATCCATTTGCATGATAAATGTTTCTCCATCCCCTCACTTTCAATCTATATGTATCTTTAGTTCTTTTTTGTTACTAAATAATGAATGGGTCAACCAAAAAATCAAAGAAGAAATTTAAAAATTAAGAAGAAGATAGCAGGAGGGGAAGAATGAAGGGGGAGAAATTGGAGGGGGAGATGAACCATGAGAGACGATGGACTCTGAAAAACAAACTGAGGGTTCTAGAGGGGAGGGGGGTGGGGGGATGGGTTAGCCTGGTGATGGGTATTAAAGAGAGCACATTCTGCGTGGAGCACTGGGTGTTATGCACAAACAATCATGGAACACTACATCAAAAACTAATGATGTAATGTATGGTGATTAACATAACAATAAAAAATTTAAAGAAAAAATACATGTAAAAAATTAAAATGTAAACACTGTGGTTCTAAATCTTTGGATGCTGAAGAACTGCTTCTAAGTGGGGACCTAAAGGCTATGAAGGAGTTAGTCTGCTGAAAGGGGAGAAAAAAGATGTTAGTGTGAAGGTCCTAAGGTAAAGAAAATGATTTTTTGGAGTATCTAGAAGAGGTGGAGGGAAAGGAAGGCAGGGGCACCATCCTGTAAGGCCTTGTACACAACTCTAAATATTTTGTCCATTTTTCTAAGGGCAATAGGAAGGTATTCAAAGACTCTAATCAGGACAGTAACAAAATCAGCAATGCAAATGGCAGTTGACATCTTCAGTAAGCATTCACTTCCTCTGCACTTTGGGGAGAGGGGAAAGCTTTTCTGATTTGGCCTCTGAATTTTCCACATACAAGTTTCCTCAGTGTTGTAAATTACAGCTTATCTCTCTATGCTGCCTCACTCCTGCTTACTCCATTGCAGTTGAAGCTTGGACATTAGGCAGAATTCCCTGATGGGCTGCAGCACCTTCGTATGGCCCCAGTGAGAGAGAAATGAGGCAGGACACAGTTTCCTCTTTCATTCTCTCCATTTATCCTAATAGTTTCACCCTTTAAATCTGTATGGATATTAGAATTCCTTTCATGGCTAAGAATTACAGTGAAGTAGGAAAGAAAAAAAATCTACAAGAGCACAACAAATATGTTTACCTACATAACCCAAAGGGAAAGCACCAGTATGTATGTGGGGAGGGTGTCCAAATTCCAAACCCATATTCTCAGATCCACTTCCTCTTCAAGAGAACCTTCTTCTAATATCCATTTTGCAAATCTTTATTGAACTTTCAGGACAGCTTTCCAGTGCACACATGTTTTGTTCTCAGCTCAGTATATATCTCTCTGCTCCCACCAATTTCCCTAAATCTGAGCTGTTCGATCTATAACCATGATCTAGAGTCCAGCAGGACAATCCGTAGTAATCTCTGACATTTTGCCTCCCATAGAAACATCTAGGTGTGTATTGGCACCACTCTTATGTTCTAATTTGAGCTCCTCTCACCAGCATGAGTTGCATACAAATCTCTATTTTTCTGATTGCTCAGTGGTTAACTGTTAGAACACATACTTATGTGTACCCACATATGCTCACCCATAGTCTTCAGAGGACAAATGCTGTTTGGCAGAGACAGTACAAACAAGCCCCATGAGAAGGAAAAGGCAATAATTCCCTAAGGTTCCATAATTTACAAGGTCACATCTCTCACAAAGGAGTTAGTACAGTACATAATTATGCAAAGCAGTGTTGTTTCCTTTCTATTATCCCCTTCTCTCAAATTGTACCTTCTTGAGCCTGCCAAGAATAAGAAATAGCCCATTACTAAGCCATATACCTCTTAATGACCACTCAGTTAGCTACACAAAGACCTGGTTAAATCTTGAAATTACCTCTTGAAATTTTCCAATTAGATATTAGACAAAGGCCATCCATCTCCCTAGCCTCTGTCTTGGGAGGAGGGCTTTGGTGCTTGGAAAGTAGGGGAAATGAGTATAATCAGATTTGCATTTTTATCAGAATATCCTGAGTGGTAAGTGGAAAGTGATTGCAGGGAGGAACATAAGAGTGCATGCTGTGGGATCAGAAGGAGAAAAAGAACAGGTACATTATAGTCTTAATTTTGTAGTCAAACAACTCACCAAAAAAAGTTCAGAGAAAGGAACTTTGTCA
This sequence comes from Callorhinus ursinus, assembly GCF_003265705.2. Taxonomy (NCBI): domain Eukaryota; kingdom Metazoa; phylum Chordata; class Mammalia; order Carnivora; family Otariidae; genus Callorhinus; species Callorhinus ursinus. Next base: position 27,156,327 of record NW_027397078.1, read on the forward strand.
AGTAAGATATGTTCTAGTTTACACTATAGAAATTACACTGAGAAGACGGTGTCTCAGAAAATCTATAGAGTTTCATGAATGTGGATTATCACTATTTTATAAATAGGAGGGAAAATGTAATAAAGAGAAATGGCACGCCCCCCAAAATCACCAAACAGTGATAGAATCCAAGATCTGTACAAACTAATATAATCTTTCCTTCATCACTTTTCAAAGGGAGCCCCACATCAAAAACAACAACAAAATTCCAGAAACATTGTGTGTGATCATGACCACTTTATAAGCATTTGGATCAAGTTGATACAACTGGAATAACTATGTGGCTTTTGTTCTAAAATTAACTTAAACAAATGATATTCAGAAAGCACAATTCCCATATCTCAGATACTCTTCCTCAGAAATGAGATTTCAACTTTTCTGACACTAAATTTGGGGAGAGGTGTCAAATCATTATAATAACTACAAGCTGGACCCAGCTAAAATAGCATTTTAGCAGCCTGCCACTGTCATACAATCAACTGCACACCCACTACTGGACTTGATACACAATTGTGGCACCAAAAAAATGATTAGAATGTACTTCTTGGTGCCAAGTATTGCAGTGCAACAAATTAACCTTTGACCAGAATAATTATTTTCCCACTTTCTAGATGTCTCAGTCAGTTAAGCATTTTTAGATCAATGCAACCATATGTCCACCTATAACACTTGAGTTGAGACTGTTTACTTGCAGAATAACCCTCTGTCTCACAAAGAACATATTACCTCTTCCAACTTAGAAGGGTGGGCAACTGACAATTCCAAAGTATTTGGCACACTAAACAGTCCAGAAGTGCATCATGTAAGTATATTGTATTTCAACATTCTCACACAAAATTGACCCAAACCAATAGTTTTTCTACAAAATGTTTCCAATGCTTTATTTTTCTCAGGATTGTCAAGATCAATATCTTTCTCTGCACCATATATCTTTGTGGCAGTAATTAGCTTTGTAGAATTGTTAGAGAAAAGTAGGTTTCCCTGGAGAAGAAAAATCTACAAATTGTTACATATATAAAGGCAATTTTAGGAGGAAAATGGTAGAGAGTGGGTAGTTGATCTAAATAGTCTAGATTTATTCCTTAAGTCTCAATGTTTCTTATTTTTATATTTCTGGACTTTTAGCTAAAGTACAACACTATTATTATTAAGTTGCCCATTATAGTCATCTTTTGTAGAAGCCTAATTTATATCTAAGGTTGCAATGTTCAGGATTACAAGTGTTCTGGTTTATTGGCAGCTTACTTCTTCCATAAAAATCTCTGTGGAAACCTTACTGCAGGGCAACCCCCCAAAAATTGTGTCTCATTTTCTACCAAATAAATGTAATAATACAAATGTACTCTCCTAAAAGGAGACCCCATGGGACCAAAACAAGCCATAAACAAAAATCAAGATAGTGATAGCATTCTTCAGTCACAATACTTTATTGTGTATAAATATATTTTTGTGAATTCTGAATAAAATTATAATTGTTTAAAGTTTTATACAGGGGTATTAAATATGATGAAAGAAAAGAAGGAATAGTTAATGCTTGAGGACTTTAAATGGCCATTTAACTTTTTATAGAATATATAGGAGTTGACTTGTAAAGGACTAAAGAACACATCCACTGCATCTCTCCCTTTTGCTGGACAGATCCAAAAGAAAATACTTTGGCATAGTGTATAACTTCTTTTCTACAAAAGGCAAACAGTACACTTTGTTTTGTAGAACAAGGTCATAGCGTATAGTGAAAGGGGCACATGTTTTGGAATTAGAGACATATGACTTCAGATACTGGTTCTGTGACTATTTTGGAATATGGGGCTCCATTTTCTCAAGTGAAGATGGATAAAGCTAACTGGAAGAGATTGCTATATGAATTAAACGAAATGTGTATGAAAGCACTTAGCTCATGGGGCGCCTGGGTGGCTCAGTCATTAAGCGTCTGCCTTCGGCTCAGGTCATGATCCCAGGGTCCTGGGATCGAGCCCCACATCGGGCTCCCTGCTCAGCGGGAAGCCTGTTCTCCCTCTCCCACTCCCCATGCTTGTGTTCCCTCTCTCACTGCGTCTCTCTCTGTCAAAATAATAAATAAAGTCTTAAAAAAAAAAAAGGAAAGCACTTAGCTCAGAGTAAGTGCTCAATCCTCTCTGGTCCTTTCACTTTAACAGACATGATTTTCATTGGATTTAGGTGGGGTTTATGAGAAACCCAAAGTGGTTTTCCACAGGAACATAACAGTTTCATTGCAAATACTGAGGAAAAGCAAGAATGGATTCATTTCTATTGTAGTATTTCAGGAGATCATATAAAATGTTAAGTACAGAGATGCTATTAACCATAAAACAATTAACATAAATACTGACATCCTCACACCTACCAAATTTATCAGTTATAAAGATCAGCAAATTTATAATATCAGTTTCATTCTTTTTCTGGCTTTAGAATGACTATAGAATGATATTGGCCACAAGATGACTGATACTTCATAAAGATGATTGAAAATACAGAAAGTACAGAGCCTGAAAAATACTAACCTCATTGTATTTTTTCTATAAGAAAAAAAGATGGATGGCTAATACTAGAATTTGATTAGCATAAAAGTATATATTTTACTATCTTAAGTGCAATGTATGCTTGCCTGTTGTAAAAAGGTGGCTTGTTGACTTAAGAAACTTGATCAGTTTTGTACCCTGCAAGATGATTTTTTTCCTAGTATAAGTGGAATACATATTCTGAAATTCTTCCATTTATACAGAAAGGAGCATTTTCCTAGGAGGCAGTGTGTCATCTCCTCCTCCCCACATAAGCCTCTTTGTTTACTTTCCTTTCCTCTCACTCACATCTTGACATTTGTATTCATCTTACCACTTTACATCATTTTAACGTTCCTCTTTCTGTCTTTCCTAATTATCAGATCTTCCTTTCTATATTTGGTGTACCAGCTTTGGAATAAGGGCTTGAGGACAGTGCCTGCCAGCACCCATAAGCTTCACAGAGGTCCACAGAGGCAGCAGAAGAGCCAGAGCTACATTTGATAGAATTAATGTGGAGAGTTGTGAAAGCTGAGCTGTCCCTGGGGGCATTAGTGTGCTGGGGAAGGAAGGCTTTTTCAGGGAGCTTTAAGCCAAGACTAAGATCAGGAAGGAAACCACCCATGGTGTTGAGTGGCCCCATTGAGGGTATAGAGAATAAAAAAGAGCCATGAGTATTACCTTGAGGAGGATACAGAGGTGATAGAAACAAATCTCCTCTGACCACATTTCCAGGATTTTAACATTGCTTTTCTGTAAATGGTACTGCATTCTTGTTTCTTTTGCCATTCCATATAGACACCTACAAAACCAGGACACTGGCTGAAGAAGCCCAAAGACCTCACTTTCTGGAGGCCTATATCCCACAGTAACCATCAGATCATGGATGGTGGAAGGGAGGACTTGATGCAGACTTCTCAGACCCTTTTTCAGGAATAATTTTTAGTGTGTTTCTAGCCTTAAAGTCTTGAAAGGATTAAAAATGTGTCCAAAAGTGAGCTTGAGGGCAAAATGTACAAACAGACTAATATTGTTTGTTAGATCTTTGACCTTTTACAGAATTTGTGACCATTTAAGGAGAGGGAAAATCCCAAAACATTTTTTTCATGTGTGAGCTAATCGTCCCTTCTGCTTCTTTGAAACGTGTTTTAAGGGAATTTTAAAATTCATGTCTTGGATTTGTGTTTCTGATTACACATAATTCAAGATCTTGCTCTTCATGAGCTGTTCAATACTCAGGAAGTCATTTAAGTCATTTTAGAATCTTCCTAAAATCCAACAGAAAGTTGTGTTTACAAAGAACACACAAACCTGAAACATTTGCACATTTCATTTGAATTGAAATGCAGAAACTGTAAGTATTTTGGAATGGGAGAGAAATTCAGCCTATCTCTTCAATAATAAAGGGCTAATGCAATGTCATCCAAGATGCTTCCTGATAATCCCACCTGGACATGATGTGTGGAATCTTATATTACACATACATTATTCATTGTCTATGGTCTTCTATTATAATTACTTGTGTGTGTATATGTCTTCTGTCTTTAATGGAAATATTTGATATAAGAGGAAGGAAACTAAATTGTAAGCTCAGCTGACCAACGTTAGAGTTCTGATTTTCACAGCTGTGTGACCTTGGACAAAATACTGAACATCACTGAGCCTTACCTACTTTGCATAAGTCATGAATTTTGAACACATCAAAAATGATAATGAAACTGAATGTACTCTGTGGACCCCTAAATGATAGATCCAGTTAATTGCCATCTTCTATTAAATCCACACAATTTATACCTGTTTATACTTACGGTTTCAACAAGCATTTGGTAAGGTACACAACAGAAACATTGTGGGAAAAGAGGACAGAAACATGTGAAGAGGGGAGAAATTTTATTTTTACCAGACATTTCTTTTTATGCCAATGTGGAATGCCATTATCATAGCAATTTTGTGCTTTACATATCCTGTTGTGGCAATTTCTAAATAGAGGAAGGGAAAATCTACCAAGTCCTGGGATACTCATTTTTACAAATTTCTCCAGATTAGATGTTTTAACACATTTTATGCTAAGTTGGTTCAAACTATTGTATTTTTCAAAGAATATACTATTTAATTTTTGCTTAAAGTATCTATTATTTCTACTGTGTAATACAGTATATAATCGTATAAGAGATATTAAAAATATAATCTTGATTTTTCTATTATATTTTGGTTAAAATTTTAGGTGCCAACGTATTTTATAAATAAGTAAGTCACTTGCATTTTTCTGCTTCTCACAAAAGAGGAAGTAAATGTGTTTACCACCACATGTTATCCCCCAAGAGGGTGCATTTTATTCTGGATGTCAAATTTTAAGTGGAGGAATAACAGGGTGCAGACACACTGAAAACACTATCTCAGTAGCTGATGTTTCTCCCTCCAGTGGGTGATGAAAATCAAATCTCCAGACTGCTCCTTCTGGGCTTTTTACTAATTAACTTGACATCTGTGGTGAAGTGGAACATAGACTAACCTTGTTCATTCCCAGTCCCACAATTAAACTGCTGGTAGTTTAGATCAGAAGCTTATCTCTGGAAATTTGAGAGTAAAATAATTTCAAATTAACAGAAAGTATAAAACAACCTCTTTAGTATTTTTACCAAAATATTAGGAAAAGGAGGGGCTTTCAGGTAGAGTAAAAATTGTACTCTTAGCCCACCATGATTCCCTACTCTATCTACTGTGGGTTTTCCCTATCTATGGACGACAGAAGCAAAGGATCCATGAGAAGAGGATCATTCATGTAAAATAATTACTGTTATAGAGCACAGGTGAGTGCAGTAATGGTGATTGGGATGTGATGGACACAGAGATGGGGGTGGGAAAACTAAGTGGGCAGAAAATTTTTTGGAAGATCTAGGGAAGGAAAATAAATGATTCTCTAGAAAATTTAAAAGAATAATATAGCAACGAATGCTTATTGCAAGGAGAAAGTATTAAATTTCCCTCATTCATGCTGTTATCAGAAAGTGTCTGGTGACTTAAGTTTGTCAGCAGCATGGAGTCCATGCAGGCAAAACTATTAGGTGACCTGTGGCTTACCAGAAATAAGGAAGTAAAAAGATTATAATGGAAAAAACTGAGGCACACCACATTCATGTACAAATGAGAATACAGATGAAATAGAAGCATTGATGGGCAAAAGGACATGATGTTGGGGTTTTCACTAAAATAGTTCATCAAAATAAACTTTTTTTAGGTGGAAGATTGAATTAAGTTCCTTGTACACACAACATGGATAAATCTCAAAAACATAATGCTGAGTGAAAGAATAGCACATACTACATGATCCCATTTATATGAAGTTCTAAAAGAGAAAAAATTAATCTAAGGTGAAAAACATCAGAAAAGTGGTTGTCTCTTGGAGTCAGGGTGGAGGCATGAATTGACTGGAAAGGGGCATGAGGGAGTTTTCTAGGATGAAGGTTATGTTCTATGTCTTAGTAGGAGTTTGGGCTACATGGGTGTATGCATATGTCAAAACTCTTCAAATAGTACACTTCAGTTTTGTGAATTTCACTGTATGTAAACTCTACTTCAAAATAGGGAGCTATAAACAAATGCTAAACTCTATTACTAATATGCTAGCCAAAGTATTTGGGGGAAAATATACTGATGTGTACAGCTTAGTTAGAAATACATCAAACTAGGGCACCTGGGTGGCTTAGTTGGTTAAGCGACTGCCTTTGGCTCAGTTCATAATCCTGGAGTCCTGGGATTGAATCCCACATCAGGCTCCCTACTCAGGCGGGAGTTTGCTTCTCCCTCTGACCCTCCTTGCTCTCATGTGTTCATTCTCTCTCTCTCAAATAAATAAATAAATCTTAAAAAAAGAAATACATCAAACTGTAAGAGAGATTGGTGATTCCAGACTTCAAGCTCTATTACAAAGCTGTCATCATCAAGACAGTATGGTACTGGCACAAAAACAGACACATAGATCAATGGAACAGAATCGAGAGCCCAGAAATGGACCCTCAACTCTATGGTCAACTAATCTTCGACAAAGCAGGAAAGAATGTCCAATGGAAAAAAGACAGTCTCTTCAACAAATGGGAAAATTGGACAGCCACATGTAGAAGAATGAAACTGGACCATTTCCGTACATCACACACAAAAATAGACTCAAAATGGTTGAAAGACCTCAATGTGAGACAGGAGTCCATCAAAATCCTAAAGGAGAACACAGGCAGCAAACTCTTCGACCTCAGCCACAGCAACTTCTTCCTAGACACATTGCCAAAGGCAAGGGAAGAAGGGCAAAAATGAACTATTGGGACTTCATCAAGATAAACAGCTTTTGCACAGCAAAAGAAACAGTCCACAAAACCAAAAGACAACCGACAGAATGGGAGAAGATATTTGCAAATGACATATCAGATAAAGGGCTAGTATCCAAAATCTATAAAGAACTTATCAAACTCAACACCCAAAGAACAAATGATCCAATCAAGAAATGGGCAGAAGACATGAGCAGACATTTTTCCAAAGAAGACATCCAAATGGCCAACAGGCACATGAAAAAGTGCTCAACATCGCTCAGCATCAAGGGAAATCCAAATCAAAACCTCGATGAGATATCACCTCACACCAGTCAGAATGGCTAAAATTAACAAGTCAGGAAACGACAGATGTTGGCGGGGATGTGGAGAAAGGGGAACCCTCCTCCACTGTTGGTGGGAATGCAAGCTGGTGCAGCCACTCTGGAAAACAGTATGGAGGTTCCTCAAAAAGTTGAAAATAGAGCTACCATAAGATCCAGCAATTGCACTACTGGGTATTTACCCCAAAGATACAAATGTAGAGATCCAAAGGGGTATGTGCACCCCGATGTTTATAGCAGCAATGTGCACAACAGCCAAACTGTGGAAAGAGCCAAGATATCCATCAACAGAAGAATGGATAAAGAAGATGTGGTGTATATATATACAATGGAATATTATGCAGCCATCAAAAGGAATGAAATCTTGCCATTTGCAATGACATGGATGGAACTGGAGGGTATTATGCTGAACAAAATAAGTCAATCAAAGAAAACATGTATCATATGATCTCACTGATATGAGGAATTCTTAATCTCAGGAAACAAACTGAGGGTTGCTGGAGCGGTGAGGTGTGGAAGGGATGGGGTGGCTGAGTGATAGACATTGGGGAGGGTATGTGCTATGGTGAGTACTGTGAATTGTGTAAGACTGTTGAATCACAGACCTGTAGCTCTGGAACAAATAATACATTGTATGTTAAAAAAGAAAAAGAAAAAAGAGAAACAAATAGCAGGAGGGGAAGAATGAAGTGGGGGAAATTGGAGGGGAAGACGAACCATGAAAGACTATGGACTCTGAGAAACAAACTGAGGGTTCTAGAGGGGAGGGGGTGGGGGGATGGGTTAGCCTGGTGATGGGTATTAAAGAGGGCACGTACTGAAGGGAGCACTGGCTGTTATACGCAAACAATGAATCATGGAACACTACATCAAAAACTAAAGATGTAATGTATGGTGATTAACATAACATAATAAAAAAAAGAGATTGGTGGACAGATAGGAGAAGGAATGGATAGATATAAAACAAGTTTAAGAAAAAAATGTAGAATCTAGGTGGTAGACATATGAGGTTTCATTTTACCATTTTTCTACTTTTCTCCATATTTGAAAATTTTATAGTAAAGTGTTAGAAAAAGTGAGAAATGGGAGAAGTGAAATAAAGTTGACATAAATGTCAATACCTGTGCAGCAAGGGTTCAGTTAATGGATTCATTATACCCTTCTCTGTACTATGTGTTTGAAATTTTCCCTATTAAAAACTATAAAGATATTCATATGAAGAGATTATCCAAATTGAATATAGAATTATATTTAAGTCATGTAACTACGAATATGTATTTTCTCTCATATTCTATATATTTAGTCATAGTATATAATTTTGCCATAAAATAAGGGGGAACTAGACAGAAGTGGGCTCAGATAGGAATCCAGGGAAATTAGAAGAGAGGGTCCCAAACTAAAAATTCCAGCTCTATCAAAAGATGACCATTTTCATAAATCGCTTCTCTTCATCTAAGTTCAATTTAATTCTGTTTCCTTATCCCTGGCTAGAAAAAGAGAATCTATCTCTTTATTGTGTGGGGAGTATAAAGGTAGTCATTAAGAATGCAGACTCTTGAACCACATGAAAGAACAAAGTGGACAGTGGATGCTGCAGCCAAAATATAGGCCTCCTACAGCTTACCCTCCCTCATTTCCCCCAACTGGACTTTATCTCTCTTTCCATGATGTTTAGGTAACATGTAAATGTGCTACTGAATTGGTTGATTTCACAAATCCTAATTCTACTAACTAACCCTAATACCTGCAGCATTCTTTGTGTTATAGATCTTCATTCTAAACCCTCCCCTTGCTCAATATTGCCTTCTCAATTGATTCTTCAAGAAATGCCTTCACAAAATTAAGAATAACTTTGTGCTTTCATTTTTCACATAGAACCAATATAAAAATGGGCACATAAAGAAGGTCTCTGTAATTGTAAAGTTTCTATTGAAGGTAGAGTTATTATACTGTTTAGTCCCAACTTATGTGTTCAGTTTCTCTCAGAGTTCTGAGCTATGGTTGGTCTCTCTTGGTAATTTTGTGTGTCTCCTTTTGTTAGATAGCTGCGTAACCCTTATATTTTTCTTTTTACCTTGGCTTCCATGAAGTTTGGGGTTATTTGATTTATTAAATAATAGCCTCCCTTGACTCTGTTTTCTAGCTTAGTTATTCCACTCTTGTCTTTTCATCTCCATTCCAACCCTAGTTCCCATGACTTGGTACTACCCCTTTAATAATTATAGGTTCGTTGGATTCATAGTATCTGTTTTTGTAAAGTGCTCTAGGTTTGGAAGTAGGTAGAGAACACATAATTTCTATAAAACCTCCAATGCTGTTAATACACTATTTTACTCTAAGTCAAATTTTATTGCAGTGATATCCAAGCATGCAATAAAGGATGGGTTTAGCCGATATTTTGAGAAACTAAAGTCTTTTGTTATATTAGGAAGCCATCAGGAAGCAATTAAGAGGAGAAAAATTTGGACACTTTAAAATAATTTTATTAAAACAAAAAACATCAAGGCCAATTCCTACATGCTATACTGTCTATCTATCCTCTTGAATGTATGTGTGTTCCCAATTTCTCATCAAAATGGTCAGACTGATCACTGATGTGGAAACAGATCTTACTTCTCTCAACTAGCTTCTGTCAAACAGAAAATGAATCTAGGTCATCTCTCTTGGAGATAGTGCTGTATCTCTGTGGATTAAAGAGAAAAAGCCCAACCATATGACAAAAAAAATTCAACTGTCAAAGTTAAACTAAATATCTTTTAACTTCATCACAATTTCCTAAGTGTTTATTTCCTAGAAGAGGAGAAAGAAAGATTCCTATACTACAGATCCTTTACCACAGATCACCTGGGATGATTCATTCTTTTAAAGAAAGATTCCTTTACCACAGATCACCTGGGATGATTCTTTCTAAACATATAATTATTAGAAGCTGTGATTTACCCACGGATTAAATATTCAGAAGCCCCCTTCCCCAATTAAAAGATATAAAGCACAAGAGAAAATGGCTGAATAATTATCTGATTTGGGGATGAAGAGAAGTTTTCTAACTGGAAAGTAACCAAAAAAATCAAGTAGAAATTGTAATAGCTATGTCTACATAACAGTGTAAGTCTTCTCATCAGAATTAGGAATAAAATAATAAACTGGGAATACTATATGCAAGAAATGTGAGAGAAAAAGATTAAAATCCTTAATTTCAAAGAGATCACAAGAATTAAAATGCTTTCAATAAATGAAAGAAATGACATACTTTGAAATTCATCCAAAATGAAAATGAAAATTGGTAATAAATTTTTGAAAAACTAGTCAGTGCTACTGGTAATAAAAATGTAAACTAAAGTAATATTTTTATATCTTTCAAAATAGCCCAGATTTTTAAATAAGCATATACTTAATACTGGTGAAGGTACATTGAAGGAATCTCTCATTCACTGTAGCCAGGAATAGGGATTGATGCCACCTTTTGGGGAGAACAATTTGATATGTTACAAGAGCCTTAAAAATATCAATTCCCCCTTTTCTGATTATTCTACTTCTCCATGTATATCCTAACAAAATAATCAGAGGTTGGGTGGGAAGATGACTGAAGTTTAAGGGATCCTCATTTCATCTGGTCCCTTGAATTCAGCTAGATATCTGTCAAATCATTCAAACATCTGTGAATTCAACCTGAGATCTAAGAAAAAGAATTGCTGCAATTCTACAAATAGAAAATCAACCACTTTTTGAAAGGTAGGAGATACAGAGAACTGAATCTGAGGGGCTATAACAGAAGATAAACCATAGGGGGAGGGAGCCTCTGGAAGCCAGCTACCAGAAAGTGATATAGCAGTGGAGTGCAAAATTGGAACTTTTAGAAGTCTGCTCCTGTGAGGACCTCCCTGCCTGAAAGGTGCTCAGGTGGTGAAGTGGGGCAGAATCCTAGGTGGGACAGTGTGGTCTCAGGATCCCCAGGGTCATAGAAAGAACGGGGATGCCTGAGCTGGCATAGTTCCCAAACATTGGAGTGGGGAACCCAGCTACAATTAGCGAGCCCTGGAGTGGCCTCTCAGCTAGGTGTTGCCATAAACTGAGAACCTCAGCATGATCCAGCAACCACTCTCCAAGCAGGGGCCCCGCAAGTAGCAAAACCACTGTGAGACCCTGCTCCTTCCCCGAAGAGGAGCTGTATGGATGGGCGCAGATCAGGCAACCACTCCAGAAGGGGCCCAGTGAGTGGCAGGGCCATGGTGAGACCCCTCCCCCCTCTCCTGGGAAGATTAGTGCAGGTGTGCACTGCAAGAGTCTGGGGAGTTTGGTGCACACAAAAGTGATTGACTGCATTTCCCTGAAAGTGCACTAAAGAGTGGAAGCCACGATCATTCAGCTCCAGGGTTGGAGAGATCAGGGTGCTGCCATTTTTATTATTTTTTTTTCCATCCTCTAAAATGGTGTGAATAGCTTTCATGGAACAAAAGCCACAACCCAAAGCAACTTACACTGAGCCCGACCCCCTGGCAAGGGGCAGTACAACTCCACCCAGGCAAAGACACCTGAGAATCAGTGCAACAAGACCCTCCCCCAGAAGACAAGCAGGAACATTAGGCTAATACCAAGATAACAGATCATACAAAACTGAAAAACTCTGTGCTAGGGGAAAATAGTATATAGAATTTGAGTTTTTTTTCTCATGATTCTTTCTTTATTCTTTCAGTTTAAAATTTTCTTTTTCTTTTTTCCATTTCAACCAGCTTCTTATTTTATCAACTCTTTTTAAAATTTTTATTGTTACATTTACATTTTATAGATATATTCTTCATTTTTTATTCCTTTCACTGTATTCAATTTTATTTTTGTACACATATAAGTTTTTCTTTCTTTAAAATTTTGGGATCAAGTGTCTTCTAACAAACAGACCAAAATACACCCAAGACCAAGTGTATCACCCTGTTCTGTCTACCTGTTTGATTATATTCTCCATTCCCCTGCCTTTTTTTTTTTTTTTTTGGTTTCTGATCTCTTCTGATTTGTCTAATGTATATTTCGCTGGGGTTGTTTTGATATTTTTATTTTATATTTCTTATTTTTTTCTCATTCTTCTATTCTTCTCTGGAAAAAATGGCCAGAAGGAAAAATTCCCAGGAAAAAGAACAGGAGGCAGTACTCACTGCCAGAGACTTAATAAATATGGATATTGGTAAAATGTCAGAGCTAGAATTCAGAACAACAATTATAAAGATACTAGCGGGGCTTGAAAAAAGCATAGAAGACAGTAGAGAATCCCTTTCTGGACAAATAAAAGAACTAAGATCTAATCAAGTTGAAATCTTAAAAGGGTATTGCTGAGATGCAATCAACAACAGAGGCTCTTACTGCAGGATAAATGAGACAGAAGAGAGAATAAGTGATATAGAAGATAAAATTATGGAGAATAAAGAAACTGAGCAAAAGAGAGATAAACAATTACTGGACCATGAGGGGAGGATTCACAAGATCAGCGATACCATAAAGCAAAACAATATAAGAATTATGGGGGTCCCAGAGGAAGAAGAAAGAGAGAGAGGGGCAGAAGGTATATATGAGCAAATTATAGCTGAAAACTTTCCTAATCTGGGGAAGAAAAGAGGCATTCAAGTCCATGAGGCACAGAGACCCGTCCTCAAAATCAATAAAATTAGATCAACACCCCAACATTTAATGGTGAAGCTTGCAAATTTCAGAGATAAAGAGAAAATCCTGAAAGCAGCATAAGACAAGAGACCTACAAGGGTAGGGACATTAGACTGGCAGCAGACCTATCCACAGATACCTGGCAGGCCAGAAAGAACTGGCATGATATATTCAGGGTGCTAAATGAGAAAAACATGCAGCCAAGAATAATTTATCCAGCAAGACTATCATTCAGAATGGAAGGAGAGATAAAGAGCTTCCAGGACTATGGAAAGAGCCAAGATGTCCATCAACAGATGAATGGGTAAAGAAGATGTGGTCCATATATACAATGGAATATTACTCAGCTATCAGAAAGGATGAATACTTACCATTTACATTGACATGGATGGAACTGGAGGGGATTATGCTGAGCGAAATAAGTCAATCAGAGTAAGACAATTATCATATGGTTTCACTCATATGTGGAATATAAGAAACAGCACAGAGGATCATAGGGGAAGGGAGGGAAAACAGAATGAAAAGTCATCAGAGAGGGAGACAAACCATGAGATACTCTTAACTATAGGAAACAAACTGAGGGTTGCTGGAGGGGAGGTGGGTCAGGGGATGGGGTAATTGTGTAGTGGGCATTAAGGAGGGCAGAGGATGTGATACACGACTGATGATTTATTGAACACTACACCTGAAACTAATGATGTACTATCAGTTGATGAATTTAATTAAAAAGAAATAAAATAAAATTGATGAGGATTTTAGCCTTTTCATGTCATGAATTGTTTCCTCTTCTGCTTGCTTAATAGTTATATCACAATTTTAGTTAAATTTATATTTTATATTTTAAAAATTTTTATGATATTGTAAAGAATGTTCACGCCTGAACCAAGAAATGTGCAATGATTACATTTTTGTTCGTATACAACTCTTTCTATGTCAAAATCCACCCTTCCCACACACACAAACACACGTATATCTTTTCTGGCATTAATAACTGCTTAATTTGGTTATTTTCCATTTTTAGCTTATAAACAACAGAAATTTATTTCTTACAGTTCTGGAGGTTGGAAAATTTCAGATCAGGGTGCTAGTATGGTTGTATTCTGGTGAGAGCCTTTTTCCTGGATCATAGCCAGGACTTTCTTGCTGTTTCCTCACATGGTGAGAGCATCAAGGGATCTCTGAGCCTCTTTTATAAAGGTACTAAACCCATTCAGGAGGGCAGCCCATACTATCTAATCACCTTCCAAAGGCCTCACCTTCTAATACTATCACATTGGGCATTAAGATTTCAACATGTGAATTTTAGGGGGATACATTCAGACCATAGCATTCCATCCATGGCCCTTCAGAGTTCATATCCTTCTCACACATCATCAACTCAAGAGTCTAAGTCTTATCTAAATATCAACTAAATCAGATATGGGTGAGACCATTCATCCTGAGGCAAATTGCTCTCCAGCGGTGAACCTGTGAAATCAAACATGCTATATGCTTCCAAAATACAAAGGTGGGACAGGCATAGGATAAAGACTCCCATTCTAAAAGGGAGAAATAGTATTCCCAACACACACACACAAAAGAAATAATTATGTGATGTGATAGAGGTTATCAGGGAGGAAAACGTTTTACTTTACCTTTCTAGGTTCTTTTGGCTGGTCTATTATGGTCAAAAATTGACATAAAACAGGTTAACAGGAGAAAAACAAATTTAATTATGAGTGTATGAGAGCCTCATTAAAAAAATGAGACCCATAGTCAGTGAGGCAGTTGAGGCTTATATACCATCCTGAGCTAAGGAGAGGGGAGTAGAGGTCTGAGACTTCAAATGTAGGAAAACAAACTTATAGGAAGATGAGAAGAGCAAATGTTTGGTAAATAAACATTTGCCATGCCAAGCAGAAACAATGGGACACAGAAAGAAATTTGATCTCTAGTCTCTGTGGGAGCTTTCCCACAGCTTACCATACCTAGCCCATTTTGTTTGTAGTTATACCTCTTGTGATAGTTCTCTTAAAAGACTAGGTTGTCTATCTAAATTCTTTTAGATAGTTAAGGGGAAATAAAAACTCTTGCTGTCTTTTTGGCCTTGATTGACTTCACTTAAAAGTAATCTACATGCCAAAGTAGCACATTTTGGGAAGGTTCATTCTGAATGCTTTTAAAGTCACCACAGCAATGCCAATTATATTACAGAATATAAATGCATCAAATCAACCTGTTGCATACCTTAAACTTACACAATATTATATGTCAAATATATTTCAATAAATTTTAAGAAGTGAAAAGAACACAAAAGGGAGAAGTGGGGAAGAGGAAAGTCCAAAACCTTAAGGTCCACTGGAGCTGCATTCCTATCTCTGGACACACGGAAGTGGGAGTTGGGCCCCTATGGTTCTTGTTTGGCCCCACTCCCACGTTTACTGGGCACACATACAGATCATGGGTTGGAGTCCTGTGCCTATGGCTTTCTCAGGTAGCAATCACACACGTGGCTCTACAGATTTGGGGTCTCAAGGGTGGCCCCACCTGAGTGGCTCCACTGGGCTCTAGTGGGGGCTCTCTGTGATGACCCTGCCCCCACAGCAGCCCTCTGCCAGTGTTGTATACCTGCAGCCTTGTGTGGTTCCATCCTTTGAAATCCAGTTTGAGACAGCCATACACAGGGCTTTGCTGGGCACAGCAAAACCTGCACCGGAGTTGGTCAGGCACATGGTACCAGAATTCAAGGAGTAGAGCCTACATCTGAGGCAGCACCTGGCAGAAGCAGCCTCTTCTTTTTTTTAATTCCAGTATAGTTAACATACAATGTTATATTAGTTTCAGGTGTACAGTATGATTCAACAATGCCATATATCACTCGATGCTCATCACAAGTGTACTCCTTAATCTCCATAACTATTTCACCCATCTCCCCTATAATAACCATCAGTTTGTTCTCTGTAGTTAAGAGTTTGTTTCTTGGTTTGTCACTTTTTTTTCTTTTGCTCACTTGTTTTGTTTCTTAAACACCACATATGAGTGAAAACATATGGTATTTGTCCTTCTTTGACTAACTTATTTTGCATAGCATTATACTCTCTAGATCTATCCATGTCCTTGCAAATGGCAATATTTCATTCCTTTTATGACTAATATTCCATTGTATATATATACACCACATCATCTTTATTCATTCATCAGTTGATGTACACTTGGGTGGCTTCCATAATTTGTCTATAATAAATAATACTGCTATAAACATAAGGGTGCAAGTGTTCCTTTGAATTATGTTTTTGTATTCTTTGGTAAATACCCAGTAGTGCATTTGCTGGATCATAGGGTAGTTCTATTTTTAACTTTTGAGGAACCTCCATACTGTTTTCCACAGTGGCTGCGTCAGTTTACATTCCCCCCAACAGTGAACCAGTGTTCCTTTTTCTCCACATCCTCACCAACATCTGCTGTTTCTTCTGTTTTTGATTGTATCCATTCTGATAGGGGTGAGCTGATATCTCAGTGTATTTTTGATTTACATTTCCCTGACGATGAGTAATGTTGAGCATCTTTTCATGTGTCTGTTGGCCATCTATATGTGTTTTTTGGAGAAAAGTCTGTTCATGTCTTCTGCCCATTTTTAACTGGATTATTTGTTTTTGGGGTCTTAAGTATTATAAGTATTTACATATTTTGGATACTAACCCTTTAATCAGATATGTCATTTGCAAATATCTTCTCCCATTCCATAGGTTGCCTTTTAGTTTTATTGGTTGTTTCCTTTGCTGTGCAGAACCTTTTATTTTGAGGTAGTCCCAATACTTTATTTTTGCTTTTATTTCTCTTGCTTCAGGAGACATGTCTAGAAAAAAGTTGCTATAGCTGAATCAAAGAGGTTACTGCCATGTTCTCTACTAGGATTTTTATACTTTCAAGTCTCACATTTAGGTCTTTAATCCATTTTGAATTTATTTTGTGTAATAAAGTGATCCAATTTCTTTATTTTTGATGTTGCTGTCCAGTTTTCCCAACACCATTTTTTGAAGAGACTATCCTTTTCCCATTGGATATTCTTTCCTACTTTGTTAAAGATTAATTGACCATATAGTTGTGGGTTTATTTCTGAGGTTTCTATTCTCTTCCATTGATTTATGTGTCTATTTTTATGCCAGTCCCATACTGTTTTGTTTACTACAATTTTCTAATATAACTTGAAGTCTGGAATATTGATGCCTCCAGTTTTGCTTTTCTTTTTCAAAATTGTTTTGGCTATTCGGATCTTTTGTGGTTCCATATAAATTTTAGGATTGTTTGTTCCAGTTCTGTGAAAAATGCGGTTGGTATTTTGATTGGGATTGCATTAAATATATGGATTTCTTTTGGTAGTATAGACATTTTAACAATATTTGTTCTTCCAATCCATGAGCATGAGATGTCTTTCCATTTCTTTGTGTCATCTTGAATTTTTTTCACAGTGTTTTATAGTTTTCAGAGTACAAGTCTTTCACCTTGTTGTTTTAGGTTTATAATTAGGCATCTTCTTATTTTTGGTGCAATTGTAAATGGGACTGTTTTCTTAATTTTGATTTCTGATGCTTCATTATTGATATATAGAAATGCAACACATTTCTGTATATTGATTTTGCATCCTGTAACTTTACTGAATTTGTGTATCAGTTCTAGCAGTTTTTTGGTGGGGTCTTTTGGGTTTTCTATATAGAGTATCATGTCATCTGCAAATAGTGAAAATTTTACTTCTTCCTTACAGATTTGCATGCCTTTTATTTTGTTGTTGTTGTTGTTGTTGTTTGATTACTGTGCATAGGACTTCCAGTACTATATTAAATAGAAGTAGTGAGAGTAGATGTTCTTGTTTTCTTCCTGACCTTAGGGGAAAAGCTCTCATTTTTTTTCCCAATTAAGGATGATGTTAGCTGTGGGTTTTTCGTATAAGGCCTTTATTATGTTGAGGTATGTTCCCTCTAAACCTTCTTTGTTGACAGTTTTGTCATGAATCTATGTTGCACTTTGTCAAATGCTTTTTCTGCATCTATTGAAATGACTATATCGTTCTTACCCTTTCTCTTAGTGATGTGATGTATCACATTGATTGATTTGAGACTATTAAACCACCTTGCAACCCAGGAATAAACCCCACCTGATTGTGGTGAATAATTTTTTAATGTATTGTTGAATTTGTTTGCTAGTATTTTATTGAGGATTTTTGCATCTATGTTCATCAAAGATATTGGCCTATAGTTCTCTTTTTTGGTGGTGTATTTATCAGGTTTTGGTATCAGGGTACTACTGGCCTCATAAAATGAATTTGGAAGTTTTCCTTCCATTTCTATTTTCTGGAATTGTTTGAGAAGAACAGGTATTAACTCTCCTTTAAATGTTTGACAGAATTCACCTGTGAAGCCACCTGGTTCTGGACTTTTGTTTCTTGGGAGTTTTTTGATGACTGATTCAATTTATTTGTTGGTAATCAGTCTGTTCAAATTTTCTATTTCCTTCTGCTTCAGTTATGGTAGTTCATATGTTTGTATCCATTTCTTCTAGGCTGCCCAAATTGTTGGCATATAGTTTTCATCATATTCTCTTGTAATTGTATTTCTGTGGTGTTAGTTGTTATTTCTGCTTTTATTTAAATCCTTTCTCTTTTTTTCTTTGTAAGTCTGGCTAGAGTTTTATCAATTTTATTGATTTTTTTCAAAGAACTAGCTCCTGGTTTCATTGATCTGTTCTATTGTTTTGTTTTAATATCTATATCTTTTATTTCTGATCTAATCTTTATTATTTCATTCCTCCTGCTGATAGTAGGTTTTGTTTGCTCTTCTTTTTCTAGCTCCTTTAGGTATAAGGTTAGGATGTTTAATTGAGATCTTTCTTGCTTCTTGAGGTAGACTTGTACAAAACTTAGAACAAGTTTTGCTGCATCCCAAAGGTTTTAGAACATTGTGTTTTCATTTTCACTTGTTTCCATGTACTTTTTTTAATGATCAATTAGCCAACATATATTACATCATTATTTTTTGATATAGTGCTCAATGATTTGTTAGTTGTGTATAACACCCTATGCTCATCAAAACATGTGCCCTCCTTAATACCCATCACCTGGTTATCCCATTCCCCTACTCTTCTGTGACCCTCAGTTTGTTTCCTGGAGTTCAGAGTCTCTCATGGTTTGTCTCCCTCTCTGATTTCTTCCCATTCAGTTTTACTTCCCTTCCCTGTGGTCTTCCATGCTATTCTTTATATTCCACATGAGTGAAACCATATGATAATTGTCTTTCTCTGCTTGTCTTATTTCACTTAGCATAATCAACTCTGGTTCCATCCATGTAGATCTAAATGGTAGGTATTCATCCTTTCTGATGACTGAGTAACATTCCATTGTGTGTTTGTGTGTGTGTGTGTGTGTGTGTGTGTGTGTGTGTGTGTGTGTGTGTGTG